>NC_045450.1:15442967-15483240 GCF_002776525.5 Piliocolobus tephrosceles
TGTGTGTGTGTGTGTGTGTGTATATATATATATATATACACACACATATATAAAATTTATTGAATAGCAAAAACTACTTTGCCTCCAAGATTACAAGCACTAACAGCAGCAGTACAAATGCATTGGCTGTCATTTCAAAGGTGGGTGTGCCTACATAAACCCTCTTCATTTTTTTTTCAGCACTGAAAACTTGGATGAGAGAAGCACTTTTTCATCTTGGCATGACTTGGACTTACTTCTTCCTTTCCTTTTTTTTTTTGAGATGGAGTCTCGCTCTGTCGCCCAGGCTGGAGTACAGTGGCGCAATCTCTACTCACTGCAACCTCTGCCTTCCGGGTTCAAGCGATTCTCCTGCCTCAGCCTCCTAAGTAGCTGGGACTACAGGCGCACACCATCACACCCAGCTAACTTTTGTATTTTTAGTAGAGACAGGGTTTCACCGTGTTGGCTAGGCTGGTCTCGAACTCCTAACCTCAGGTGATCCACCCACCTCAGCCTCCCAAGGCGCTGCGATTACAAGGGTGAGCTGCCGTGGCCCGGCCTGAACTTATTTTCAAATAAAAGCCAATTTAGTTTCAGGGTTTGTTATTTCCGTTGAATGAGCTTCTGTGGAGATAAGGTGCTGTGATGTAGAGAATAAAGATTTTAGTATCTTCACAACCTTTTCAATGCTGTCAAATAAGAGTTCTGGAGACAGTGAGCTAGAGTTGAGAAAGTAAATGGAATGCTTAAGTGTGTTCCTGAAACATGATGCAATTTTGGCTGACAACTTTCAAGGCACTACACAAAGAGGTTGTGTCAAATTTTTGATGACCAAGAAAATAATGTGCAAAATCACTGTTCTTTCCCGAATCATTCAGCAGTCATCCTCATTTCTGAGCTGTCTACAGAGCTTTCCACAGAACAGGCATGCACGGTGGCTTTACTGACTTGAACTCAACTCTGATGTTCCTGGCACTTTAGTGGTGTAGGAGGCGTGTGTCTGTGTGTCTCTTTCCCTCCCTCCCTCCAGCCCTATGGTGTATGCGTAATCTACCGCTTTCATCTCAAAAGAACAGAAACTGGTTAGGAAATAGTGTTCCTTATAACTTTCTTACTAGTCATGAGCCGTGGGTATTAACAAGGCTGATTATGAAACTTACAAACCAGAAAGTTATTTCTCAAGCGGTTATTTTTCTTTACAGGACTGATAATATCAATGACTTGGGTTGCTGTGTTAAGAAGTGTTAAGGTGTACAATATCCACTGGTGACAACTGAACTCAGAAACCCATACTGTCATATATTCTTGGTAAGTGTATAGACTGATAAAGCCTTTTTGGAGGGGAATTAGACAATATCTACTATATTTTTAAATATGCATATCCTTTGAACCAACAACTTTACTTTAGGCATCCACACAAGAGAAACGTATAGACAAAGATACAATGTTACATCACAATACTGTAATGTGTGGACAATACTTAAATGTGTGGACAAAGATACAATGTTACATCAAAATACTGTAAAAGCAAAATATTTAAAACTACTTTAAGAGTGATTATAAGGTGGGAGACTAGCTGGGCAACATGACAAGACCCTGACTGCAAAAAATTAAAAAATAAGCGAGGTGTGGTGGTGCGCCCCTATAGTCCTGGCTACTTGGAAAGGTGATGTGGAAAGACTGAGCCAAGGAGTCTGAGGCTACAGTGAGCCATGATTGTGCCACTACACTCCAACTTGGATGACAGAGTAAGACCTCATCTCTAAAATTAAAAAAAGGATGATTATAACAATACTCTGGAATATGAAACAGTTAAAAATGAGATCTACATGTATCAACAAGTGAAAAAAAGCAAACTGCAGGATAACGTGCGCCATAACAATGCAGACATATTTAAATGCACAGAAATGAGTCCTGAAGGGGCTGGGCATGGCCAGGTGCAGTGGCTCACGCCTGTAATCCCAGCACCTTGGGAGGCCAAGGTGGGTGGATCGCCTGAGATCATGAGTTGGAGACCAGTCTGGCCAACACATTGAAACCCCATCTCTACTAAAAATACAAAAATTAGGGTGGGTGTGGTAGCGCATGCTTGCAGTCCCAGCTACTTGGGAGGCAGGAGAATCGCTTGAAACTGGGAGGCGGAGGTTGCAGTGAGCGAGACAGTGCCATTGCACTCCAGCCTGGGTGACAGAGTGAGAGTCCATCTAAAATAAAAATAAAAATAAAATATAAAATAAAATAAAATAGAAATGAGTCCCAAAGAACACCCTGCAAACTGCTAACAGGGATACCTTCTATAAAAAGGGAGAAGAATTGAGGAACTAGGGAGAGGCAAGAAAGACAAAAGGAAAATTGAAGGGAACTTTTTACTATTTAAAAAATGTAGAGATTTACTCATGTACTTGCCCAATTAATGTTTTATTGTGCTCATTAAATACTTGCCAATTACTAGGCAGTAATGTCAGTTCCTTACCAATCCAGAAGAGAATTTGAAAAACTTCTCCATAATCTATATGTGGAAAGGTATACGGGAATAGCAATCAAATGTGCTAATTCTGCTACTAATTATCTGCTAGGGGCCTCAGATGAGTTACTTAACCTCTTAGTATTGGAACCTTCTTAAGGTTTTTTCAACTGTAAAATAAGTAGGTGGGAATGACTTATTTCCCAACGTTCCATCCAGTTCAGAATTCTAAGATATATTGAAAGATATCTCCTAGTGCAGTCAGAAACCACCTCCAAAAGAGGTTCTCCTGATTCACTGTTTACTTTCGGACCTCAAGAGACACCAAACATCTAACATGGTCACTACTGGTCATAGCAGTTTAGGAAACTACAAAGGCAATCCACATTTTAGGCATTTCCTAAAAGTTTGTGTCAACATTCAAGATTTACATTTATTCTGATAATTGGCAGCCTAGACCCCACCTTTAACTGTCCTTAAAAATCGATCAGCTCTCGGCTGGGCGCAGTGGCTCACGCTTGTAATCCCAGCACTTGGGAGGCTGAGGCAGATGGATCACGAGTTCAGATCAAGACCATCCTGACTAACACGGTGAAACCCCGTCTCTACTAAAAATACAAAAAATTAGCTGGGTGTGGTGGCAGGCGCCTGTAGTCCCGGTTACTCGGAAGGCTGAGGCAGGGTAATGGAGTGAACCCAGGAGGCAGAGCTTGCAGTGAGACGAGATCACACCACTGCACTCCAGCCTGGGCAACAGAGCGAGACTCCATCTCAAAAAAAAAAAAAGTTGATCAGCTCTCTACCACAGCTGCAAACACTGAGCTATAACCTACTCATTTCAAATGGTGAAAATGGGATCCTATTGCTGGGATAATCAAAATAACTGAGGGCCAGGTGTAGGCTCGTGCCTGTAACCCCAATACTCTGAGAGGTCGTGGTGGGAAATCACTTAAGACCGAGTTCAAGACCAGTCCAGTGAACGTAGTGAGACTTCCATCTCTACAAAAATTTAAAAATTAGCTGGGTGTGGTGCCTGAAGTCCTAGCTACTTGGGAGGACCAGGCAAGAACGTGAGAGGATTGCTTGAGCCCAGCAGTTCAAGGTTACAATGAGCTATGATCACACCACTGCACTCTAGTCGGGCGACAGAGTGAGACCGTGCCTCAAAAAAATACATAAAAATTTAAAAGCTACTAAAAGCTCATTTAAAACACAGGCAATCTGAAAGAAATGTGGGCCATTCTCCTAAGAATCTGTAACTTGTAGGTAACTTCCACTCTAACATAAACAGTATCCTAAAAATGCAAATGACTTCTCTATCTGTATTTAGCAATCTTACCTTTTATTTTGCAGTCATGGAGAGGAAAAAAAAATGATCACTTGATAAAAAGCTATTTATTCAGTATACTAAGGATCTAAGCTGCTCCAAAGACTAAGAATTTACATGAAAATTGGAGTTTTCAATACTTTTTTATTTTACATTTTAAAAATTTCATTAATGTAATTTTTTAATTAAAAAAAAAATAGAGATGGGGTTTCACCATGTCACTTAGGCTAGTCTCAAACTCCTGGCCTCAAGCAATCCACCTGCCTCGGCTTCCCAAAGTGCTGGGATTACAGGCATGAGCCACGGTGCCTGGCCCGGAGTTTTCAATACTTTTACAAAGAAATTACATCTAAGAATTCTGCCCAGTTATGGCTCCCACCCTTCCCTGTCCAAGATTCTTTCAAAAAGCATTCTGTTTCTTGGAGTAACATAGGCTAACCATATTAGATATAAGTAGAATTAAACTATGACTCAAAAGCTCAGTAAAGACTCCAAAGAAAAATATATAGGAAGAAAATATATTTGCTGACAGCTAAATAATGTATCTTGGAAAACTCATACCCATTGGCTTTCTTCTACTAGGCTGTCTGCCAAGACTTGGGTCTGAAGGCTGAAGTGAAGGCCCTTTCAGAAATGCATTCTGGATGCCATCCTTAGTTCCACGCAAGAAATGGGCTAAAATCCCATATAAAAGAGGTCTATAGCATGAAGAAAACAAAACAAAACCAAAAGTAGTAAGTCTGCATGAACAGGAAAAGCTTAAAACATTTATTTATTTATTTATTTATTTATTATTATTATTATTTTTTGAGACGGAGTCTCACTCTGTCGCCCGGGCTGGAGTGCACTGGCCGGATCTCAGCTTACTGCAAGCTCCGCCTCCCGGGTTCACGCCATTCTCCTGCCTCAGCCTCCCGAGTAGCTGGGACTACAGGTGCCCGCCACCTTGCCCGGCTAGTTTTTTGTATTTTTTAGTAGAGACGGGGTTTCACAGTGTTAGCCAGGATGGTCTCGATCTCCTGACCTCGTGATCCGCCCGTCTCGGCCTCCCAAAGTGCTGGTATTACAGGCTTGAACCACCGCACCCGGCCAAAACATTTACTCTTTAAAAGGTAACTTCTGACATCAAAATGACCAAGTGATTCACTAGACTTTAAAAAGCTGCATGATTATTATCCAAACTGCAAATTGTTCATACTTTTAAATTTAAGAGTACCACTTAATTTCATGACAATTTTAAAACCCAGAGAAAACATGTTAACAACTTAAACTTCATCTACACTGAAATACCATTTCTATCAATCCACAGGAATTTATCTTTTAAACTCCAAAGTCCAGTATAATATTTCCCAACACCTAACCCCATCTAATACACAACAGGTATTCAATAAACACCTCTTGATTAATAAGTCCTTGCCCTGAAAAAGTCTTAGGTCCTGAGAGTTAGATGACCTGGGTTCAAATCCTGGCTTTGCCATTTGCTAGCTGTGGGACTCTGTAAGATTCTTAACCTCTCCAGCCTCCTAAGTGCTTCTTCCTTTACAAATTAGGATAAGCATCATCCCTCCCTTACAGGGCTGTTATGCATTAAATGAGTTAATAAATGTCAAGTGTTTTTTTACTGTGCCTGGCACATATGAAATAGTATATAAATGTTAGCTCCTGTGTAGCTAACATTTATTTAGACTAATATTTATATTACCTAATATTTTAAAATTTTCTTTATAGTTTACAGAACACATACCTCTTCTCTTCTGATCCTCATCATGTAATGTCAAAATCATCAACTGCAATTTATAAAGGAGAAAACCGCAGCCAGGAGATTTGCTAGATTCCCTCAGACAGTAAACAAAGTTTACCCTTGAACCCCAAATCCCATATTCTTTTCCTTAAACCCATCTTCTTTTCCTTACAATGTGCTGCCTGGGGGTTTCTATTAGTACTCTTCCATACAGGAAAGCTACTCTGCTGACAATAAAGAGTGGTACAACATAAATGTTTTCCTTTGTTTCCAATCTCATATTTGAAAATATAATGAAAAGGATTTAATCTTTTTTATTTTTAATATTTGTGGGTACATAGTAGGTGTATATATTTGTGGGGAGGATTTATTTTTTGAGATATGTATCTATTTACTAGCTGGTATAACGGTTTACAGTATGACACTCCCTTCTCATTGCCCTCCCTTTGAGTGTGAGCTGAACTCACTTCTAACTGGCAGAAGGCTGACTTCAGAGGCCACATGGTAATGGCATTGCAGCTTCCTCCTTGCTTTCTCTCTTGGATTGCTGCCTTTGGGAGAAGTCAGATGCCTCAGGACACTTCAGCAACCCCAGAAAGGTACATGCGATAAGAAACTGAGGCCGACTATCAATATTATTATGAGTTTGGAAGCTGATAGTTCAGCCACATTCAAGGCTTCAGACTACAACCCTGGCTGGCATCTTGACTACAACCTCATGGGGCAGCCTGAGCTAGACTTATGTGACTACGCCGATCCCAAATCCCCAAACATCCCACAAATAATCTATGTTGTTGTTTTAAGCCACCAAATTCTGGAATAATATCATACCAATTTTTTTTTTTTTTTGAGATGGAGTCTCGCTCTGTCGCCCGGGCTGGAGTGCAGTGGCCGGATCTCAGCTCACTGCAAGCTCCGCCTCCCGGGTTCCCGCCATTCTCCTGCCTCAGCCTCCCGAGTAGCTGGGACTACAGGCGCCACCACCTTGCCCGGCTAGTTTTTTGTATTATTTTTAGTAGAGACGGAGTTTCACCGTGTTAGCCAGGATGGTCTCAATCTCCTGACCTTGTGATCCGCCCGTCTCGGCCTCCCAAAGTGCTGGGATTACAGGCTTGAGCCACCGCGCCCGGCCTATCATACCAATTTTTCCATGCAACAAGGAAACCAGGAAAGTTTCTTTATTTAATAAGATGCCTCAACTCTTATGAAAGCATCACCTAGTAATATAAAACAGGTCCTTTGTTTACTTTAATCTTCCCCAAAGTGTTAATTGGTTCAAGATGATTTTTAAATGTTGAAAATTTTATTTTCTAAATTGATAGTCAATAAAATTTACTTGTGATTAAAATTTTGGGTTGGATATGGGTGCTCAGGCCTGTAATCCCAGGACTTTGGGGGGCCAGCCTGGCCTTAAGCAGGAGTTTGAGACAGCCTGAAAACACAATGAGTCCCCTAGCTCTACAGCAATTTGATTTTAAATTAGCCACACAATGAAATATGCACCTGTGGTCCCAGCTACGGGCAGGCTGAGATGGGAGGATCGCTTGAGTCCAGGAGAGAGAGGCAATGTGTAAATTCATGGATTAAGGTTTATTTTTAAAAATAAGTTTCAAAAAGATAATTTAAAGAAAAGTGCGTCCTCACAATACCTTACCTGTAATTCTGAAATGCAAAATTCTGAAAACTGGACTCTCTTCATATATCTGGCAAAAAAATCATGAGATGGCAAGGGTTGACCTAACAAGGCTATCACAGACTTTATCTTACTTTGTGTGAAAATATTAATGTACTGGGTGCAGTGGCTTATGCCTGTAATCCCAGCACTGTGGGAGGCCGAGGTAGGAGGATCACCTGAGGTTGGCAGTTCAAGACCAGCCTGACCAACGTGGAGAAACCCCCTATCTAAAAATACAAAATTAGCTGGGTGTGGTGGTCCATGCCTGTAATCCCAGCTACTCAGGAGGCTGAGGGAGGAGAGTTGCTTGAACCTAGGAGGCAGAGGTTGCGGTCAGCCGAGATTATGTCATTGCACTCCAGCCCGGGTGACAAGAGCAAAATTCCGTCTCAAAAAAAAAAAAAAAAAAAAAAAATCAATGTGATTGTGGAACACTACTTCAGGACTCCCTGGCACATATACGTAGTATTTGGTATATGTACCATATTACTTTATTTTTTTAAAGAATTTAAGTCTCGGGTTAGGCGCGATGGCTCACACCCGTAATCCCAGCACTTTGGGAGGCCGAGGCGGACGGATCATGAGGTCAGGAGATGGAGGCCATCCTGGCTAACATGGTGAAACCCTGTCTCTACTAAAAATACAAAAAATTAGCTGGGCGTGGTGGCACGCATCTGCAGTCCCAGCTACTTGGGAAGCTGAGGCAGGAGAATCGCTTAAACCTGGAAGGTGGCAGTTGCAGTGAGCCGAGATCGCGCCACTGCACTCCAGCCTGGATGACAAGAGCGAGACTCCATCTCAAAAAAAAAAAAAAAAAAAAAAGAATTGAACTCTTGCTGTGTGGTCCACACTGGAGTGCAACAGCAAGATCATGGCTCACTGCAGCCTCGAACTCCAGGATTTAAGCAATCTTCTTGCCTCACCCTCCTAAGTAGCTAGGATTACAGGCATGTCATTTTAAAACCTGAAAACGTTTGGCTTTTCAAACATATATCTGGCCTCAATGGTTTTAGATGCAGCACTGTAGACCTGTAAGTAAATGAGTAATACGTGACTATGGAAAACTTTGTGAATGCCAATCACTGAAGCGTGAGAAACAAGGGCTTAAAGAAGTTACCTAACTTTTAAAAACTAAAGCTGTTTCAGCAACTTTTTTTTTTTTTTTTTTTTGAGACAGAGTTTCACTCTGTCACCCAGCCTGGAGTGCAATGGCACGATCTTAGCTCACTGCAAGCTCCGCCTCCTGGGTTGATACCATTCTCTTGCCTCAGCCTTGTGAGTAGCTGGAACTACAGGCACCCACCACCTTGCCGGGCTAATTTTTTGTATATTTAGTAGAGGCGGGTTTCACCCTGTTAGTCAGGATGGTCTCAATCTCCTGACCTTGTGATCTGCCTGCTTCGGCCTCCCAAACACCTCCCAAAGTGCTGGGATTACAGGCGTGAGCCACCGGGCCCAGCCTTCTTTTTTTAAAACATATGAAACGTTTCACGAATTTGCATGTCATCCCTTTGCCGGGGCCATGCTAATCTCCGTACTGCTCCAATTTTAGTACATGTGCTGCCAAAGCAAGCACAAACTTCTTAATACTTTCATCTGAAGTAGGTATCTCAAAAGCTACCAAGAAGCCAGTAGGAGTAAAATCATTGCTTATTTTCATCAACTGCTAAATGTAAAACATTGTCTTGTATTAAACGATGTAATACCTCACTGCTCATCCTAAGTCACGCTTAGATTCCCCCAATTATTTTTCCCACCGTTCTCAATTACACAATATTTATACTTTTCAAAACACTTGTCACCAGGTGCAGTGGCTCATGCCTGTAATCCCAACACTTTGGAAGACCAAGGCAGGTGTACATACCTTGAGCTGAGGAATTGAAGACCAGCCTGGCTAACATGGTAAAACACCATCTCTACAAAAAATATAAAAATTAGCCAGGCATGATGGTGCATGCTGGCGCATGCCTGTAATTCCAGCTACATGGGAGGATGAGGTGGGAGGATCGCTTGAGCCCAGGAGTTCAAGGCTGCAGTGAGCCATGATCAAGCCACTGCACTCTAGAGACCTGGGCATCAGAATGAAACCCTGCCTTGAAAAAACAAAGAAAATAAAACCCACAGCACTTTGGGAGGTGGAGGTGGGCAGGTCACTTGAGGCCAGGAGTTCGAGACCAGCCTGGCTAACATGGTGAAACCCCATCTCTACTAAAAAATGTGCAAAAAAAATTAGCTGGGCATGGTGGTACACACCTGTAATCCCAGCTACTCAGGAGGCTGAGGCAGGAGAATCCCAGGAGGAGACTGCAGTGAGCTGAGATGAGGCCACTGCACTCCAGCGTGGGCGACAGAGAGAGACCCTATCTCAAAAAAAGGGGGAAAAAAAAAGAAACACGAGAAGATGAGGGGAAGAGAAAGAGGAAAACGCCATAAAGGAGTTACCATCTGAACAGGGCCAATAGAAAGGAAAGATGCTCCAGTAGAAGTTAAGAGGGAAAAAGGTGATCTAGGGCTTCTGGGATAAGGGAATGGCTTACAAGGCAAAGCAGCATAAAGTTGCAAAGTGTCTTCAGGGCACAATCAGAAATCAGGTGTGAGCAGATACAACAACAGACGGGGTAGAAAGATAGAGGCCTAAAATGCTATGCTAAGCAACTGGGACTTCACTATACACACAATGACAAAGGTAGTATATGATCCTGGAACATTAATTTTACACAAGGATTTGTGGGAGAGTTAAATTTAACTGGAATGTCATTTAAAACATTTGTATGGTAAAGCGAACAACTTTTAAGAACTTTTTTTTTTTTTTTTTTGAGGCAGGGTCTAGTTCTGTCACCTAGGCTAGAATACAGTGGTACGATCCTGGCTCAATGCCAAGGTTAAAGCGATTCTCATGCCTGAGCCTCCCTAGTAGCGGGGACTATAGGCACACGCCACCACGCCTGGCTAATCTTTTTGTATTTTTAGTAGAGATGGGGTTTCACCATGTTGGCCAGGCTGGTCTCGAACTCCTGACCTCAGGTAATCTGCCTGCCTCGGCCTCTGAACTGCTGGGATTACAGGCATGAGCCACCGCGTCTGGCTAGACGTGGGGTTTCCCCATGTTGCCCAGGCTGGTCTTGAACTCCTGAGCTCAAGTGATCCATCTACTTCAGCCTTCCAAAGTGCTGGCATCACAGACATGAGACACCTCACCTGGCCTTAAGAACTTCTAGGATAAGAAAACATAAGGCTTCAAAGGAAGTTCTAGATTTAAAAAAAAGGCTGCTTTAAGCTATGTTCTCAGGTTTCCTATGTACTTTTTTTTTTTTTTTTGGCCATACAGGAACCCTCCAGAAAAAGTTTAAGAAACACTGAATTAGAAAAAACCTAAGAAAACTAGAAAGTGGTCATCTTCCTTTTCAAGAGCATAGCTAGTGAGAGGAGGTGCATGGAGGGCAAAGGAGAGAGTAACAGTAATGAAAGCAGTGGGCTGATTCAGTAATCTTGGTAGAAAAAGGAATTCAAGCAGAAGCTGAGGGTTGTAAGTTCATACGTTGTTTTTTTGTTTGTTTGTTTGTTTTTCA
Organism: Piliocolobus tephrosceles; assembly: GCF_002776525.5. Classification (NCBI taxonomy): domain Eukaryota; kingdom Metazoa; phylum Chordata; class Mammalia; order Primates; family Cercopithecidae; genus Piliocolobus; species Piliocolobus tephrosceles. Next base: position 15,453,726 of record NC_045450.1, read on the forward strand.
GGAGAGGAGAGATCTGAGTACATTCCTAGTTGAAGTGAAGGAAGAGTTAAATATGAAGAAAACAACTGACATGGTGAGGTCTCAGAGGTCCCAGGCGTGGGGGGCTTACGCCTGCAACCCTAGCACTTTGGGAGGCCAAGGCAGGAAGATCACTTGAGGTCAGGAGTTCAAGACCAGCCTGGGCAACAATGTGAGGCCTTGTCTCTACAAAAATAATTTGAAAATACAAATAAAAGTTGAAATTATAAATTAAAAAAAAAAAGAACAAAGCCTTAGAAGGACAAAGGATCAAGAAGTCAAAAGGAGCTAACCCCAGAAAGAAGATGCTTAGTCACTCTGAGGCCATGGAAATTTAGCTTCAGCAAACACAGACCTCATCTGACTTGTTCACTGCTACACACCCTGGATTTAGTACAATGCTTGACACACACTAGATCTGAACAAATACTTGAATTAAAATGAAGTAAAACCACCATGGTGCAATTATGACTCTAATACAATATTTGGAAACTTCTTTTAAAAAAAATTCTTACATTGTATTATCCTTTGATTCTTCAAATGCATTTAGTTCATGGATGAGAAACTGTCTGTCCAATGGAACGACAGGTTGACCAGATTCTGGAAGAAAGAAATTCATGAGAACACTGAGCCTATTAAACTAAAAAGCAAGTAAGATTTTGAAAAGAATCATATTTACCAGACATACACTTTTCAGATTTTGGAAGGATGACAACACATACCAAGACAAATGAAATTGCCTGTGATTTTACGACTTTCAAAATATCTCTTTTGTTAAATGCATGTTTTTTTTTTTTTTTTTTTGAGGCGGAGTCTCGCTCTGTCGCCCAGACTGGAGTGCATGGCCGGATCTCAGCTCACTGCAAGCTCCGCCTCCCGGGTTTACGCCATTCTCCTGCCTCAGCCTCCCGAGTAGCTGGGACTACAGACGCCCGCCACCTTGCCCAGCTAGTTTTTGTATTTTTAGTAGAGACGGGGTTTCACCGTGTTAGCCAGGATGGTCTCGATCTCCTGACCTCGTGATCCGCCCGTCTCAGCCTCCCAAAGTGCTGGGATTACAGGCTTGAGCCACCGTAAATGCATGTCTTAATACAGTTTAACATAAATTCACTTTTTAAATTCCCCAGTGTTTGGTTGGGAAAATACCGTTTCTATATCCAAATTATAATACTAAATTTTAGAAGTCTGTTTGCCAATAACTTATTTTTGAAAAGAATATCCATTTGGTGACAATAATTATAAATAAAAATAAAAATTAAAATTAACCCCAGTGGGGCAACTGGAACTTGCACATTTCGCTGGTGGGAAAGCACAATGGTACAGCCACTTTGGAAAACAGTTGAGCAGTTTTCTTATAAAGGTGAGCGTGCACTTAACCACACAACCCAGCAATCCCACTCTCAACTTTCTACCCAAGACTAATGAAAACTTAGGTTCTCACAAAAACCTGTATGTAAATGTTTATAGCAGCTTGATTCCTAATTGCTAAAACTAGAAACAACTCAATGCCCATCAACTGGTAATGAGTAAACTAGCACAGCCACACAACAGAACAGTGTTCAAAGGAAAACAAACATGGCTGAATCTTGAATGTATTATACTAAGTGAAAAGAGGCAGACTCAAAAGGCTACATCCTGAATAGTTCCATCTATAGCAGGGGTCCCCAACTCCTGGGCCACAGATTAGAAACCGGGTCACACAGCAGGAGGTGAGCAGTGGGCAAGCAAGTGAGCGAAGCTTGGTCTGTGTTTACAGCTGCTGCCCATCCCTTGCATCACCACCTGAGCTCTGCCTCCTGTTGGCAGCATTAGATTCTCATAGGAGTGTGAACCCTGTTGTGAACTGCGCATGCGAGGGATCTGGGTTGCACACTCCTCATGAGAATCTAATGCCTGATGATCTCTCACTGCCTCCCATCACCCCCAGATGGGATCATCTAGTTGCAGGAAAATAGGCTCAGGGCTCCCAATGATTCTACATTATGGTGAGTTATATAATTATTTCATTATATATTATAATGTAATCATAGAAATAAAATGCGCAATAAATGTAGTATGCTTGAATCATCCGGAACCATCCTCCCAGGGCCGTGGAAAAATTGTCTTCCACGAAACCGGTCCCTGATGCCAAAAAGGCTGGTGATATCTTGATTGTGATCTGGTGGTAATTACACAACTGCAGGCATTTGACTAAAGCTACAGAACTGTACAGATGAAAAGGTAAATTTTATTGTATGTAAATTATATCCCAGTTTTTTACAAAAAGTCAAAACATTTCATATGAAAACTTGACTACTGTCACTATATTTCATTCTAGTGAAGCCCAAGTCTCTAACAGCTATTTTCATAATTTCTTCTTTTCTGGGTGTAACTGGTATCATACAGCCATCTATAACAAACTAACAAAAGTAGAGATGCTGATATCAAAGATCCTTAAACCAATAAAAATCATGAGTCTTTATGTAGTTAAGATGTATGTTTAATATTAAATAAAGGATCTGTAATGAAAAATTCTAACTTCACAAAGAATTCACCCTGTCTTGCAAAATCTACCTCCTGGCCTCGTTTCTTTGCTGAGGCACATCTCTGAGGCATGAAGTAGTCAAAGCAGAGACAGAACCTGAAGCAAGGGAATCCGATGATGCACATTAGGGTGCCTTGGACCATGCCCCAACTTCATCCCCCACCCCACCAAGTCCAGGAGTAACCAGGATTCTGACTTATTTATATCCAGTCTCTCCTCATTTTTTTGAGAGAAGACATTTAAAAAGTCAGCAGAAGATACTAAAAATATTCTCACCACTCAATAACTGTTACACTTGAAGACAAAATTTGTTTCTTAAGAAATAAAATTCAACAGATAAAGGAAATTTATCTTCAACTGCCCACCGCCAACCCCCAGTATCATTCTCTGCCTCCTATCACTAGGATGAGTGTGGAGTTTCCCCGCTGACAGAGTCTGGATATTTGTCCCTGCCCAAATCTCATGCTGAAATGCACTTCCCAGTGTTGGAAGTGGGACCTGGCGGGAGTTGTTTGGGTCGTGGGTGTGGATCCCCCATAACTTGGTGCTGTCCTTACCACAGTGAGTGGGTTCTCATGAGATCTGGTCATTTAAAAGTGTGTGGCACTAACCTGCCCCACCCTTGGCCCCTGGTTTTACCATGTAACATGCTTGCTGCAGTGAGTAAAAGCTCCCTGAGGCCTCCCAGAAGCTGAGCAGATGCTAGCGCCATGCTTGTACAGTCTGCAGAACCGTGAGCCAAGTAAACCTCTTTTCTTCAACCGGGCGCAGTGGCTCACGCTTGTAATCCCAACACTTTGGGAGGCCGAGGCGGGAGGATCACGAGGTCAGGAGATTGAGACCATCCTGGCTAACAAGGTGAAACCCCGTCTCTACTAAAAACACAAAAAATTAGCCAGGTATGGTGGCACGTGCCTGTAGTCCAAGCTACTTGGGAGGCTGAGGCAGGAGAATCACTTGAACCCAGGAGGCAGAGGTTGCAGTGAGCCGAGATCGTGCCACTGCACTCCAGCCTGGGTGACAGAGCAAGACTCTGTCTAAAAAGAAAAAAAAAAAAAAACCTCTTTTCTTCATAAGTTACCCAGTCTCAGGTGTTTCTTTATAGCAATCCAAGAATAACCTAATATAATGCCTAGTCCTTTATAAATACCATGCTTTTTAGATACATACATTTGTAAATATACCTAACTACCACATAGTAGTAACACTTCAAAGTTTTATCTCCATTTTATATATATATAGATATATACACACAGACACATACACACACACACACACATAGATATCTACATACCCATACATACCCATATATAGAGAGGGAGAGTTTTTTTTTTTTTAAGAGACAGGAGTCGGACCAGCCTGTCCAATATAGTGAAACCTCGTCTCTACTAAAAAATACAAAAATTTGCCAGGCGTGGTAGCACACACCTGTAGTTCCAGCTACTTGGGAGGCTGAGGCAGGAAAACTGCTTGAACCCGGGAGGCGGAGGTTGCAGAGAGCTGAGATCGCAATAGAGTGAGACTCCATCTCAAAAAAATAAAAAGACAGGGGCTGGGTGCAGTGGCTCATGCCTGTAATCCCAGCATTTTGGGAGTCTGAGATAGGCGGATCACCTGAGCCCAGGAGTTCAATACCAGGCTGGGCAGCATAGTGAGAGCTCATCTCTATAAATAAAATATTTAGCTGGGCGTGGAGGGATGCACCTCTGGTCCCAGCTACTCAGGAGACTGGCGCAGGAAGACTGCTTGAGCCCGGGAGGTCAAAGTTACAATAAGCCATGATCACACCACTGCAGTCCAGCCTGTGCAACAGAGCGAGATTCTGTCTCTGGAAAAAGAAAAAAGGGATAGGGTCTGTCTCTGTTGCCCAGACTGGAGTGCAGTGATGCAATCATGGCTCACTGCAGCCCAGAGCACATGGGCTCACATGATCCCCCCACTGCCCGGGCCCCAGCTCAGCCTCCGCTAGGACTACAGACACGTGCCACCATGCATGGGTAATTTTAAACATTCTTTTGCAGAGATGGGGTCTCCCTGTGTTGCCCAGGCTGGTCTCGAACTCCTGGACTCAAGTAATCTTCTTGCCTCAGCCTCCTGAGGCACTGAGATTACAGGTGTGAGCCACCCACCCAGCCTATTTTTTAATAAATAATATATTTAATCAGCGTATATCTTCAAAGCTTAAATACACAGGAAAAAACTGGTGGCAAACAGGACAAAATGTCAACAATTGCTTATTCTTAGTACCAGGAATTATAGATGATTTTTCCAAGTATATGCCTAGTTTAAGTGATGATTAAGTTATGTATTTTCCCTTGTGAGAATCTGTTTAAGCTACAGAAAGAGCCCATGTGATTTTTGTGTCCCAGTCACCCAGATGGCACTGTTTGGTAACAGAATTAGATTTCTAGGATAAACACTTTCTGAGAATTGGAGAAAGGGGAGAAACAGATTTTATGTGATAAACAATAACCACTTACCTGCTATGAGGACAGATGCTGTATACTTATATTTGTTGAATTCTAAATACTCCCGAATTAATTCATTAATTAGAAGGTTTTCATGAGACAATGATGGTCGGGGTTCACGGTCATCATCTAGGGCATTGAAAACTTCAGCTCGGATCCTTGCTTTTAAATGCCCTAATACCCCCTTTTTTTCCAAGGTGTCCTTTAAAACTGTTTGATATAAAATATGAAGGTTTCGGTTACAGAGAAAATTTATCATTCTTAGGCATACTTTGAAAAGAAATGTTGAAAAGGTAAATGGTACAAAAGCAGCTCTCAATCTAAACATTGTGACAAATTATTAAACAATTACACTAACTACCACCAGCCACGTTTATACTAAAAAATACAGTTCTCATGTTGCATTGATTCAGTCTTAACATATTTGAGCAAATTCAAGTTTATTCCTACCTCAACAGCATTGTCAGGGGCTGTAGTCTAATACATATTCTTTTTTTTTGAGAAGGAGTCTCGTTCTGTCGCTCAGGCTGGAGTGCAGTGGAGCATCTTTGCTCTCTGCAAGCTCCGCCTCCCGGGTTCACACCATTCTCCTGCCTCAGCCTCCCGAGTAGCTGGGACTACAGGCACCTGCCACCACGCCCGACTCATTTTTTGAATTTTTTTTTTTAGTAGAGACGAGGTTTTGCCATGTCAGCCAGGATGGTCTCGATCTCCTGACCTCATGACCTGCCCATCTCGGTCTCCCAAAGTGCTGGGATTACAGGTGTGAGCCACCGCACCCGGCCAGTCTAATACATATTCTTTTTTTTTTTTTTTTTTTTTTGAGACAGAGTCTCTCTCTTTCGCCCAGGCTAGAGTGCAGTGGTGGCGATCTCAGCTCACTGCAACCTCTGACTCCCAGGTTCAAGCAATTCTCCTGCCTCAGCCTCCCGAGTAGTTGGGACTACAGGCACGTGCCACCATGTCCAACTAATTCTTTTTTGTATTTTTAGTAGAGACGGGGTTTCACTGTGTTGGCCAGGATGGTCTCAATCTCCTGATCTCGTGATCCACCCACCTCGCCTCCCAAAGTGCTGGGATTACAGGCATGAGCCACGGTGCCCGGCCAATACATAATTCTTTAGTGAGGGGAAAAGGTGGGGGATAGAACTATAGTTGCTTACTTGGACCTGAACTTAAGCCCCAGTCTCTCATATATTTTCAAGAGTGTCTGCCACTGCACACAGGTTCTGCTTGTCATAACAACCTCCGGTCTAGAAAGATGATTAAAGAACACAACTATATTCCATAAAAGAAGTCTGTTGGGTTACTGTGTAAAAACCTTTGAAGGCAGGGCACGGTGGCTCATGCCTGTAACCCAGAACTTTGGGAGGCCGAGGCGGGCGGATTACGACATCAGGAGATCGAGACCATCCTGGCTAACAAGGTGAAACCCCATCTCTACTAAAAATACAAAAAAATTAGCCAGGTGTGGTGGCACGCGCCCGCAGTCCCAGCAACTTGGGAGGCTGAGGCAGGAGAATCGCTTGAACCCGGGAGGCGGAAGTTGCAGTGAGCCGAGATGGTGCCACTGCACTCCAGCCTGGGCAAAGAGAGAGACTCCGTCTAAAACAACCAACCGACCAACCAACCAACCAAAAAAAAAAAAACACAAACCTTTAATAATCCAGAACCCTTTAGGGAGTGAAAAGCTGTTTTGGGTTTTTCGTTGTTGTTTTGAGACAATCTCGCTCTGCCACCAGGTTGGAGTGCAGTGGCACGATCTCGGCTCACTGCAATCTCCAAGCTCCTGGCTTCAAGTGATTCTCCTGCCTCAGCCTCCTGAATAGCTGGGATTACAGGCGCGCCCCACCATGCCCGGCTAATTTTTGTATTTTTAGTAGAGACAGGGTTTCACTATGTTGGCCAGGATGGTCTCCATCTCCTCACCTCGTGATCTGCCCGCCTCAGTCTCCCAAAGTACTGGGATTACAGGTGTGAGCCACCACGCCTGCTGGCCTCTTTGTTGTTTTAAAGACAACTATGAGTTAATTCCTTAGAACAGCAGGATTCTGAAATGTTAAGCCTAGTTAGAAATCTAGCACGTGACTATATCAATGCCATCTTAAGGAGTCAGGGATGTGTATGCAAAATGTAAACCTAACTTACTGATTAGCCAGAGTCACCATGACAAAGCAGTCATGATCATGGGATTTGGCTGTACATATTTTGCATAGATAATGGGGATCTTAGCACTGAAGTGGCACCACCCCTTGTACTGATCTGGAACTTTCTATTTTCAAAGAGTTCCTACCAGCTAAATGACAACTTCAGAGAATGAACACACATCTCATCCACAGAGCCAAGAACATAGCAAGAGCTCAGGAGGAGTCACCTAGGAGGATTATAATACATTGCTGTATACTACTGGAAAATCAATGTAGTTTAACACTGTTCTGCACCTTGCCAAAGGCACCAAATAAGTACACCACAGTAACAAAAACCCATAAAGAGAGCCCAGGAGCTTATCCAAGTCAGTATGGACATAAGATCTTTCTAAGCTTCAATAAATCACATCAACAATAACCCTGGATCATATGACTAAAGAGATATACTCTTTACTGACTTTTGACTTTTCTTTCCTCTCATTTTTAAAGCATCCTATCAACCTTCTTGCAAATAGGTTAAGTACAGTTATCACCCAATTAGACTTTGTCACAGGCCCATAAAAGGAAGGTACAGCCTTATTGTACTCTTAGAATCATAACTGAACCCCTATTCTCTAATTCCATCTTTGGAAATTAGATGGAGAGATTTTGCCACTGGCAAGGATCCTGTCCCAATTACTCCGTATTACACACAGGACAGCCTCAAACTGGGCAGAGAAACGAGAATGAGTGACAGTGGAAACAGGAAAGCTAGCATGTCTCATCAGCACCTCAGTGGTGGATTACCAACCCATGCCTCAGTTGCCTTCTCTAAAATAATGAGCTTTACCTCTCAGAGATAGAACCAAATGAGGAGGAAGAATGTGATCGTGCTTAAAAAAGGTAAAAGCCCATAAAATATAAGGTAACTGGCTGGCAAACAAGTTTTCACCGGGTTCCTTTTGGAGGTCCATACCATTTTACCTTTCCCTCTATTATGCTTAGAACACTGGGCCATCAAAACTTCTTCAGAAAGGTTTTAACCTCGCTTATATTTCAAGAGGACCTTTTCTTTTTTTTTTTTTTAATTTGTATTTTTTTTTGAGACAAGGTCTCATTTTGTTGCCCAGGCTGGAGTGCAGTGGCACCACTGTAGCTCATCGTCACCTCTATCTCCTGGGCTCAAGCAATCTTCCTGCTTCAGCCTGTGGGGTAGCTGGGACTACAGGCACAGGCCACTATGCCAGGCTTTTTTTTTTTTTTTTTTTTTTAATAAAGATGGGGTCTCACTATGTTGGCCAGACTGGTCTTAAACTCCTGGGCTCAAGCAATCCTCCCAAAGTGTTATGATTACAGGCATGAGCCACTGTGCTTGGCTCATTCCAAGTGTACCTTTAAATCCTCTGAAAATGTATGCAATATTACACGTGATGTGTATTTCCCTGGGAACACAATCTGTAGATTTGTGTGAAGTCTGTTCTTGTGGACAGACGCATGCCTACTGTTTTATGACTGTTCACCAGCCCTGTGCCCCAAATACATACTTTTATAAACGTCTCCTCTCTAAAATCTCTAAGAATTCCTAGTTTAAACCCTGGGTTCCCTGCAAACTGAAACTGGTTTTATTTATTGGACAGCAATATTGCTCAGTGATTAAGACCTGGCAGTCAAGTGCATCACAACTAGGTTCCCACCCTGTGTCTCTTTCTAGTGAAATCACTTTGGGCTATTTCACTTCTCAGTACCTCAGTTTCCCAATCTATGAAATGGGCATAGGGTTGTTACAATCAGGTAACACACAGGCTGAGTAGTGTCTGACACATGAGGCTCAATGATAACTATTATTACTATTACTTGTCTGGACATTTGCTTCAAAGTAAACAGTGTACAAACGTCATTAATGACTCGCACGTAACTAGCTTAGAGTATCTTTTCCTCAAAAGACAGGAGAATGGCCTGGCCAGCAAACTTTTTGCCTCTAGTTTCTTCCGATGAAAAACGGGCCAGGCGCTCACGCCTGTAATCCCAGCACTTTGAGGGGGCCAAGGTGGGAGGATAGCTTGAGACCAGGAGTTCGACATCAGCCTGGGCAATACAGCAAGACCCCGTATCTACAAAAAAATAGAAAAATTAGCCGGGCGTGGTGAAAAGCGCCTGTATTCCCACCTGCTCTGGAAGCTGAGGTGGGAGGATCACTGGAGTCCCGGAGTTGAAGGCTGCAGTGAGCTGTGATCGCGCTACTGCATTCCAGCCTGGGCGGCAGAGAGACCCAGTCTTTAAAAAAAAGAAAAAAAGGCGGGGAGGGCCACTTAACAGGTTGTTATAAGGATCCAACGAGACAACCAAGCAAATTGTTTAGGGCAGTGCCTAACCCAATAGGGGTTGTGGGAATTGTGGTCATCAGCCCTGAGTGCCAAGCCCGGTCCAAGCAAGCCCTCCAGCCCCCGGCAGGGTCCAATAAGATGCGCCAGGGGCCCAAGATGCAGGCCTATAGGCCTCTTAGATGCCTGAAGATTATGCAACTCCTCCTTCAGCTCCAAACTGGCTTAAAACTCGCCAGTGGGCAAAGTCTTCCCCATAAGAGCTCCCCGCGCACAGGCCGGGACAGCAGCCAGACGTTCCCCGCAGGCCCTCACACCTAAGAATGACCCCTGCAAAAGCCAACCCTTGTGTTCCGCGCGCTCTCCTCCCGTCCCATCCTTTCCACAAGATGATGACCTGACGCTTCCCATGCGAAGGCCTCCCCGCTCGCACTCACCAGCCTTCAACTCCGCCACAGTCGCCATTTTTCAACGGCCGCCAGGGGCGCGCCTCGGCCCCGCGCAAGCGCAGCTCCGCCCCACTCACTCTGCGGCGTGGTCTGTAGCCAATAGGCACACAGTTCTCGCCCCGCCTGCTTCCGCCCCTCTCAGTTTACGCGCTCTGCGGTTGGTTGGGTGGTGAATGTCGACCAGAAACTCCACCAATCAGCGAGGGCTCTCGGAGGGGCCTGTTGAGTAAGACGGGAGTGAGGGCGGGACTGAGGCAGTTGAGAGCCCTGTGGGTGCTGCTGACACCTTAGTGCTTAACTTTAGCTAGCTGAGTTTTTCATTGTCTCTGCAGCCTCAAGTACCAACTGCTAATAGTTACCACCTATTAACCCTGCGGTTCTCAAACTTGAGCATGAATCCTCATCACCTCCAAGACTTGTTTAAACAGAGTTTCTGATTCTGTAAATCTGGGATGAGGCCCTAGAATTTGCATTTCTGTGGAGTTCCCAGCTGGTATTGGTGTTACTGGTCTGGAGATCACACCTCGGGAACCACTGTATTAAGCACTTACTATTATGCCTTAGCACATTATTTCCCTATGATCACGCCGTTTTTACAAAGAAGGAAACTGGGTCCTCTATCGCTGAAGAGACTTAACCAAGATCACCAGCCTGTCCTCTTCCAGTCGCACTTACACAGTGCACGTAAGGAGTCCAGGAGCTTTTTGTGGAACTAACTAATGAAGGAATAAGTTCTAACATCCCATGGAAGTAAAGAAAAAGGAACAGGGGAATAATGTACCCTAAACTGAGTGTTAGGTTGCATGATTCCAGTTGTCATGCCAGGGAGAGCCAAACACTTGGCTAAATAAGAAACGTCTATTGGAAGTACACCTAAGAGCTGCCGGGCACGGTGGCTCACGCCTGGAATCCCAGCGCTTTAGGTGGGAGCCTGAGGTAAGGAGTTCGAGAACAGCCTGGCCAGCCTAGTGAAACCCTGTCTCTACTAAAAAAAAAAAAAAAAAAAAAAAAACCCTCTATTAAAAAAAAAAAAAAAAAAAAAATACAAAAATTAGCCAGGCGTGGTAGCAGGCACCTGTAATCCCAGCTACTTGGGAGGCTGAGGCACAAGAATCACTTGAACCTGGGAGGCAGAGGTTGCAGTGAGCTGAGATCGCACCACTGCACTCCAGCCTGGACAACAGAGCGAGACACCATCTCAAAAAAAATAAAAAATAAAAAATACACCTAAGAGCAAGGAAACCTCTTTCCCAGGAACTTCCAGCATACTTTTGGTTCCACGCCTATTGTTTTTAAAATTGATTCATTGGCCGGGTGTGGTGGCTCATCCCTGTAATCCTGGCACTTTGGGAGGCCGAGGAGGGAGGATTGCTTAAGCTCAGAAGTTCGAGATCAGCCTGGGCAACGCAAAACCCCATCTCTCCAAATTGAGCTCAGGACTTCTAGATAAAGCTGGGTAACATGAGATGCATTTCTACAACAACAACAACAACAACAAATTAGCCAGGTATGATGGTGTATGCCAGCTACTGGAGAGGCTGAGGAGGGAGGATCACTTGAGCCCAGGTTGGCTGATTGTATCACTGCACTCCACTCTGGATGACAGAGTGAGTCCCTTTCAAAAGAAAGAAAAAAAGAGAGAAAGAGAGAAAGAAAGAAAGAAAGAAAGAAAAGAAGGAAGAAGGAAGGAAGGAAGGAAGGAAGGAAGGAAGGAAGGAAGGAAGAGAAAGAAGGAAGGAAAGGAAAAGAAAGAAAGAAAGAGAAAAAGAAAAGAAAGATAAAGGAAAGAAAGAAAGATCACAATTATACATATTTTGGGGAGGGACATGATATTTTGGGGAGGGAAGTGATATTTTGATACATATATACAATGTGTAATTACCAAGTCAAGGCAATTGGAATAAACCACCTCAAACTTTCTTTGTGTTGGAAACATTACAAGTATTCTAGTTATTTTGAAATATACAATCAATTATTGTTAACTATTTTTTTAAAAGGGAGGGGAAACAGTCTGGGCAGCATACGGAGAAACTGTCTTTAAAAACGAGCAAATAAGGCCTGGTGCGGTGGCTCATGCTTGTAATCTGAGCACTTTGGGAGGCCTGAGATGGGCAGATCACGAGGTCAGGAGTTCGAGACCAGCCTGGCCAACACAGTGAAACCCCATCTCCACTAAAAATACAAAAATTAACCGGGCGTGGTGGCAGACGCCTGTAATCCCAGCTATTCATGAGGCTGAGGCAGGAAAATTGCTTGAACCCAGGAGGCAGAGGTTGCAGTGAGCCTAGAAAAAAGCCACTGTACTCCAGCCTGGGGAACAGAGCAAGACTCCATCTCAAAACAAAACAAAACAAAACAAAAAAAAAAGAGCAAACAGCCAGGCATAGTGGCTCACGCCTGTAATCCCAGCACTTTGGGAGGCCGAGGCGGGTGGATCTCCTGAGGTCAGGAGTTTGAGACCAGCTTGGCCAATATGGTGAAACCCCATCTCTACCAAAAATACAAAAATTAACTGGTCATGGTGGCAGGCGCCTGTAATCCCAGTTACTCAGGAGGCTGAGGCAGGAGAATCTCTTGAACCTGGAAGGTGGAGGTTGCAGTGAGCTGAGATCACACCACTGCATTCCGCCTGGGCGACAAGAGCAAAACTCCATCTCAAAAAAACCAAAACGAACAAACAAACGAACAACAAAAAAAGAGCAAACAAAACAAAAAAATTAGCCTAGCATGTGTCCCTGTAGTTCCAGCTACTCGGGAGGCTGAGGCAGGAGGATCACTTGAGCCTATGAGGTCGAGGCTACAGTGAGCCATGACCATGCCACTACATTCCAGCCTGGGTGACAAGGGGAGATGCCTTTTCTTTCTTTTCTTTCTTTTCCTTCTTTCCTTTTTTCCTTCCTTCCTTCCTACCTTCCTTCCTTCCTTCCTTCCTTCCTTCCTACCTTCCTTCCTTCCTTCCTTCCTTCTTTCCTTCCTTCCTTCCTTCCTTCCTTCCTTCCCTCTCTCCCTCCCTCCTCTCTCTCTCCTTCTTTCCTCCCTCCCTACCTCTCTTTTTCTTTTCCTTCCTTCCTTCCTTTCTTTCTTTTTTTCTTCCTTCCTTCCTTCCTTTCTTTCTTTCTCTCTCTCTCTCTCTCTCTCCCCCTCCTTTCTTTCCTCTTTCTCTCTTGCTTTTTTTTTGAGACTTAAAAAAGGAGGGGGGAGAGGTTGGGAGAGTATCTTGACCTAGATTCTAGGTTAATGCTCTTTAAACTGCTGGTTAACCAAATAGTAGGTTTTGAAATCTATTTATTAGTAGATCCCCATGAGCACATTTTCAGTGAAATGGAATGTAACATAGAAAACGTGAAAGTATGGTTTTCTGGAACTTTCATTTCAGGTATACATGTGTGTTCTGGTACCTGTTGTGTTTCTTGAAGTGATCAGCCATCAAAAAAGTTTGAAAGTGGTGTAACCTAGAGGAATGTCTTCCTCCTCCAAACTAGATTGATTTTTGTCTGTGGGACACTGTTCTGTTCTGTAATCTTGAAAAGGTCTTATCTTGTTTCTCTACTCTGTCAAACCATAGTGACTGAATTCCTGGCCGACATTTCAAGACATTTTTGGGGATTAACTAAATTCCATAGGTGGTATTTTTAAGTCCCTCAGAAAAAGCACTGCTATGGTGTTATGATATAGGTATCAATTTTCGAATCCACAATTCCTGGCATCTAACTCCCATTGTCCTCATTATAATGTTGAGGCACTTTAGGCCTCAGGAAACAGAATCTCCCTCTCTGATCATCTCCTGTCCACCTCTGACCTGCCCCAGGCAGGACTCTAATCTGACTGGGTCAAAAGACCCTCATTCCAGAGAGGGTTCTGCCCCCTACCCTCAAGGAAGAAATGCTGCACAGAGAGGCCAAGAAAAGTCTGAGCAGACAGGCTTTGCTGGGTTTAGATCATGCACTTTCTGTCCAACAGATTTCTTTCTTTTCTTTTCCTTCTTTCTTTCTTTCTTTCTTCCTTCCTTCCTTCCTTCCTTTCTTTCTTTCTTTCTTTCCTTCCTTCCTTCCTTCCTTCCTTCCTTCCTTCCTTCCTTCCTTCCCTCCCTCCCTCCCTCCCTCCCTTCCTTCCTTCCAGATGGAGTCTTGCTCTGTCACCCAGGCTGGAGTGCAGTAGTGTGATCTCTGCTCACTGCAACCTCTCCCTCCCAGGTTCAAGGGATTCTCCTGTCTCAGCCACCCAGATAGCTGGGATTACAGGTATGTGCCACCATGCCTGGCTTTTTTTTTTTTTTTTTTTTTTTTTTTTAGACAGAGTTTTGCTCTTATTGCCCAGGCTGGAGTGCAGTGGCGTGATCTCAGCTCACCGCAACCTCTAACTCCCGGGTTCAAGCAATTCTCCTGCCTCAGCCTCCTGAGTAGCTGGGATTACAGGCATGCACCACCATGCCTGGCTAATTTTGTATTTTTAGTAGAGATGGTGTTTCTCCATGTTAGTCAGGCTGGTCTCGAACTCCCAACCTCAGGTGATCCGCCCACCTCCGCCTCCCAAAGTGCTGGGATTACAGGCTTGAGCCACCACGCCTGGCCTGTCCAATCACATTTCTATACAGTGTTCAATCACACCTACGTAATAAAGTGTCCCATAAAAACCCAGAAGAACTGGGTTGAAAGAACTTCTGGATAACAGAACACGTGTAGGTTCTTGAAGGGTGTTGCTTTCAGGGAAAGCATGGAAGCTCCACACCCCTTCCCCTATACTTTGACCTATGTGTCACTTCATCTGTGTAAACAAAATTAAGTGTTTCCCTGAATTCTGTGAGCCGCTCCAGCAAATTAATGGAAGCCAAAACGGGGGTCATGGAAGCCGCAACTTGAAGGTGGTCCATCAGAAGTTTCAGAGGCCCAGACTTGTGACTGGTGTCTGAAGGAGGGCAATCTTGGGGATGGAGCCCTCACCCTGTGGGAAGTGACACTATTTTCAGGTAGAAGATGTCAGGCTTAAACGGAAGGACACCCAGCTGGTGTCAGCTGCAGAATCGATGTTTGCTGGCCAGGCGCGATGGCTCAAGTCTGTAATTCCAGCATTTTGGGAGGCAGAGGTGGGTGGATCACTTGAGCTCAGGAGTTCCAGACCAGCCTGGTGACATGGTGAAACCTTGTTTCCACTAAAAATACAAAAAATAGCTGGGTGTGGTGGCATGCACCTGTAATCCTATCTACTCAGGAGGCTGAGCCAGGAGAATAGCTTGAATCTGGGAGGCAGAGGTTGCAGTGAGCAGAGATCGTGCTATGGTTGACAGAGTGAGGCTCAATCTTAAAAAAAAAAAAAAAGGTATGCTTGCTGGTGGGGGGAATTCCCCACACATTTTTGGAGTCCACAGAAGTCTTCTGTGTTGACTATTGGTGTGTTGATGGGCGAGCAGATAAAAAACACGGTTTGAGAAAGTTTATATCCAAACAACTCCTGAATGTATTGATGAGGAACTCGTAGAGAGAGGCAAATAATAATGTGATTGACTGATTGGCAGTGATAATCATACAGTAACTAACATTCATTGTACTCTTTGTATGATAAGGACTGCTCTAAAAGCTTTACATTAAGTATTCACCAACAACCCTAGGAGGTGGATACTTACATGCAATTGTCTCAAGTAAAATTGTATTTAAAAACATGTACTGGCCAGGTGTGGTGGCTCATGGCTGTCATCCCAGCATTTTGGGAGGCCGAGACAGGCGAATTGCTTGAGGCCAGGAGTTCAAGACCAGCTTGGTCAACATAGCGAAACTCTGTCTCTACTAAAAATAGAAAAAATTAGTTGGGTGTGGTGGCTTGCACCTGTAATCCTAGCTACTTGGGAGGCTGTGGCATGAGAATCACTTGAACCTGGGAGGCAGAGGTTTCAGTGATCTGAGAATGCGCCACTGCGCTCCAACCTGGGTGACAGAGAAACACTCTGTCTCACAAACAAACAAACAAAAAAACAGGTACTAATGGCCAGGCACAGCAGTTCATGCCTGTAATCCCAGCACTTTGAGAGGCTGAAGTGAGAGGATCAGTTGAAGCCAGGAGTTTGAGACCAACCCAGTCAACAAATCAAGAACCCATGTCTTTAAAAAAAAAAAAAAAAAAAATGTAGCTGGGCATGGTGGCACATCCCTGTAGTCCTAGCTGCTCAGGAGGCTGAGGCAGGCGGATTGTTTGAGTCCAGGGGTTCAAGGCTGTAGTGAGCTATGACTGCACCAGTGGACTCAAGCCTGGGCAGCAGAGCAAGATCCCATCTCTAAAAAAGTAAATACCTGTATACATACATTAAAAACATGCACTGACATTGAGTAACACACTGAATTGCTGGGGATATGTTGAAACAGGTACTGCCATACATAGTTGGTAGGTAGGCAATTAACACCACCAACCAGAAGGCAGTTTGTCAATATCTAATCAGATTTTCACACCCTTTGACTCATCAAATCTACTTCTAAGAATGTATCTTACAGATATAATCACACTTAATTACAAAGGATATATGTATAAGAATATTCATTCACTGTTGATAGTAGAAAAAACTATGCACACCTTTCAGAAAAGCTAAAATGAAGACAACTGATAATACTGTTGGCAAACACACATAGACTGCTGGTTGGAAGACAAAGTGGTATAGTCTCTTTGGAAAGCAGTTTGGCAATTGCTTATTAAGTCATAGGTACACTTGGCCCAGTAATCCCAAAACTAGGTGTTCGCCCAAGTGAAGCAAACACATGTAGGCCAGGCATGGTGGCTCACGTCTGTACTCCCAGCACTTTGGGAGGCTGAGGCGGGTGGATCACTTGAGGTCAGCAGTTTGAGATCAGACTGAGTGAGCAACATGGTGAAATCCTGTCTCTACTAAAAATACAAAAATTAGCCAGGCATGGTGGCGCATGCCTATAATCCCAGCCACGCAGGAAAATTAGCCAGGTGTGGTGGCATGTACCTATAATCCCAGCTACCCAGGAGACTGAGGCAGGAGAATCGCTTGAACCCGGGCTTGAACAGAGGTTGCCGTGAGCCGAGATCGTGTCATTGCACTCCAGCCAGGGCAACAAGAGCTAAACTTCTTTAAAAAAAGAAAGAAAGAAAGAATTTGTAGCCAGGCACAGTGGCTTACGCCTATGATCCCCACACTTTATGAGGCCAAAGCGGATGATTGCTTGAACCCAGAAGTTTGAGATAGGCCTGGGCAACATGGTGAAATCCCATTTCTACAAAAAAAAAAAAAAAAAAAAAAATTACAAAAATTGGACAGGCGTGGTGGTGTGAACACGTAGTCCCGGCTACTCCAGAGGCTAAGGTGAGAAGACCTCCAGAGCCTGGGAGGTCAAGGTTACAGTGAGTCGTGATCGTGATCACACCACTGCACTCTAGTCTGGGCAACATAGTGAAACTGTGTTTCAAAAAAATAAAAAAAGTCCTCTGAGGAGGACTCGGTGATTGAAGGTCAGCGTTCTACGGAGACTTACTTTTTTTTTTTTTTTCTTTTTGAGACAAGACTCTCTCTCTGTTTCCCAGGCTGGAATGCGGTGGCACCATACAGTAACTAACTATACAGTAACCATACAGTAACTAATAGCTCACTACAGCTTCGACCTCCAGACTCAAGTGATCCTTCAGTCTCCCGAGTGGCTGGGACCACAGGCACGTGCCACCATGCCCAGCTATTTTTACTTTTCACAGAGGTGGGGTCTCGCCATGTTGCTCAAGCTGATCTCAAACTCCTGGGCTCAAGTAATCCTCCTGCCTAGAACTCCCAAAAGGCTGGGGTTGCAGGCGTAAAACACCACACCCAGCCTTACTTTTGTCCATAGCCTTATTTTAATTAATTAATTTATTTATTTGAGACTGAGTCTTGCTGTATTGCCCAGGCTGGAGTGCAGTGACACAATCTTGGCTCACTGCAACCTCCGCCTCCTGGGTTCAAGCAATTCTCGTGCTTCAGCCTCCTGAGTAGCTGGGACAACAGGTGTGCACCACCACACCCAGCTAATTTTTTTGTATTTTTAGTAGAGATGGGGTTTCACCATGTTGGCCAGGCTGGTCTCAAACTCCTGGCTGAAGCAATCTACTTGCCTCAGCCTTCCAAAGTGCTGGGATTATAGGCATGAGCCACTGTGCCTGGTCTCCAGGTCTGTTTAAATGTCATTTCTTCCTAAAGCTTTCCTGGTTAATTCGATTCTTCTTCTCAAATGTATTTTGGGGGTGGAAGGTCTGAGAAGAGGGAGAGGCATAGAGATAAAGGAAGCTTCCAACAGAGATGCATCACCAGTGCCCTTCTCCCAGGTCCAAGGTCATAACCCTTGCTCAAGGGGAGGCAACTTCCAATGCCTAGTCCATGCTGGGGTATCAAGTTGCAGCCCCCTCACCCCAGTTTGAGACATTTCTGTAGGATCATCTCAATGGCAGAGCTTGCTGAGGGAGTAAGCTGAGGCCTTTGTAGGCCACGAGTTTGAGACCAGCCTGAGCAACATAGTGAAACCTTGTTTCTGTGAAAACATTGTTTTAAAAACTGAAACTTCCCACGACAATTTTTTTTTTTTTTTTGAGATGGAGTCTCACTCTGTCACCCAGGCTGGAGTGCAGTGGCACAATCTCAGCTCACTGCCAACTCCACCTCCCAGGTTCAAGTGATTCTCATCTCACCCTCTCGAGTAGCTGAGATTATAGCTGCCCGCCACCACATCTGGCTAATTTTTATATATTTTAGTAGAGATGGGGTCTCACCATGTTGGCCAGGCTGGTCTTGAACTCCTGACTTCAAGTGATTTGCTTACCTGTGCCTCCCAAAGTGCTGGGATTACAGTCATGAGCCATAGAGCCTGGCTTCCCCATGACAATTTTAAACATGAGAGCTATGTACATGCCGCAGTCTGGAACTTGGGATCTCAAATAATCTTAGATTCCTTGTTCTTAGTCCCCATATAGAAGGGAGGAGGGCTGGCCTTTGGACTCCTCCAGATCTGGGTTGGAATCCCAGCTCCACCACTGCAAGTCTGGTTGCTCTAGGCCAGTTATTTAATGTTCTCTAAACACCAGTTTCATCTGTGCAATAAACTATCTTGTAGGACTTCATTCAGTCCTTCTTCAAATATTTGTAGAATATTTGCTTCAAATATTTGTAGAAAGGCTGAGGCCTTTGCTGAGACTGCGTAGAAGCCCAGCTTCCTCCTCCCTTTCCCCCACTTCTTAGGCTTTGATCCAGCCCAAGAGCCTTCATTGAATTGATCTTTCTTTCAGTCTTCCAGGGAGCCTGTGACTCAATCCTAGAAACCAGTGGCAGGTCCAGGCTGCCTGTGGTCTACTTGCTCCACTTCCTCAGGCGCTGAAGGGTGACTCATCAGTCAGTAATTTCAGAGCAGAGGGCGTTCTCCTCAGTGTGTGCCAGGAGCACAGAAGGAATGTAGGCACCCTCGGAGCTCCCCAGAATTCCCCTACCCTGGAACATACTGTGGCATTGTGTGGCTGAGGCTCTGTTTCACATTGGGTGCCCACCCTGGACTGCTTTACAGGACAGACACCTTGTTATCCCGCTCTGCTCTGGTAGAACAAATATTTGCAGAAGGACTGAATGAAGTCCTGCAAGGTAGCTCATCTCACAGATGAAACTGATGTTGACAGAACATTAAATAACTGGCCTAGAGCAACTGGACTTAAAGTGGTGGAACTGGGATTCCAACCCAGACTTGGGGGAGTCCAAAGGCCAGCCTTCCTCCCTTCTATATGGGGACGGAGAACATGGAATCCATGACCATTTGAGATCCCAAGTTCCAGACTGTGGTATGTACATAGCTTTCATGATTAAAATTGTCACTTGAGAAGTTTCATTAAAAATTTTTTTTTTTTGTAGAGACAAGGTCTCACTATGTTGCCCAGGCTGGTCTCAAACTCCTTACCTCAAGTGATCCTCCTGCCTTAGCCTACCTAATTGTTGAGATTGTAGGTGTGAACCAAATTCAAAGTGGATTTTTGTCTTTAATTGAGATGGGGTCTTGCTATGTTGCCCAGGCTGGTCTCAAACTCCTGACCTCAAGCGATCCTCCTGCCTTAGCCTACCAAATTGTTGGGATTGTAGATGTGAACCAAATTCAAAGTGGACTTTTGTCTTTAATTGAGATGGGGTCTTGCTATGTTGCCCAGACTGGTCTCAAACTCCTCAGCTCAAGCGGTCCTCCTGCTTTAGTCTCCCAAAGTGCTGGGATTATAGGCATGAGCCACTGCACCTGACCTCAAAGTATAACGTTTTTGGTGGCAGGAAGGTGCTGGATATTACTCTCAGTCCTTTAGAGGAAGTAAAATAAATCCTCCAGGTACAATGACATTCTCAGGTCACTTTCAGAGGGATGAGCAATAAATTCATTCAATGCCTTCTTTACTAAAAGCATTAGAGATTAACAAATTCTTGAAGTAAAACTTGCCGAAATGCATTTTGTCAGCGGAACGCAGTTGGACAAAAACTACAGGCTGAGTTCAGAAAAGGTAAATGTCTTTTACCAAGATTTAGTCGTTTTCTTCCTGGTAGATATGCCTTTTCTCAGGATCTGGAGAGAGAGGCTGTTGGAGAATAAGGGTTGGGAAAAGCCACAGATGGAATTTTACAAATTCTATTAAGATGCTACTTAATAGAAACAGCATCTCCTCATCAGACAAGTCAAGGCAACTGTTGAAAATATGACATGCCTCTCTATCAGCCATTCATGGCCCAGGACACTATGGCAACCAAATGCAAACTGCTGGTTCAAAGAGATTAGTCTGAATCCCAAAAGAATCCTAATTCTCTCCTAATTTATTAAGGAAGAAAACAACAACTGCCTTTATTTGCAATATTATTGCTTTGCATGCAATCCTAGGAAAAGGTGTGGCTGTTATTTTTGAAGAAGTACTCACCCTATACTAGATAGAGTATGAAACATTATACATGCATCCTTGCATTTATTTCTCACGCGATCTCAAGAGGTAGATGCTACTGTCATCCTGATTTTAAGATGAAGACAGCAAGCCTTAGGGAGTTAAAATGACCTGCCCAAGGTCAAACAGTTGGGAAGAGACTTGGCCAGATGGAAGAACAGTCTGACATCCGGTTCAAGGTCCTTCAGTTTCATCTGTCCAGCAAGTAGACAGTAGTTGATACTTGGGCTGGACTAGACAAATCTATGACGTGTAGTTGTTGTAATGAACTCACAGATCCTATCCTAGCACGAAGAGTTTTTTGGTTTTTTGTTTGTTTGTTTGTTTGTTTTTGAGACACAGTTTCACTCTTCTTGCCTAGGCTGGAGTGCAGTGGTGCAATCTTGACTCACTGCAACCTCCGCCTTCCAGGTACAAGTGATTCTCCTGCCTCAGCCTTCTGAGTACCTGGGACTACAGGTGCCCACCACCATGCCCAGCTAATTTTTTTGTATTTTTAGTAGAGACGGGGTTTCACCATGTTTGCCAGGCTGGTCTCAAATTCTGATCTCAAGTGATCCGCCCACCTCAGCCACTCAAAGTGCTGGGATTACAGGCATGAGCCACTGTGCCTAGCCATTTTTTTGTTTTGTTTTGTTTAGAGAGGGTCTTGCTCTGTTGCCCAGGCTAGAGTGCAGTGGTACAATCATAGCTCCCTGCAACCTTGAATTCCTGGCTCAAGCAATCCTCCCGCCTCAACCTCCCTGAGTGGCTGGGACTGCAGGCGCACACCATTACAACACCTGGCTAATTTTTTTTTTATTTTTTAATGTTTTGTAGAGACAGGTTCTTGTTATGTTACCCAAGGTGGTACTGAACTCCTGGCCTCAAGTGATCCTCCCACCTTGGCCTCCCAAAGTTCTGAGATTACAGGTGTGAGCCACTGTGCTTAACCAAATGAAGACTTTTTTGGCTGGGCTTGGTGGCTCACCCCTGTAATCCCAGCATTTTGGGAGGCCGAGGTGGGTGGATCACCTGAGGTTAGGAGTTCAACATCAGCCTGGCCAACATGGCAAAACCCTGTCTGTACTAAAAATACAAAAATTAGCTGGGCATGGTGGTGGGCGCCTGTAGTCCCAGCTACTCAGGAGGCTGAGGCAGGAGAATTGCTGGAACCTGGGAGGCAGAGGCTTCAGTGAGCCGAGGTTGCATCACTGTACTCCAGTCTGGGTGATAGAGCAAGATGCTGTCTCAAAAAAAACCCCAAAACCAAAAACAAAAAACAAAAATCAAAACAAACAAAAAGCCCAAAGAGGATTTTTTCATACTGATAAAGAATGTAGGATAAACCTGATATCCTTTCCAAAATCTCTCCCAAATTTCCTAACCTCTGTACCAGTGAGGACTTCCTTTCCTTTCAGACTTTCGATCAATGGAACAAGAATAAAATTGAAGCAGAGAAGGGTTAAGTATGTTGCTCAAGGTCTTGCAGGTGATTTGGGTTAGAGCCAATCTTGAACTCAGCCAGGTGAGGTGGCACCTGGTTCCATGCCTGGAACCTCCCTGCTGCACTGGTTCTTGAGAAGATTCTTACACATATGTCCCTGATCTCCTTGAAGCTTTGATTTTCCACCTAGAACCCCACTGCAGCATCCTGATTATCTGTGCAAGCTCCGTTGTTACACAGAACTGGATGATGAATCCTGGCTATCTGTGTGGCCTTGGGCAAATTGCTGCACCTCTCTGAAGCTCCATTTCTTCCCTTCGTTCCTTCCTTCCTTCCCCCTCCCTCCCTCCCTCCCTCCCTTCCTTCCTTCCTTCCTTCCTTCTTTCTCTCTCTTTCTTCCTTCCTTAATTTCTTCCTTCCTTCCTTCCTTCCTTCCTTCCTTCCTTCCTTCCTTCCTTCCTTCCTTCCTCCTTCCTTCCTTCCTTCCTTCCTTCCTTCCTTCCTTCCTTTCTTTCTTTCTTTCTTTCTTTCTTTCTTTCTTTCTTTCTTTCTTTCTTTCTTTCTTTCTTTCAATAGAGTCTCACTCTGTTGCGCAGGCTGGAGTGCAGTGGCTCAGTCTTGGCTTGCTGCAACCTCTGCCTCCTGGGTTCAAGTGATTCTCCTGCTTTGGCCCCCCGACTAGCTGGGATTACAGGCATGCACCACCATGCCCAGCTAATGTTTGTATTTTTGTAGAGACAGGGTTTTGCCATGTTGGCCAGGCTGGTCTCAAGCTCCTGACCTCAAGTAATACGCCCACCTTGGCCTCCCAAAATGCTTGGATTACAGGTGTGAGCCACCACACACGTCCTTGAGCCTCCATTTCTACAGCTATTAAAAGGAGGCCATAATAGTACCTAATTCCTGGGATATTACTGTGGATAAAATGAACTAATGGGCCAGGTGCGGTGGCTCACATCTGTAATCCCAGTACTTTAGGAGGCCGAAGTGGGTGGATTACCTGAGGTCAGGATTTTGAGACCAGCCTGGCCAACATGGTGAAACCCTGTCTCTACTAAAAATACAAAAATTAGCCGGGTGTGGTGGTGGTGTGCCTATAGTCCCAGCTATTTGGGAGGCTGAGACAAGAGAATTGCTTGAACCCGGGAGGTGGAGGTTGCAGTGAGCTGAGGTTGTGCCACTGCACTCCAGCCTGGGTGACAGAGCTAGACTCCGTCTCAAAAAATAATAATAGTAATAATAATAATAAGACAGGCCTGGCATTGTGGCTCATGCCTGTAATCCCAGCACTTTGGGAGGCTGAGACAGTCAGATTACTTGAGATCAGGAGTTCAAGACCAGCCTGGCCAACGTGGTGAAACACTGTCTCTAGTAAAAATACAAAAATTAGCGAGTGTGGTGTAGTGTGGTGGAGGGTGCCTGTAATCCCAGCTACTTGGGAGGCTGAGGCAGGAGAATCGCTTGAACCCGGGAGGTGAAGGTTGAAGTGAGCCAAGATCCCACCATTGCACTCCAGCCTGGGCAACAGGAGTGAAATTCTTGTCTCAAAAAAATAAAATAAAATAAAATGAACTAATGCAAGAAAAGCACTTAGCACAGTGCCTAGGACATAATAAGCACTTGATAAGTGGGCTGGGCATAGTGGCTCATGTCTGTAATCCCAGCACTTTGGGAGGCCGAGGCGGGCAGATCACCTGAGCCCAGGAGTTCGAGACCAGCCTGGGCAACATGGCGAAACCCCATCTGTACAAAAATTACAAAAATTACAAAAATTAGATGGGCATGGTGATACCCACCTGTGGTTCTAGCTACTTGGGAGGCTGAAGTGGGAGGATCACTTGAGCCCAGGAGACTAAGGTTCCAGTGAGCTGAGATCATGCCACTACACTCCAGCCTGGGTGACAAAGCTAGACACTGTCTCAAAAAAGAAAAGAAAAGAAAAAAGAAAAAAAAAGTGGCTATTTCCTCACCATTCTGCCCTTGGCAGGTCACAGCCCAGTCCACTCCACTCCTCCATGGTCTCCATTCTTGTCGCCTGGACACCAGATGGCCTGGATTAGGTGTGTAAGAACATATTTATGCTCCAGTTTTCTCTTGTCAAACTCCTCATCCTTCCTCTCCCCTTCCCAGATGTTCTCCATTCTCCATGAATCCTCTACCTCACCTCCATCCTCCTGCTCTTCGGTCACTCTGTCTCCTACTCAAAAAGGAAGACCCCAGGAAGCCTCCACTTGAACCCTAAATCTCTTTGCATTTTAACCTTTCATTCACGAATTCATTCATTGAAAAGATATTATTGAGTATCTACTATGTACCAGGCACTAAGGATACTACAGTGAATAAAATAAACAGGATCCTGGCTGGGTGAGGAGGCTCACACCTGTAATCTCAGCACTTCAGGAGGCCAAGGAGGGTGGATCGCTTGAGGTCAGGAGTTTGACCAACCTGGCCAACATGACAAAACCTTGTCTCTGGTAAAAATACAAAAATTAGCTGGATGTGGTTGCACACACCTGTAGTCCTAGCTCCTCAGGAGGCTGAGGCAGGAGAATTGCTTGAACCCAGGAAGTGGAGGCTGCAGTGAGCTGAGATTGCACCACTGCACTCTACCCTGTGCAACAGAGCAAGAGTTTGTCTCAAAAAAATAAATGCAGTCCGGTCCCTACTCACACAGAGCTCACTGGCCAAGAGAGAGGGCAGCAATTCATCAAATATTTAATTGCAAACTGAGATAAATACTATGATGAAAAATGCAGAGATTCTGAGACAGACAGGGGCCATAACCTAGCCTAGGTTGGTGGTTAGGGAAGGCTTCTGTATCAGAATGTCTTTCTCTTTCCTTCCTTCCTTCCCTCCTCCCTCCCTCCCTCCCTCCCTCCCTCCCTCCCTCCCTCCCTTCCTTCCTTCTTTCTTTTCCTTTCCCTTCCCCCTTCCCTTCCTTTCCCTTCCCTTCCCTTCCCTTCCCTTCCCTTCCCTTCCCTTCCCTTCCCTTCCCTTCCCCTCCCTTCTCTTTCCTTTCCTTTCCTTGTTTTGAGACGGAGTCTCACTCTGTTGCCCTGGTTGGAATGCAGTGGCACCGTCTCGGGTCACTACAACTTCCGCCTCCCAGATTCAAATGATTCTCATGCCTCAACCTCCCGAGTAGCTGGGATGACAGGCATGTGCCAACATACCCTGCTAATTTTTGTATTTTTAGTGAAGATGAGATCCACAATGTTAACCAGGCTGGACAGGACGTGTTTCTATGCAACAAACTATCCTAAAACTTAGTGGCTTAAAATAACAACAATCATTGGTTTCACCCCCAAATCTGCAATTTGGGCAGGATGTGGCCTGGACAGCAAGTCTGTGTTCCACATGGCATGCTTAACATGGAGCAGCTTGACAGGGGCTGGAGGACTCACTTGTTTTTGGTTGTCTCTGAGATATAATTGACATGCCATAAATTTCACCACGTTAAACCATACAATTCAATGTTTTTAGTATATTCACAGGGCTGTACAACTATTGCTATCCAATTCCACGATATTTCCTTTTCCCTAAAAAGAAATTCTATACTTAGCTAGATGTGGTGGCACACACCTGTGGTCCCAGCTACTCGGGAGGGTGAGGCAGGGGGATCAATTGAGCCCAAGAGTTCCATGCTGCAGTGAGCTATGATCGCACCATTGCACTCCAGCCTGAGTGACAGAATGAGACCCTGTTTCTAAACAACAACAACAACAACAACAACAACAACAACAACAACAGAACATATACCATTAGCACTCTCTTCTATTCCCTCTTCCCGTAGCCCCTGGCAACCACTAATATATCTTCTGTCTTTAGAGATCTGCTTGTTCTAGACACTTCAAATGGAATATACACTACATGGCCTATTGTGTCTGGCTTCTGTCACTGAATACAATGTTATCAGGGTTCTGAAAGACCCACTTTGTGGATGGCTCAGTCTCATGGCTGGCCATTTGATATTGGCTGTCAGGTGGGAACTCAGCCAGGGTTGTGGGCAGGGATCCCAGTTCCTCTCTATGCGGGCCCCCTCCATAGGCTGCTTGAGCTTCCTTATGGCATGGTGGTTGGGTTCCAAGATGGAGCATCCTAAGAGAATCAAGTGGGAGCTTTTCACCTTTTTTTTTTTTTTTTTTTTTCAGTTGAGACAAAATCTCACTGTCACCTAGGCTGGTGTGCAGTGGCGTGATCTTGGCTCACTACCACCTCTACCTCCTGAGTTCAAGTGATTATTGTGCCTCAGTCTCCTGAGTAGCTGGGACTACAGGTGAGTGCCACCATGCCCGGCTAATTATTGTATTTTTACTAGAGGCTAGGTTTGCCATGTTGGCTAGGGAGGCATCTTTATAAAAAAACAAAACAAACAAACAAAATAAAACAAGGGTCTCGCTTGTTGCCCTTGGCAGGTCACAACCCAGTCCACTCCACTCCTCCATGGTCTCGAACTCCTGGTCTCGAGTGATCCTCCTGCCTCATCCTTCCAAAGTGCTGAAATTACAGGTGTGAGCCACGATGTCCGGCCAGCTTTTCACCTTTTATGACCAGTTTCAGAAGTCACACAGCGTCACTTCCACAGTAGCCTCAAGCTCATCTGGATTCAAGGGAAGGGAACACAGGCCACCCTTCACAACAGGAGTGTCAAAGTCACCTTGTTTGCGTTTTAACCTTCCATTCATGCATTCAAAAGATATTATTGGCCAGGCGCAGTGGCTCACGCCTGTAATCACAGCACCTTGGGAGGCTGAGACAGATGGATCACCTGAGGTCTGGAGTTCGAGACCAGCCTGTCCAATATGGTGAAACCCTGTCTCTACTAAAAATACAAAAATTAGCTGGGCGTGATGGCAGGCACCTGTAATCCCAGCTACTCGGGAGGCTGAGGCAGGAGAATCGCTTGAACCCGGGAGATGGAGGCTGCAGTGAGCCGAGATTTCATCATTGCACTCCAGCCTGGGTGACAAGAATGAAACTCTATCTCAAAAACAAACAAACAAACGAAAAAGTCACACCATGTCACTTCCACAGTAGCCTCAAGCTCTTCTGGAGTCAATGGAAGGGAACACAGGCCACCCTTCTCGATAGGAGTGTAAGATCACGTTGTTTACATTTTTAGCCTTTTATTCATGCATTCATTCATTCCAAAGATATTATTGAGCATCTACTCATGAATGAATAATTGTGGCCACATTTGGAAAACACAACTGCTACAGCTTCCCTGAGAAGATGATGCTGAGGCTGACAGCTGAAGGATAAGCAGGTGTTACGTAGGTACAGGAATGGAAGAGCATTCGAAAAACACTGAACAACAGTGCAAAAGACCCAGGGGATCAATTAGCACGCTGGAGGAATTTAAGGCGGCCCTGAGTAGCAGAGGCTGAGAGAAAGACCGGCACTTGTCTGTTGTGTGCTTTCCACCACTGCTGTTTCCACTCAGCCTTCATTGTCCGTGTTTTCAGAAACAGTACCCTAACTTTCCTTAGGGGAACCATTGACTCCCCCGCCCTCAGCCCTCTCATTGGGGCTGCAGGGGTGGGCGTAAGACCCATGTCTAGCCATTCAGGACATCACCCAGCCTCGCCAGTCTCACTGATTGGTTCGGGTGTGGCCATGTGACCCTAAGAAGGGCCAATGAGGCTCAAACCCAAGACATCTGCTGTAGCTATTGGATAAGACACAGTTTTGCTTTGGAGTTGCTAGGTAGGATAGAGCCAGACGTGTTGGGTGTCACCTTTGCCCCTGCGTGAGAATAACCTGTTGAAATGACATGAACAAGGAGAAAGTAGAACCAAGTGACACAGACCATTGAGCTCCTGGACTGTGACCAAAGCCAGCTCTGCCACTGGACATTTTAGATCCATGGGCCAGTACATGTTGGTTTAGGCTGATTTGAATTTCTATCACTCGGAATCAAGAGTACTGGTCAAAGGAGTCATCGGCCGGGCACAGTGGCTCATGCCTGTAATCCCGGCGCTTTGGGAGGCCGAGACGGGTGGATCACCTGAGGTCAGGAGTTTGAGACCAGCCTGGTCAACATGGCAAAACCCCATCTCTACTAAAAACACAGAAATTAACCGGGCATGGCGGCGCATGCCTGCAATCCCAGCTACTAGAGGGGCTGAGGCAGGAGGATCGCTTGAACCTGGGAGGCAGAGGTTGCAGTGAGTCATGATTGTGCCACTGCACTCCGACCTGGGCAACAGAGCGAGACTCCATCTCAGATAAATAAATACATAAACAAATAAACAAATAAATAAAGGCACTATGGTTAGGATTTTTCTCTTCCTGTTCTTAACTGCATGTTCTCCATTCCTGGTACTTACATACCCCTTCAGAAGCCTCCAGCACATCATCTGGCCTCTCTTCCTTCTTTCCTTCATTTCTTATTTTTTTGAGACAGAGTCTCTGTCTGTCACCCAGGCTGGAGTGCAGTGGTGCAATCTTGGCTCACTGCAACCTCCGCCTCCAAGGCTCAAGTGATCCTCCAGCCTCAGCCTCCTGAATAGCTGTGATTACAGGCACATACCACCACGCCCAGCTAACTTTTTGTATTTTTAGTAGACACTGGTTTTCGCCATGTTGCCCAGGTTGGTCCTAAACTTCTGGCCTCAAACTTCTGATGGATCAAGTGATCCACCTGCCTCGGCCTCCCAAAGTGCTGGGATTACAGGTGTGAGCCACTGCGCCTGGCCTTCTCTCTTTATTTGTGATCAATAAATGTTTGTTTATTGCATCTTGGTCTGAATGTCAAATTAAATTTGGAGTTGCAAAATACTCTAGACAACATTTATAAGAACTTGGGAGGTGGAGGTTGCAGTGAGCTGAGATCGTGCCACTGCACTCCAGCCTGGGTGACAGATTGAGACTTCGTCTCACCAAAAAAAAAAAAAAAAAAAAAAAAAAAAAAAAGAAACTAAATGTCCCTGAATATCAAATGGTATGTAAGAACAGCAATTGGCTTGTTGATCAATGGTGAATCAAGCAGAAAACACATGACAGATTACAGGGCAGTTTAAGATGTCCAAATATTATGTCTCAAATAATTTGTCTAGATAATAGATCTTCCTCAGTCCCTTTCAGGGGATGGGTGGATACTGGGCATACGTGGGCAGGTTTATTCAGAGTAAGCTGGAGGAACGTGTCATATAGGTAGCTACCTGTCTGATTTATTTTCATCCTATTTTTTCTGCTCTTAAAACAAAATACCCTCCTATTGGTTAAACTGGTGGGTTTTTTTTTTTTTTTTTTTTTTTTTTT
>NC_045450.1:15483340-15485475 GCF_002776525.5 Piliocolobus tephrosceles
TTTTTTTTTTTTTTTTTTTTTTTTTTTGAGATGGAGTCTCACTCTGTGACCCAGGCTGGAGTGCAATGGTGTGGTCTCGGCTCACTGCCACCTCCGCCTCCTGGGTTCAAGTGATTCTCCCGTATCAGGCTCCTAAGTAGCTGGGATTATAGGCACGTGCCACCACACCCAGCTAATTTTTGTATTTTTAGTAGGGACAGGGTTTCACCATGGTGGCTAGGCTGGTCTCGAACTTCTGACCTCATGATCTGCCCGCCTTGGCCTCCCAAAGTGCTGGGATTATAGGCATGAGCCATTGCACCTAGCCTTTTTGTTCCTTTTTTTAAGATGAAGTCATGCTCTGTTGCATAGGCTGGAGTGCAGTAGCACGATCTTGGCTCACTGTAACTTCTGCCTCTTCGGTTCAAGTGATTCTCAGTCTCCTGAGTAGCTAGGATTACAGGTGTGCACTACCACACCTGGCTAATTTTTGGATTTTTTTACAGAGGGGGTTTCACCACGTTGGCCAGGCTGGTCTCGAACTCCTGACTTGAAGTGATCCACCCACCTTGGCCTCCCAAAGTGCTGGAACTACAGGCATGAGTCACCACGCCTGGCCTAAAGAAAAGTAATCTTAAACGTAACCGGAAGTCTAGATGTTTGACAGATTTATTTATTTATTTATTTATTTATTTATTGAGACAAGGTCTAGCTCTGTTGCCCAGGCTGGAGTGCAGTGGTGTGATCTTGGCTCACTGCAACCTCCACCTCCGGGTTCATGTGACACTCCCATCTCAGCCTCCTAAGTAGCTGGGACTACAAGCCTGGCTAACTTTTGTATTCTTAGTAGAGACCAGGTTTCACCATGTTGCCCAGGCTGGTCTCGAACTCCTGGTCTCAAGTGATCCAGCACCTGGCCTCCTAAAGTGCTGGGATTACAGGGATGAGCTACCTTACCTGGTCAGTTTGGCAGGTTTAAGGGTTGACTTATGCCTGTGGCTGTGGCTATCTTTCTTTATATTCTCATGGTTTACCCCAGGCCGGCCACTAGTAATACACGGTCACCTTAACCAAATTAGAAAAAGATATTCCAGCTCATGTGGTGGCTCACGCCTGTAGTCTCAGCACTTTGGGAGACCAAGGTGGGCAGGTCACTTGAGTGCAGGAGTTTGAGACCAGCCTGGGCAGCATAACAAGACCTCATGTCTACAAAAACTACAAAAATTAGCTGGGCAAGATTATGCATGCCTGTAGTCCCAGCTACTCAAGTGGCTGAGGTGGAGCCCGGAAGGCGGAGGTTGTAGTGAGCCAAGATGGGGCCACCGTACCCCAGCCTGGGCAGCAGAGCAAACCTGTCTTAAAAAACAGAAAACAAAAAACGTGACATGGGACTTTGAATATTCTAGTATTGAACGAATGAGGAATAAAGAGATGGATGGGTGGGTGGATGGATGGATGGATGGATGGACAGATGAATGAATGAATTGATAGATGGATGAGTGAATGGGTGGTGGAAGGATGGATAGATGGACAGGTGAATGAATGGATGGATAGATGGATGGGTGGTGGATGAATGGATGGACAGATGAATAAATGAATGAATGATTGACAAGTGGATAGGTGAGTGGCGGATGGATAGATGGTCAGATGGATGGGCCATGGATGGATGAATGGACAGATGGATGAGAGAAAGAGAGAGAGATTCCTCTGGGCAGCAGACAATTTCCTTAAAAAAATAAAAAGTCTCCTTTTTCGGGAAGATACAACCACATACCAAGAAGTACATTGGCTGAATGTCAGTCCCCAATCATCTACTCAGCACTTCCATGGCACAGGGCACAATTTTGGGCAAGGGCCCATCTCGTCAGGACCACAGACAGGCACCACTTTTTTAAACAGTTGGTGGGATGATCAACACTGTTTGAGGCATTGTATTCAAGCATTACAATGTTCAGAGGAGAAAATAGAATGACTTCCAGGATCTCTGCCAGAGAGCCAGGAAGAAATTCCTCGGAAACATTTAACAAAACTCTCCCCGTATCTCATTAGCCTGAGTTGAGTTACATTTCTTTTCTTCCTTCTTTCCTTCCTTCTTTTCTTTTCTTTTCTTTTCCTTTCCTTTCCTTTCCTTTCCTTTCCTTTCCTTTCCTTTCCTT
>NC_045450.1:15485485-15493705 GCF_002776525.5 Piliocolobus tephrosceles
CTTTCCTTTCCTTTCCTTTCCTTTCCTTTCCTTTCCTTTCCTTTCCTCTTTCTTTCTTTCTTTCTTTCCTTTTTTTTTTCTTTTTTTTTGAGACAGGGTCTAGCTTTGTCACCCAGGCTGAAGTGCAGTGGCATGATCTTGGCTCACTGCAATCTCTGCCTCTGGGTTCAATCAATTCTCCCTGCATCGGCCTCCTGAGTAGCTGGGATTACAGGCACCCGCCACCATGCCTGGCTAATTTTTGTATTTTTTAGTAGAGATGGGGTTTTATCATGTCGGCCAGGCTGGTCTTGAACCACTGACCTTAGGTGATCCGCCTGCCTCAGCCTCCAAAAGTGTTGGGATTACAGACGTGAGTCACCGCGCCTGGCCTTCTTTCTTTTTTTGAGGTAAGATTCACAAAACATTTTTAAAAATCACCCTTTGGGGCCAGGCATGGTGGTGTGTGCCTATACTCCCAGCTACTAGGGAGGCTGAGGCAGGAGGGTAACTTGGGCCCAGGAGGCTGAAGTGAGCTATGATCACTCCACTGCACTTCAGCGTGGTGACAGAGTGAGACCCTGTCTCAAGAAACAAAAAAAAAATCACCACTTAAAGTGAATAGTTCACTGTTTTTTGTCAATTCACAATGTTGCACAGCTATCATCACTATCTAGAACACTTTTACCACAGCAAAAACAAAAATAAAAAATAAAAACAGAAACAAACCAAAAACCAAAAAACCATAACCATTAAGCAAACATTCTCCATTCCCCTCTCCTCCCAGGCCCTGAGAACCACAATCTACTTTTTCTCTCCCCGGCTTTGCTTGTTCTGTGTGTTCCATGCTATATAAATAGATTAATACAATATGTGGTCTTTTGTGTCTGCATCTGTTCCTTCCCTTCCCTCCCTCCCTCCCTTCCTTGCTTCCTTCCTTCTTCTTTCTTCTTTCTTCTCTTCTTTCACGTCATGGCTCACTACGGTCTTGACGTCCCAGGTTGAAGCAATCCTCCCACCTCAGCCTCCCGAGTAGCTGGGACTACAGGTGTGCACCAGCACCCCTGGCTAATTTTTCTATTTTTTTTGTAGGGACTTGCTGTTGCCATGGTGCCTGGGCTAATCTCGAACTCCTGAGCTCAAGCAATCTGCCCAACTCGGCCTCCCAAAGTGCTGGGATTACAGGTATGAGCCACTGCGCCTGACCAGGGTTCTTTCTTGTAGCATGGTGTTTTCAAGGTTCATCCAAGTTGTAGCATGCGTCAGTATTTTCTTCATTTTCATGTCTGAATGATATTCCACTGCGTAGATAGACTAAATATTATTTATCCAGTCATCACTTGATGGGCATTTGATTTGTTTCCACTTTAGGGACTGTTATGAATAGTGCTGCTATAAGCATTTGTCTGCCAGTTAATGTTTGAATACCTGTATACTAGTATACACCCAGGCAAAAAGTTGCTGGGTCATATTGTAATTCTATGTTCAACTTTTTGAGGAACTGCCAAACTGCTTTCCATAGAGGCTGTACCATTTTACATTCCTAGCAGGAATGTACAAGGCTTCCAATTTCTCCACATCCCCATCATGCTTGTAATTTTCCTTATTTTTTATTTATTTATTTATTTTTTGAGATGGAGTCTCACTCTGTCGCCCAAGCTGAAGTGCAGTGGTGTGATCTTGGCTCATTGCGACCTCTGCCCCGCAGGTTCAAGCAATTTTCCTGCCTCAGCCTCCTGAGTAGCTGGGATTACAGGCACCTGCCACTGCACCCAGCTAATTTTTTTGTATTTTTAGTAGAGACGGGGGTTTCACCATCTAGGCCAGGCTGGTCTTGAACTCCTGACCTCATGAGTCACCACGCCTGGCAGTGATTTTCCATTTTTAAAAATTATAACCATTCTATTGTGTGTGAAGTGGCATCTCTTTGTGGTTTTTATTTGTATTTCCCTAATGATGAAAGATGTTGAGCATCTGTTCATGTGCTTGTTGGCCATTTGTATATCTTCTTTGGAGAAATGTCTATTCAAATCTAGGGCCCATTTTTAAAAATTGGGTACTTTGTTTTTTGTTGTTGTTGAGTTGTAAAGTTCTTTACATATTCCGGATAGTAGAGCCTTATCAAGCATGTGATTTGCAAATATTTTCTCTCATTCTGTGGACTGCCTTTTCACTCCTTCGATACTGCTCTTTGATACATAAAAGGTTTTAATTTTGATGAAGTCCAGTTTCTCAACCTTTGCTGTTGTTACTTGTGCTTTTGGCATCATATTTAAGAAACCATTGCCAAGCCCGAGATAATGAAGATCTCCCTCTAGGGAGATTGCTTGAGAGGATTGCTTGAGCCCAGGAGTTTGAGACCAGCCTGAGCAACACGGGGAGACTTCATCTCTACTAAAAATAGAAAACGTTAGCCAGGTGTGGTAGCACGTGCCTGTAGTCACAGCTACTAGCTATGTGGGAGGCTGAGGTGGGAGGATTGCTTGAGCCCATGAGGTAGAGGCTACAATGAACTATGATTGTGCCACTGCACTCTAGCCAGGGCAACAGAGCAAGATCCTGTCTCAAAAGAAAAAATCAACTGACCATAGATGTATGGATCATTTCCAGACTTTCAGTTCTATTTTGCTAATCTATATGCCTATCCTCATACCGGTATGACACCTTTTGATTATTGTGGCTTTGTAGTAAATTCTGAAATTGCCAAGTGTGAGTCTTTCAACTTCGCTCATTTTTCAAGATTGGCTATTGGGTGCAATACCATGTGAATATTAGGTTTGAATTTTCCAGGTCTGCAAACAAGTACATTGGGATTTTCACAGGGATTATATCAAGTCTATAGATCACTTTGGGGTAGTATTGTCATTTTCAGTCTTGCTCTGTCATCCAGGCTGGAGTGCAGTGGCACGATCTTGGCTCACTGCAAGCCCCGCTTCCCAGGTTCACGCCATTCTCCTGCCTCAGCCTCCCGAGTAGCTGGGACTACAGATGCCCACCACCACACCTGGCTAAGTTTTTGTATTTTTGGTAGAGACGGGGTTTCACCATGTTAGTCAGGATGGTCTCGATCTCCTGACCTCGAGATCCGCCCGCTTTGCCCTCCCAAAGTGCTGGGATTACAGGCGGGAGCCACCATGCCCGGCCAGTATTATCATCTTAACAGTATTAAGTCTTCTAATCCATGAACATGTATATTAGTCTGTTTTCATGCTGCTGATAAAGACATATCCAAGACTGGGCAATTTACAAAAGAAAGAAGAGTAATGGTCTTACGGTTTTACATGGTTAGGGAAGTCTCACAATCATGGCAGAAGGCGAAAGTCATTTTTTACATGGCAGTGGCGAGAGAGAATGAGAGCCATGTGAAACGGGTTTCCTCTTATAAAACCATCAGATCTTGTGAGACTTATTTACTACCACAGGAACAGTACAGGAAAAACTGCCCCCATGATTCAATTATCTCCCACCGGGTCCCTTCCACAACACGTGGGAATTATGGGAGTACAATTCAAGATGAGATTTGGGTGGGGACACAGAACCAAACCATATCAACATGTGACGTCTTTCTATTTATTTAGGTCTTTGTAATTGCTTTCAGCCATGTCTTATAGTTTTCAGGGCACTAGTAGTACTCCTACTTGGTTAAATTTATTTATTTTTCTTCTTTCAGAAGTGAAATTGTTTTCTCAATTTTACTTTCTGATTGTTTGCTGCTAGCTTGTGGAAATGTGGCTGATGTTTGTGTGTTGATCTTTTCTTTTCATTTTTTTTTTTTGAGACGGAGTCTTACTGTCACCCAGACTGGAGTGCAGTGACATGCTTTTGGCTGACTGCAACCTCCACCTCCTGGGTTCAAGTGATTCTTCTGCCTCAGCCTCCCAAGTAGCTGGGACTACAGGTGCCCCCACCATGCCCAGCTAATTTTTGTGTTTTTTTAGTAGAGATGGGCTTTCACCATGTTGGCCAGGCTGGTCTAGAACTCATGACCTCAAGTGATCCACCCACCTCGGCCTCCCAAGGTTCTGGGATTACAGGCATGAGCCACCACGCCCAGCTGCAAACTATCTTTTCAATGACAGTTGTCTCCTAATTTGTTGGCCTCAGCATAGGTAAATAATAATAAAAACTACATTTTGAAACATTAAAGGGCAATGTTCAACCAGGCACGGTGGCTCACACCTGTAATTTCAGAACTTTGAGAAGCTGAGGAGGACAGATCACTTGAGGTGAGGAGTTCCAGACCAGCCTGGCCAACATGGTGAAACCCTGTCTCTACTAAAAATACAAAAATTACCTGGACATGGTGGCCCATACCTGTAGTCCCAGCTACTTGGGAGGGTGAGGCAGGATAATTGCTTGAACTCAGGAGGCAGAGGCCACAGTGAGCTGAGACCGTGCCACTGCATTCTAGCCTGGATGACAGAGAGAGAATTGGTCTCCAAAAATAAAGAAAAATAGATGAGTCACTTCCAAGATGGCCAAATAGGAACAGCTCCGGTCTGCAGCTCCCAGCAAGATCGACACAGAAGATGGGTGATTTCTGCATTTCCAACTGAGGTACGTGATTCATCTCACTGGGACTGATTGGACAGTGAGTGCAGCCCACAGAGGGCGAGCTGAAGCAGGGCAGGGCGTCACCTCACCCAGGAAGTGCAAGGGGTCAGGGGATTTCCCTTTTCTAGCCAAGGGAAATTGTGACAGACTGAACCACTGAACCTGGAGGAATGGTATGCTTTTGTCCAAATACTGCACTTTTCCCATGGTTTTAGCAACTGGCAGACCGGGAGATTCCCTCTCATTCCTGGCTCAGCAGGTCCCATGCCCACGGAGCCTTGGTCACTGCTAGCTAAGCAGTCTGAGATCAACCTGTGACGCTACAGCCTGTCAGGAGGAGGGTTATCTGCCATTGCTGAGGCTTGAGTAGGTAAAGAAAGTGGCGGAAGCTCGAACTGGGCGGAACCCACCACAGCTCAGCAAGGCCTACTGCCTCTCTAGACTCCACCTCTGCAGGCAGGGCATAACTGAACAAAAGGCAACAGACAACTTCTGCAGGTTTAAATGTCCCTGTCTGACAGCTCTGAAGAGAGCAATGGTTCTCCCAGCACAGTATTTGAGCTCTGAGAACAGACAGACTGCCTCCTCAAGACAGTCCCTGACCCCCATGTAGACTGACTGGGAGACACCTCCCAGTAGGGGCCAACAGACACCTCATACAGGTGGGTGCCTCTCTGGGATGAAGCTTCCAGAGGAAGGATCAGGCAGCAATATTTACTGTTCTGCAATATTTGCTGTTCTGTATCCTCTGCTGGTGATACTCAGGCAAACAGAGTCTGGAGTGGCCCTCCAGCAAACTACAACAGCCTTGCAGCTGAGGGTCCTGATTATGAGAAGGAAAATTAACAAACAGAAAGGAATAGCATCAACATCAACAAAAAGGACATCCACACCAAAATCCCATTTGTAGATCATCGACATCAAAGACCAAAGATAGATAAAACCACAAAGATGGGGAGAAACCAGAGCAGAAAAGATAAAAACTCCAAAAACCAGAGTGCCTCTTCTCCTCCAAAGGACTGCAGCTCCTCGTCAGCAATGGAACAAAACTGGATAGAGAATGAGTTTGACAAGTTGACAGAAGTAGGCTTCAGACATTCAGTAATAATAAACTTCTTCAGCTAAAGGTGCATGTTCTAACCCATTGCAAAGCAGCTAAAAACCTTGAAAAAAGGTTAGACGAATGGCTAACTAGAATAAACAATATAGAGAAGACCTTAAATGACCTGATGAAGCTGAAAACCACAGCACAAGAACTTTGTGATGCATGCACAAGTTTCAATAGCCAATTCGATCAAGCGGAAGAAAGGATATCAGTGATTGAAGATTAAGTTAATAAAACAAAGGAAGAAGACAAGATTAGAGAAAGAAGAGTGAAAAGAAATGAACAAAATCTCCAAGAAACATGAGACTCTGTGAAAAGACTAAATCTACATTTGATTGGTGTACCTGAAAGTGACAGGGAGAATGGAACCAAGTTAGAAAACACTCTTCAGGATATTATCCAGGAGAACTTCCCCAACCTAGCAAGGCAGGCCAATATTCAAATTAAGGAAATACAGAGAACACCACAAAGATACTCCTTGAGAAGAGCAACCCCAAGACACATCATTGTCAGATTCACCAAAGTTGAAATGAAGGAAAAAAATGTTAACGGTAGCCAGAGAGAAAGGTCAGATTACACACAAAAGGAAGTCCATCAGACTAACAGCTGATCTCTCTGCAGAAACCCTGCAAGCCAGAAGAGAGTCGGGGCCAATATTCAACATTTTTAAGAAAAGAATTTTCAACCCAGAATTTCACATCCAGCCAAACTAAGCTTCATAAGTGAAGGAGAAATAAAATCCTTTACAAATAAGCAAATACTGATTTTGTCACCACCAGGCCTGCCTTACAAGAGCTCCTGAAGGAAGCACTAAACATGGAAAGGAACAACCAGTATCAGCCACTGCAAAAACATGCCAAATTGTAAAGACCATGGATGCTATGAAGAAACCACATCCATTAATGGGCAAAATAACCAGCTAACATCATAATGACAGGATCAAATTAACACATAACAGTATTAACCTTAAACATAAATGGGCTAAATGCCCCAATTAAAAAACACAGACTGGCAAATTGGATGAAGAGCCAAGACCCATTAGTGTGCTGTATTCAGGAGACCCATCTCATGTGCAGAGACACACATAGGCTCAAAATAAAGGGATGGGGGAAGATCTACCAAGCAAATGGAAAGCAAAAAAAAAGCAGAGGTTGCAATCCCAGTCTCTGATAAAACGGACTTTAAACCAACAAAGATCAAAAGAGACAAAGAAGGCCATAACATAATGGTAAAGAGATCAATTCAACAAGAAGAGCTAACTATCCTAAATATATATGCATCCAATACAGGAGCACCCAGATTCATAAAGCAAGTCCTTAGAGACCTAGAAAGAGACTTAGACTCCCACACAATAATAATGGGAGATTTTAACACCCCACTGCCAGTATTAGACAGATCAACAAGACAGAAGGTTAACAAGGATATCCAGTACTTGAACTCTGCTCTGCACCAAGCAGACCTAATAGACGTCTACAGAACTCTCCACCCCAAATCAACAGAATATACATTCTTTTCAGCACCACATCGTGCTTATTCTAAAATTCACCACATTAATTGGAAGTAAAAAGTTCTTCAGTAAATGTAAAAGAACAGAAATCACAACAAACTGTCTTTCAGACCACAGTGCAATCAAATTAGATCTCAAGATTAAGAAACTCACTCAAAACCAAACAACTACATGGAAACTGAATAACCTGCTCCTGAATGACTACCGGGTAAATAATGAAATGAAGGCAGAAATAAAGATGTCCTTAGAAACCAATGAGAACAAAGACACAATGTACCAGAATCTCTGGGACACATTTAAAGGAGTGTGTAGAGGGAAATTTATAGCACTAAATGCCCACAAGAGAAATCAGGAAAGATCTAAAATCGACACCCTAACATCACAATGAAAAGAACTAGAGAAGCAAGAGCAAGCACATTCAAAAGCTAGCAGAAGGCAAGAAATAATTGAGATTAGAGCAGAACTGAAGGAGATAGAGACGCAAAAAACCCTCCAAAAAAATCAATTAATCCAGGAGCTGGTTTTCTGAAAAGATCAACAAAACAGATCGCTAGCAAGACTAACAAAGAAGAAAAGAGAGAAGAATCAAATAGACACAATAAAAAGTGATAAAGTGGGTATCACCTCCAATTCCACAGAAATACAAACTACCATCAGAGAATACTATAAACACCTCTATGCAAATAAACTATAAAATCTAGAAAAACTGGATAAATGCCTGGACTTTTTTTTTACCCTTCCAAGACTAAACCAGGAAAAAGTTGAATCTCTGAATAAATCAGTAACATGTTCTGAAATTGAGGTAAAGTATAATTAAAGTATAATTTTAAAAAAGAAAAAAATCCATTCACATATCGATAAAAAATAGAACAATCAATCAATAAAACGTGAAAGTGCAATGTTGACTAAAGGTGGTAAAAGCAGGCATCCTTGTGTTGTTCCTGGTCTTTGTGGGGAAATCTTTGAATTTGTAAGCCTTTCACTGTTGCATATGGTGTGAGTTTTTCTTTTCTTTTCTTTTCTTTTCTTTTCTTTTCTTTTCTTTTCTTTTCTTTTCTTTTCTTTTCTTTTCTTT
>NC_045450.1:15493715-15520612 GCF_002776525.5 Piliocolobus tephrosceles
TTTCTTTTCTTTTCTTTTCTTTTCTTTTCTTTTCTTTTCTTTTCTTTCCTTCCTTCCTTCCTTCCTTCCTTCCTTCCTTCCTTCCTTCCTGCCTTCCTTCCTTCCTTCCTATCTATCTATCTATCTATCTATCTATCTATCTATCTATCTATCTATCTATCCATCCATACATCCATCTATCTATCCATCTATAAATAGAGACAGCATCTCACTATGTTGCCCAGGCTGGTCTCAAACTTCGAGGCTCAAGCAATCTTCCTAAAGTGCTGGGGTTACAGGAGTGAGCCATCATGCCTGGCCTGGTGTAAGTTTTTCATATATGCGCTTTATTCTGTTGAAGAAGTTCTCTTTTGGTCTTTATTATTTCAGTGTTCTGTTTTTTTCTGTTGTTGTTGTTGCTGTTGTTTTGTTTTTTTAAATGCTGAAAAGGTGTTGGGTTTTGTCAAAAGCTGTTTTCTACATTATCCCTTAATTCTATTAATGTTGTGAATAACATTGATTTTTTTTTTTTTTTGAGGCAGAGTCTCACTCTGTCTCCCAGGCTGGAGTGCAGTGGTGTGATCTCAGCTCACTGCAACCTCTATCTCCTGGGTTCAAGCTACTTTCCTACCTCAGCCTCCCTAACAGCTGGCATTACAGGCATGTGTCACCACGCCCAGCTAATTTATTTTTATTTTTTGTATTTTTAGTAGAGATGGGGTTTCACCATGTTGGCCAGGCTGATCTCGTGTTCCTTACCACAAATGGTCCGCCCACCTCGGCCTCCCAAAGTGCTGGGATTACAGGTGTGAGCCACTGTGCCTGGCTAAGTTTTTCCTTTTTTGAGACAGGGTCTCACTTTGACACCCAGGCTGGGGTGCAGTGGTGCAAACGTGGTTCACCCAACTCAAGCGATTCTCTCACCTCAGCCTGCCAAGTAGCTGGGACTACAGTTGTGAGTCACTGTGACCTGCCCTGATTTTCTTATAAATGAATCACACTTACATTCTTGGGATAAGTCTCATCTGTTAACAAAAATGTATAATATGTTTCTATGCTGCTGGATTTGACTTGCTAGTACTTTCTTTAGGATTTCTGCATCTATATTTGTAAGGGACATTAGTCTATAATTTACTTTTCCTGTAATGTCATTGTATGGCTTTGGTATCAGGGTAATGCTGGATTCATAGAATGGGTCAGAAATGTTGTGTCTTCTTCTGTTTTTGGGAAGAGTTTAATAAGAATTGGCCTTAATTATTTAAACGCCTGGTAGAGTTCACCAATGGAGCCATCGGGTCCTGAGCTTTTCCTTATGGAACTTTAAAAAATTGTTACCAATTCCATCTCTTTACTTGTTATAGATCTATTCCGACTTTCTAGTTTTTCTTGGGTTAGTCTTGGTAATTTGTATGGTTCTAGAAATTTGTGCATGTCATCCAGGTGTATTCAATTAATTGACATACAACTAGTTTATCGTATTCTCTTCTAATCTTTTATTTTCGTAAGGGTTGTAGTAACCTTCGATTCCTGATTTTAGTACTTTGAGTCATCTCCGTTCCATTTTTTGGGGGGGATTAGTATTTCTAAAAGTTTATCAGTTTTGCTGATTTGTTAAAGAACCAGCTTTTGCTTTTATAAAAGCTTTTGCTTTTATTTTACTTATATTCACTATAATTTTTATTTTTATTTTTTGCTGCTGCTTGCTCTGGGCCTAGTTTGATTTTTCTAATCCTATAAGGTGGAATAATGTATTATTTATTTGAGAGCTTTCTTTTTTTTTTTTTTTTTCTTGAGACAGGGTCTTGCTCTATTGTCCAAGCTGGAGCATAGTGGTGCAATCATGCCTCACTGTAGCCTCAAACTCCTGGGCTCAAGTGATCCTTCTGCCTCAGCCTCCCAAGTAGCTGAGACCACAGGCATGTGCCACGATGCCTGGCTAGATTTTTTATTTTTTTTTCATACAGATAGGTCTCACTATATTACCCAGACTGGTCTCGAACTTCTGGCCTCAAGTGTTCTTTCTTTTTCTTTTTCTTTTTTTTTTTTTGAGACTTGTTGCCCAGGCTGGAGTGCAATGGCATGATCTCGGCTCACTGCAACCTCCGCCTCATGGGTTCCAGTGATCCTCCT
The DNA here is from genome assembly GCF_002776525.5 of Piliocolobus tephrosceles. Lineage (NCBI taxonomy): Eukaryota > Metazoa > Chordata > Mammalia > Primates > Cercopithecidae > Piliocolobus > Piliocolobus tephrosceles. The sequence continues at coordinate 15,495,825 of NC_045450.1, forward strand.
GCCTCAGCCTCCCAAGTAGCAAGGACTAGAGGCATGAGCCACCATCTCCGGCTAATTTTGCCTTTTTAGTAGAGATGGGGTTTCTCCATGTTAGTCAGGCTGGTCTTGAACTCTGACCTCAGGTAATCCACCCGCCTCAGCCTCCCAAAGTGCTGGGTTTACAGGCATGAGCCACTGCGGCCGACCTCTTTCATTTCTGATGTAGCTGTTTACAGCTATAAATTTCCCTCTGAGCATTGTCTTTGCTGCATCTCATAAGTTTTGGTAAGTTGTATCGCTTTTTCATCCATCTCAAAATATTTAAAAATTTTTTGTGATGTCTTCTTTTACCCATTGTTTGTTTATGTTGTTTAATTTGTACATAATTGTATATTTGTGAATCTAAAAATTTTCTTTCTCTTGTTGATTTCTAGTCTTATTCCATTGTGATTGAAGAAATTACTTTGTATGATTTCAAATTTTTTTTTTTTTTTTGAGGCAGGGTCTCTCTGTCGCTGGAGTACAGTGGCATATCTTGGCTCACTGCAACTTCCACCTCCTGGGTTCAAGCAATCCTCCTGCCTCAGCCTCCCGAGTAGCTGGTATTACAGGTGCCTACCACCATGCCCAGCAAATTATTCTATTTTTAGTAAGGATGGGGTTTCACCATGTTGGCCAGGCTGGTCTTGAACTCCCGACCTCAGGTGACCCACCTGCCTCGGCCTCCCAAAGTGTTGGGATTACAGGCGTGAGCCACCGTGCCCAGTCAAAAACTCAAAAATTTTCAAGAGACAAAGACTTATTTTTTAACAGATGGGAGACTCAGTTTTTTAAACAAGACCCAAAAAAGACAGCATGAGGCTAACTCAATCTGTCTCTCCTGCAAACAAAAATTTTTTTTACTATTTTTTAATATTACATGAAAATTTTGTTTAAAAGAGAAAACTAAATTTTACCTTTGTATGTAAAATTGTTCCCTTAGTAGTTTTCATTACATATATTATTATTATTATTATTATTTTTAATTATACTTTAAGTTCTAGGGTACATGTGCATAACGTGCAGGTTTGTTACATATGTATACATGTGCCATGTTGGTGTGCTGCACCCATCAACTCATCAGCACCCATCAATTCATCATTTATATCAGGTATAACTCCCCAGTGCAATCCCTCCCCCTTCCCCCCTCCCCATGACAGGCCCCATTGTGTGATGTTCCCCTTCCCGAGTCCAAGTGAGCTCATTGTTCAGTTCCCACCTATGAGTGAGAACATGCGGTGTTTGGTTTTCTCTTCTTGTGATAGTTTGCTAAGAATGATGGTTCATTACATATATTATAATGTCAACTCTTAGGCAGTTTCTGCCTCTCAGGTTTGAGCGATTCTCTTGACTCACCCTCCCGAGTAGCTCCCACTACAGGTGTGTACCACCATGCCCAGCTAATTTTTGTATTTTTTGTAGAGACAGGGTTTCGCCATGTTGGTCAGGCTGGTCTCAAACTCCTGACCTCAGGTGATCTGTCCACCTTGACCTCCCACTGCACCCAGCCATTACTAACTTTTATTTTTAATGAAAAACTAAGGAGGTAGGCAATTTTAATTATGTACCAGGTATAGAGTCTAGGACAGTAGTAATATGTTACTAATATATGATTCTTTTTAGGATAGCCAGGGCGCATGGTTAACTCTACACATCCCCAGGCCTTATCTACAATCTAAGGACTTTAAAATAGACTAGTCCAACAATTATTTAAAATGTTATAGAAGTGTCAGGCACGGTGGCTCATGCCTGTAATTCTAGCACTTTGGGAGCAGAGGCTGGTGGATCCCTTGAGCCTAGAAGTTCGAGACCAGCCTGGCCAACATGGTAAAACCCGATCTCCACTAAAAATGCAAAAAAGAGCTAAACATGGTGGCACGTGCTTGTAGTGCCAGCTACTTGGAAGGCTGAGATGGAAGGATCACCCAAGCCCAGGGAGGCTGAGGCTGCAGTGAGCACGCCGCTGTACTCCAGCCTGAACAACAGAGTGAGTCCCAGCCGAAGAAAAAAATGTATAGAAGTAGTTTAGGACCTAAAAGATCTTAGTAAAGACAATACCAGACTTGTCTAATTTACACCAAATATTCACATTCTGAAGACGTTTTTATTTTACTAATAATTTAAAAACTATATTTACTAAAGATTATTAAAGTTATGTGAACTGAAAGATATTTAAATTAAAGTTTTTATTTTTTGATAAAATATTCAATGTAAGTGGTTAAGTCAACTGATTAGAGCTTTTTAAAAAACCTATTTCAGTGGTGAAATATTATATATTCATGGCACATGTAAACATAGACATAACGGACAGAAGTAGACCTTATAGACTTGCAAGACATTTTATTTGTCAATTTTAAAATTTTTATTAATTAATTAATTTATTAGAGACAAGGTCTCACTCTGTCACCCAGACTGGAATGCAATGATATAATCATAGCTCACTGTAGCCTCAAACTCCTGGGCTTAACTGATCCTCTCGCTTCAGCCTCCTGAGTTGCTGGGACTGCAGGCATGCACCACCATGCCCAGCCAATTAAAAAAAAGTTTTATAGAGATGGGGGTCTCACTATGTTGCCCAGGCAGGACTCGACCTCCTGGCCTCAAGTGATCCTCATACCTCAGCCTCCGAAAGTGTTGGAATCACAGGCTTAAGCTGGTTTTAATTATTAAACAACAAAAAAAATTCATTTAAAAAAAATAGTACTGTGGCCTCTACACAAAAATAAACAAAAACAATTTAGCATGGTGAAAACAAGATAGAGTCAATAATGTTAAATTTGTTTTTTTGAGACAGTCTCGCTCTGTTGCCCAGGCTGGAGTGCAGTGGCTTGATCTCAGTTCATTGCAGCCTCCGCCCCGCTGGTTGAAGCGATTTTAATGCCTCAGCCTCTGGAGTAGCTGGGACTACAGGCGTGCACCACCATGCTTGGCTAATTTTTCTATTTTTAGTAGAGACAGGGTTTCACCATGTTGAGTTTTGCTCTTGCTTCCCAAACTGGAGTGCAATGGTGCAATCTCGTCTAACCACAACTTCTGCCTCCCGGATTTAGGCAATCCTACTGCCTCAGCCTTCCGAATAGCTGGGATTACAGGCAAGTGACATCATGCCCGGCTAATTTTGTATTTTTAGTAGAGATGGGATTTCTCCATGTTGGTCAGGCTGGTCTCGAACTACCGACCTCAGGTGATTCACCCACCTCAACCTCCCAAAGTGCTGGGATTACAGGCGTGAGCCACCACACCTGGCTCTAGTTTTTGTAGTTTTTAGTAGAGACAGAGTTTCATCATGTTGGTCAGGCTGGTCTCGAACTCTTGACCTTAGTTGATCCGCCTGCTTCGGTCTCCCAAAATATTGGGATCACAGGCGTGAGCTACTGCACCTGGCCCAAACAGTCTAAATTTTAATAAACATTGCCAAATAACACTTTCAAAAACAGTATCCATTCATACTCCCACCAACGGTATATAAAAAGGCTCAATAACAATTGGTAAAATAGGTTTGGCGGGGAGTTCAGCTCTACGCTGCTGAGTTGCTGATATTTGCAACCATAGAATTTTTTTTTTTTTTTTTTTTTTTGGGACAGTGTCTCACTTTGTTGCCCAGACTGGAGTGCAATGGTGTGATCAAGGCTTACTGCAACCCTTGCCTCCGGGCTTCAAGTGATCCTCCTGCCTCAGCTTCCCGACTAGCTGGGATTACAGGAGTGCACCACCATGCCCAGCTAATTTTGTAGTTTTAGTAGAGACGTGGTTTCACCATGTTGGCCAGGATGGTCTTGAATTCCCGACCTCAGGTGATCTGCCCGCCTTGGCTTCAGGCATTACAGGCATAAGCCACCATGCTGGGCCCCGCAAACAGAATCTTAGAGTCGAATCTTAGAGTTGAAAGGGACATAAAAATTCATTGAATTCTTGTCCAACTTCCCTCCCAAGGCAGCAATCCCCTGCAATATGGTCTTGTTTTCAATGCTTCTCTTGTCCGGGACTGGGGTCAACCTCCTCATCTTTGATCTTAAGAAGAAACCACCACTGACAGTGGGCTTATCACATCCAGTAAGTTTGTTATATCACTGGGCCAAAATCTACTTTCCTGGTGGGGCCCAGTGGCTCACGCCTGTGATCCCAGCACTTTGGGAGGCCGAGTAGGGCAGATCACCTAAGGTCAGGAGTCAGAGACCAGCCTGGCCAACATGGCAAAACCCCATCTCTACTATAAATACAAAAAGTAGCTGGGTGTGGTGGTGCATGCCTGTAGTCCCAGCTACTCGGGAGGCTGAGGCAGGAGAATCCTTTGAACCCAGGAGGCCGAGGTTGCAGTGAATGGAGATCACTCCACTGCACTCCAGTCTGGGTAACAGAGTGAGATTCCATCTTAAAACACACACACACACACACACACACACACACACACACACACACACACACACACACACAGAGTCTACTTTCCTGCAACACACTCCATCTATCCTAGCTCAGCTCTCAGGAGTAACATGAAAGAGCTAATCCTTTTCCACATGACAGCCCTTAAAATATTTGAATACTGTATCAAATTTCCCCAGAGCCTTCTTTTTGTGGAGTAAAACTTCCCAGTTGGGACCAAACATGTCGTCTCCATAGGAAAGTGCTGACTGGAGTCTCTTCAGCTCCGTGGCCCAGCATAAGAGCTTTAGAGTCACTAGGCTTGGGTTCAAGTCCATGTTCCCACCCTTTCCAGCCCCCTGACCTGGACTAAATCACTTCTCAGACTTTAGTTTCCTCCCTTGGATAAACTGCAGAGCAATAGTACCCATGGCATAGGATTGCTGGTTTGACCACATTATGTTTTTACTTTTTTTTGAGACAGAGTTTCACTATTATTGCCCAGGCTGGAGTGCAGTGGCACAGTCTTGGCTCACTACAACCTCCGTCTCCCAGGTTCAAGTGATTTTCCTGCTTCAGCCTCCCGAGTAGCTGGGATTACAGGCACCCGCTACCATGTCCGGCTACTTGTTTGTATTTTTAGTAGAGACAGCATTCCTCCACGTTGGCCAGGCTGATCTCGAACTCCTGATCTCAGGTGATCCACCCGCCTTGGTCTCCCAAAGTGCTGGGATTATAGGCGTGAGCCACTGCTGGCCTTTTTTTTTTTTTTTTTTTTGAGACAAAATCTCACTCTGTCACCCAGGCTGAAGTGCAATGGCACGATCTTGGCTCACTGCAACCTCTGCCTCCCAGATACAAGCGATTCTCCTGCTTCGGCCTCCTGGTAGCTGGGACTACAGGCACCCGGCACCACACTCCATCACATTGATTTTTTTGGTGGGTTCCTTCCTCCATAAGAAAAAAGTGTTTTAAATCATAGTTTATGACCGTGTTAGTATAAAGATGAATATAACAAGGCCTGGTGCAGTGGCTCACGCCTGAAATCCCAGCACTTTGGGAGGCCAAGGTGGGAGAATGACTTCATCCCAAGAGTTCAAGACCAGCCTGGGCAACATGGCAAGACCCTTTCTCTACAAAAAATTTAAAAAATAAAAATTAGCCAGAAGTGGTGGCATGTACCTGTGGTCCCAGCTCACTGGGGGGCTGAGGTGGGAAGACAGCTTGAGCCCAGGAGGTCAAGGCTGCAGTGAGCCATGACTTTACCACTGCATTCCAGCCTGGGCGCCAGAGCTCCTGCTCAAAAATACCAAAAACTAAAAACCAAAAATTATATATATATATATATATATGTGGGTGTGTGTGTGTGTTTGTGTGTAATAAAGGCAGGGTTATATTTATTTTCTCTTCTGATTTTAAAAGAATTAAAACATTTACATGGGACCCTAAAAGTATTGTGGGCCTTAGGCACCATGCTTCCTGCAAGTTCATAGGCCCTGGCTGCTGGAAGGAAGGAAAAAGAGAAGACATGCCAAATATGTAAAATGCTTAGTATGACATTGGGCCTGGCTCTTTGTAACTTAATAAATGGTGATCAAAAATTAAAAAGGGCAGTGCAGGCCAGGTGCAGTGGCTCATGCCTGTAATCCCAGCACTTTGGGAGGACAGGCAGGGGGATCACGAGGTCAGGAGTTTGAGATCAGCGTGACCAACACGGTGAAACCCTGTCTCTACTAAAAAATACAAAATTAACCAGGCGTGGTGTCACACACCTGTAATCCCAGCTACTCAGGATGGCTGAGGCAGGTGAATTGCTTGAACCCGGGAGGTGGAGGTTGCGGTGAGTTGAGATCACGCCATTGCATTCCAGCCTGGGCAACAAGAGTGAAAGTCAGTCTCAGGAAAAAAAAAAAAAAAAGTGGAGGTTTGCAGTGCAGAGAACAGAGTGTAACCCTGGAGAACTCTGCAGAGCTTTCCTTTTTTTTTTTTTTTTTTTTGAGATGGAGTCTCACTCTGTCGCCCAGGCTAGCACAATCTCAACTCACTGAAACCTCCGACTCCTGGGTTCAAGTGATTCTCCTGCCTTAGCCTCCTGAGTAGCTGGGATTACAGGTGCCAGCCACCACACCCGGCTATTGTTTTGTATTTTTAGCAGAGACCTGGTTTCACCATATTGGCCAGGCTGGTCTTGAACTCCTGACCTCAGGTGATCTGCCTGCCTTGGCCTCCCAAAGTGGTGGGATTACAGGCGTGGGCCACCACACCCGGCCTGCAGAGCTTTCTTTATTGGCATGCATTGAGATGCGCAGACTCAGCTTCAGCTGAATGCAAGTAACATAGTTCCTGGGTCCATGTTTTCTGACTGTGTCCACAAGAGTCTTGCAAGAGATTCTGCAAAAAGACGCACAGTCTATGGCATTTATTTTGAGAAGAGAGAAAGTATATGTTTAGGGACATGTATGTGAAGAATTCCGGAAGGATAAAGAAGAGATTAATTTATAGCTATTACCTATTGAGAAGGATTGATTGGGAATATTGTGAGTAGGTCCAGGAGTGGGAGACAGTCTTTCCACTGTATGCCTACTTATAGTTTTGATGTGTAAACCATGATAATAGAGTGCTGATTCAAAAATCTTAGTAATTTCTTTTTTTATTTTTTTTTCTGCAACGGAGTCTCTATCACCCAGGTTGGAGTGCAGTGGTGCGATCTCAGCTCACTGCAACCTCTACCTCCTGGGTTCAAGCGGTTCTCCTGCCTCCACCTCCTGAGTAGCTGGAATAACAGTTGTGCACCACCACACCCAGCTAATTTTTCTATTTTTAGTAGAGACAGGGTTTCACCATGTTGGCCAGGTTGGTCTCGAACCCCTGACCTCAAGTGATCCACCCACCTCAGCCTCCCAATGTGCTGGGATTATAGGCGTGAGCCACTACGCCCAGCCAATGATGTTAAATTTCCCTTACTACTATAATTTTTATAGAAGCGGTTTCAAGCATATAAAGAATGTTTGTTATTACTATTATTTATTATTTTCTTTATCATGATGCTTCAAACGAAAGGAACTGCTTAGGACAGCTTATGTCCATAGTTACAGCCTGCAGGTCTTTTTCTTAGCTGTGCCATGTGCTACGACACCATCCTTCGTTTCTACGTGTCAAAACCCCACTAGTCTGTCCTCTAATCCCAACACCAATGTCCTGGGTGCCAATGAAGGCTTTCCTCACCTCCAAACTGAGACGTTATTGACCTCTCTTGGGGTGCTTATACTGGCTTTGGGTTGAAATCTCTTTTTTCTCCTTTCCCCTTGAAGAGGTATGTCTCTTTGCTTAAGGGAATGTAGAAGCCACAGCAGATCCTAGCAGATATCTGTTACCCTGAAGAAGAGGTCAGGGCCCAGGCATGGTGGCTCATGCCTGTAATCCCAACATTTTGGGAGGTCCAGGTGGGTGGATCGCTTGAGCCCAGGAGTTCGAAACAAGCTTGGACAATGTGGCAAGACACTCCCACCTACTCTACAAAAACTACAAAAATTAGCCAGGTGTGGTGGTGTGTGCCTGTAGAACCAGCCACTCGAAAGCCTGAGTTGGGAGAATCAGCTGGGCCTGGGAAGTTGAGGCTGCAGTGAGCCGAGACTGCACTACTGCACTCCAGCCTGCGCGACATGGCAAAATCAGAAGTGGGGCTTTGTCTCATTTCAAAAAGTAATAAGAGACTGAGCACGGGGACTGAGGCCTGTAATTCCAGCACTTTGGGAGGCCGAGGCTGCCAGATCACTTGAGGCCAGAGAGTTGGAGACTAGCCTGGCCAACATGGCGAAACCCCGTCTCTATTAAAAATACAAAAATCAGCTGGGCGTGGTGGCAGGTGCCTGTAATTCCCAGCTACTGGGAGGCTGAGGCAGGAGAACCACTTGGGAGGCGGAGGTTGCAATGAGCAGAGATCGAGTCACTGCACTCCAGCCTGGGCCACAGAGCAAGACCTTATCTCTAAATAAATAAATAAATAAACGGAAAAATAAAAAGAAAGGGTCAGGGCCATTTTTAGAAGGCACTAGATAAGGCCTGCTTGGAATCAGGGAGTGTGGGCAACTGATTGATTTGAAGCCTCCTCTTGTTCTGTTTCCATGACATTGGCAGGGACCAGCTTCCGTGGCTCAGGAGCTTCTGAGGGTTAACATCCTGTCCTGGGCTGACCACACCAATGGCTTTATCACTGCCTAATGGGGGAGGCCCTCTGGGGGATTTATCAAGGACTGACAGTGCAGAGGAGCCTCCCACATGCAGTTACGCTGATGGAAACACAGTGGGTGGATTGCGACAGGGGCTGGCAGGCTCGCAGGCAAACAGGGCACACAGGTGGGAACCTTCCCCTCCGACCAGATACTCCAGTTCCTTTCTGAGGAGGCAGATAAAACAGTGACCAGAACCCAAACCCTGCCCATTCTTCATTTGCAAACTGCAAAGCTCTTAGGCATCTTCCTTAGGTCAGCGCGTTGAGAACTCATGTTCATTTGAGGACTAAAATGAACAATAATAGTGACTGTCCTTTGGAGCCTGCTGGATGCCAGGCCCCTGACAAGTGTCTCCCAGTGCTGGGTGCAGTGACTCACGCCTGTAATCCCAGCACTTTGGGAGGCTGAGGTGGGTGGATCGCTTGAGCTCAGGAGATTGAGACCAGCCTGGGCAACATAGTGAGAACCCTGCCTCTAAAACAAAGAAAAAGGAAAAAAGTAACTCCTGGTGAATTTCCAACTTAGAACAACAGTGGGAGGTGTCCTATTCATGATCTTTAATGCTTTGCTCAAATATCACCTTCTCTGTGAGGCCTACCCTGACCACTCTGCTTAAAACTGCAACCCTCCTTCACCTCCACCCCACATCCCAAGTTCTCTTCACAGCCTTTCCCACCTCTACACACTCCATGATTTACTTATTAAGTATGTTTGTTAGGATGCGTGCAGTGGCTCATGCCTATAATCCCAGCACTTTGGGAGGCTGAAGTGGATCACCTGAGGTCAGGAGTTCGAGACCAGCCTGGCCAACGTGGTGAACTCCCATCTTTACAAAAATACAAAAAAATTAGCCAGCTGTGGTTGTGCGTGCCTGTAGTCCCAGCTACTCAGGAGGCTGAGGCAGGAGAATTGCTTGAACCTGGAAGGGGAGTTTGCAGTGAGCTGAGATCACACCATTGCACTCCAGCCTGGGCGGTAGAGCTAGACTCCATTTCAAAAAGAAAAAGAAAAAGAAAAAGTATTGCTAAGTCAAAAAGTATAAACAATCTAAATTTTTTTTTTGAGACAAAGTCTCACTTTGTTGCCCAGGCTAGAGTGCAATGGCGCGGCCTCAGCTCACTGCAACCTCTGCCTCTTGGGTTCAAGCGATTCTCCTGCCTCAGCCTCCCAAGTAGCTGGGATTACAGGTGGCTGCCACCATGCCCAGCTAACTTTTTGTATTTTTAGTACAGATAAGGTTTCACCATGTCGGCCAGGCTGGTCTCACACTCCTAACCTCATGATCCACCTGCCTTGGCCTCCCAAAGTGCTGGGATTACAGGCGAGAGCCACCGTGCCCAGCCCATACAGTTTAAAATTTTTTTTTCTTTTTTTTAAGCAGAGTTTCACTCTGTCACCCAGGCTGGAATGCAATGGCATATTCTTAGCTCACTGCAACCTCTGCCTCCCAGGTTCTAGCCATTCTCCTGCCTCAGCCTCCCAAGTAGCTGGGATTACAGGTGCCCACCACCACGCCTGGCTACTTTTTGTAGTTGTTTGTTGTTTGTTTGTTTGTTTGTTTCTTTTTCTTTTTCAGATGGAGTTTTGCTCTTGCTTCCCAAGCTGGAGTGCAATGGCTCCATCTCAGCTTACCACAACCTCTGCCTTCTGGATTCAGGCCATCCTCCAGCCTCAGCCTCCCGAATAGCTGGGATTACAGGCACGCGCCACCACGCCTGGCTAATTTTGTATTTTTAGTAGAGATGGGGTTTCTCCATGTTGGTCAGGCTGGTCTCGAACTACCGACCTCAGGTGATGCGCCCGCCTCAACCTCCCAAAGTGCTAGGATTACAGGCGTGAGCCACCACACCTGGCTCTAGTTTTTGTAGTTTTTAGTAGAGACAGAGTTTCATCATGTTGGTCAGGCTGGTCTCAAACTCTTGACCTTAGTTAATCCGCCTGCTTCAGTCTTCCAGAATACTGGGACCACAGGCGTGAGCTACTGCACCCGGCCCAAACAGTCTAAATTTTAATAAACATTGCCAAATAACACTTTCAAAAACAGTATCCATTCATACTCCCACCAATGGTGTATAAAAAGGCTCAATAACAATTGGTAAAATAGATTTGGCGGGGAGTTCAGCTCTACGCTGCTGAGTTGCTAATATTTGCAACCACAGAATTTTTTTTTTTTTTTTTTTTTTTTTTTCTGGGACAGAGTCTCGCTTTGTCACCCAGACTGGAGTGCAATGGCGTCACCAAGGCTCACTGCAACCCTTGCCTCCGGGCTTCAAGTGATCCTCCCGCCTCAGCTTCCCGACTAGCTGGGATTACAGGAGTGCACCACCATGCCCGGCTAATTTTATATTTTCAGTAGAGACAGGGTTTCACCATGTTGGCCGGGATAGTCTCCAATTCCCGACCTCAGGTCATCTGCCCGCCTTGGCTTCCCAAAGTGCTGGGATTATAGGCATAAACCACCGTGCTGGGCCCCGCAAACATAGATTCTTAGAGTTGAAAGGGACATAAAAATTCATCGAATTCTTGTCCAACTTCCCTCCCAAGGCAGTAATCACTTGCAATACGGTCTTGTTTTCAATGCTTCTCTTGTCTGGGACTGGGGTCAAACTCCTCATCTTTGATCTTAAGAAGAAACCACCACTGACAGTGGGCTTATCACATCCAGTAAGTTTGTTATATCACTGGGCCAAAATCTACTTTCCTGGTGGGGCCCAGTGGCTCACGCCTGTGATCCCAGCACTTTGGGAGGCCGAGTAGGGCAGATCACCTAAGGTCAGGAGTCAGAGACCAGCCTGGCCAACATGGCAAAACCCCATCTCTACTATAAATACAAAAAGTAGCTGGGTGTGGTGGTGCATGCCTGTAGTCCCAGCTACTCGGGAGGCTGAGGCAGGAGAATCACTTGACCCAGGAGGCCGAGGTTGCAGTGAATGGAGATCACTCCACTGCACTCCAGTCTGGGTAACAGAGTGAGATTCCATCTCAAACACACACACACACACACACACACACACACACACACACACGGAGTCTAGTTTCCTGCAACACACCCACACCCCACCTGTCCTAGCTCTGCTGTCGGGAGTAACACAAGAGCTAATCCTTTTCCACATGACAGCCCTTAAAATATTTGAAGACCGTATCAAATTTCCCCAGAGCCTTCTTTTTATGGGGTAAAACTTCCCAGTTGTGACCAGACACGTCCTCTCCATAGGAAAGTGCTGACTGGAGTCTCTTCAGCTCCGTGGCCCAGCATAAGAGCTTTAGAGTCACTAGGCTTGGGTTCAAGTCCATGTTCCCACCCTTTCCAGCCCCCTGACCTGAACTAAATCACTTCTCAGACTTTAGTTTCCTCCCTTGGATAAACTGCAGAGCAATAGTACCCATGGCATAGGATTGCTGGTTTGGCCACATTATGTTTTTTCTTTTTTTTGAGACAGAGTTTCACTGTTATTGCCCAGGCTGGAGTGCAGTGGCACAGTCTTGGCTCACTGCAACCTCCGTCTCCCAGGTTCAAGTGATTTTCCTGCTTCAGCCTCCCGAGTAGCTGGGATTACAGGCACCCGCTACCATGCCCTGCTAATTTTTTGTATTTTTAGTAGAGACAGGGTTTCTCCATGTTGGCCAGGCTGGCCTCGAACTCCTGACCTCAGGTGATCCACCCGCCTTGGTCTCCCAAAGTGCTGGGATTATAGGCGTGAGCCACTGCTGGCCTTTTTTTTTTTTTTTTTTTGAGACGGAGTCTTACTGTGTCACCTAGCCTGAAGTGCAGTGGCATGATCTTGGCTCACTGCAACCTCTGCCTCCTGGGTTCAAGAGATTCTCCTGCCTCAGCCTCCTGGTAGCTGGGACTACAGGCACCCGGCACCACACTTGATCACACTGATTTTTTTGGTGGGTTCCTTCCTCCATAAGAAAAAAGTGTTTTAAATCATAGTTTATGACCGTGTTAGTATAAAGATGAATATAACAAAGCTCGGTGCAGTGGCTCACGCCTGAAATCCCAGCACTTTGGGAGGCCAAGGTGGGAGAATGACTTCATCCCAAGAGTTCAAGACCAGCCTGGGCAACATGGCAAGACCCTTTCTCTACAAAAAATTAAAAAATAAAAATTAGCCAGAAGTGGTGGCATGTACCTGTGGTCCTAGCTCCTTGGGGGGCTGAGGTGGGAAGACAGCTTGAGCCCAGGAGGTCAAGGCTGCAGTGAGCCATGATTTTACCACTGCATTCCAGCCTGGGCGCCAGAGCTCCTGCTCAAAAATACCAAAAACTAAAAACCAAAAATTAAATATATATATATAATATATATATGTAATAAAAGCAGTGTTACATTTATTTTCTCTTCTGATTTTAAAAGAATTAAAACATTTACATGGGACCCTAAAAGTATTGTGGGCCTTAGGCACCATGCTTCCTGTAAATTCATAGGTCCTGGCTGCTGGAAGGAAGGAAAAAGAGAAAATATGCCAAATATGTAAAGTGCTTAGCACGGCACTGGGCCTGGCCCTTTGTAACTTAATAAATGGTGATCAAAAATTAAAAAGGGCAGTGCAGGCCAGGTGCAGTGGCTCACGCCTGTAATCCCAGCACTTTGGGAGGACAGGCGGGGGGATCACGAGGTCAGGAGTTTGAGATCAGTGTGACCAACACGGTGAAACCCTGTCTCTACTAAAAAATACAAAATTAACCAGGCGTGGTGTCACACACCTGTAATCCCAGCTACTTGGGATGGCTGAGGCAGGAGAATTGCTTGAACCCGGAAAGTGGAGGTTGCGGTGAGCCGAGATCACCCCATTGCACTCCAGCCTGGGCAACAAGAGTGAAACTCTGTCCAAAAGAAAAAAAGTGAGGGGAGGTGCAGTGCAGAGAACAGAGCGTAACCCTGGAGAACTCTGCAGAGCTTTCCTTTTACTTTTTTTTTTTTGTTTGTTTGAGACCGAGTCTCGCTCTGTCGCCCAGGCTAGCACGATCTTGGCTCATTGAAACCTCCACCTCCCAGGTTCAAGTGATTCTCCTGCCTCAGCCTCCTGAGTAGCTGGGATTACAGGTGCCAGCCACCACACCCGGCTATTGTTTTGTCTTTTTAGTAGAGACCTGGTTTCACTATATTGGCCAGGCTGGTTTTGAACTCCTGACCTCAGGTGATCTGCCCGCCTTGGCCTCCCAAAGTGGTGGGATTACAGGCGTGGGCCACCACACCCGGCCTGCAGAGCTTTCTTTATTGGCATGCATTGAGATGCGCAGACTCAGCTTCAGCTGAATGCAAGTAACATAGTTCCTGGGTCCATGTTTTCTGACTGTGTCCATAAGAGTCTTGCAAGAGATTCTGCAAAAAGATACACAGTCTATGGCATTTATTTTGAGAAGGGAGAAAATATATGTTTAGGGACATGTGCGTGAAGAATTCTGGAAGGATAAAGCAGAGCTTAATTTATAGCTGTTACCTATGGGGAAGGATTGATTGGGAATATTGTGAGTAGCTCCAGGAGTGGGAGACAGTCTTTCCACTGTATGCCTACTTACAGTTTTGATGTGTAAACCATGATAATAGAGTGCTGATTCAAAAATCTTAGTAATTTCTTTTTTCTTTTCTTTTGTGATGGAGTCTCACTCTATCACCCAGGTTGGAGTGCAGTGGTGCGATCTCAGCTCACTGCAACCTCTGCCTCCCGGGTTCAAGCGGTTCTCCTGCCTCCACCTCCTGAGTAGCGGGAATAACACTTGTGCACCACCACACGCAGTGAATTTTTCTATTTTTAGTAGAGACAGGGTTTCACCATGTTGGCCAGGCTGGTCTTGAACTCTTGACCTCCGGTGATCTGCCAGCCTCGTCCTCCCAAAGTGCTAGGATTACACGCTTGAGCCACTGCACCTGGCTCAAAAATCTTAGTAATTTTTTTTGACTGTCCTAAATTATTTATTAGATATGAATTGTACACACTTTACTTGTATTAGCAGTAACAATGGAGATTGAGAGTATTGAGCCTTCTCCAAGCTGCCCGGCAAGAACCACCAACAGTGTGCTGGAACTTATGGCCCTTTCCAAGGCCATGGCTCTTTTGGCCTGCACATGTCAGCTCACGCATCTCCTTGTGCTTGTGAACCGGTTTGGTGATCCACCGGGTATCAGGATTTCTTCTGATAGCTTTATGGAATGGATCAATGAGGATAACCTCAAAAAATCTGTATGTGGAATCTTCACCAACCAAATAAGAATTCAGGACTCTTAGAGCCCCACAGTGGCGTCCAACTCACTCCTCTGCAATCAACTGAAGGCTTCAGTTAATACCATGATGGATAGGCTTGCCGTAAGTTACACCCTTAGGAATTGGGCGTTTTTGGCCATCACAGAGAATACGAATCCTATATATAATATAACCTTGCTTGGTCTTGTAGCCCAGTTGGTGCACTTTATTGGCCTGGGTGGGGCGGGGAGCCCCGTGGAGAACAGAGAGCTGGTGGTACTGCCAGCAGCAGACCCTCAGAAGAAAGCTCATGACATCAGACTGCTTCTTCCTCCATAGCTCCTGGGTGTACTTGTATGCACCCATCTTGGCTTACCTGATGGCTGCTGCCAAACAGAAAGGTCAAAAATCTTAATAATTTTTATTTTGAAAAATATATGCATGTGGTTAGAAAAAACTTCGAACGGTTCAAAAGGGTGAAAAGCAATCTCCTTCTTGTACCCAAGGAGTACCTGGTAAGATATAACATCTCATATAGGACTTATAAAACCTCTATGGAAACTATTAAAAAAAATTGTTAAGAGAGAGTAAAGAAGACCTAAATAAATGGAGAGATATACATGTTCATTAATTGGAATAGCCTAGACTCAAAGGCGCCAACTCTTGTATCGATTCATGGATCCAATGAAATCCCAATGAAAAGCTCAGCTTTTTTTTTTTTTTTTTTTTTTTTAGAACTTGACAGTCTGATTCCAAAACTGATAGGGGAATAAAAGGGAGTCAGAGTACCCAAGGCACTCTTGGGAGGAAAAAACAAAACCGAAAATGAACTGTGGGCTGGGTGCAGTGGCTCACGTCTGTAATCCCAGCACTTTGGGAGGCTGAAGTAGGCAGATTATGTGAGATCAGGAGTTTGAGACCAGCCTGGCCAACATGGTGAAACCCTGTCTCTACTAAAAATCCAAAAATGAGCTGGGTGTGGTGGTAGGTGACTGTAGTCCTAGCTACTTGGGAGGCTGAGGCAGGAGAATCTCTTGAACCCAGGAGGCAAAGATTGCAGTGAGCTGAGACTGTGCTACCGCACTCCAGCCTGGCAACAGAGCGAGACTCCGTCTCAAAAAAAAAAAAAAAAAAAAAGCTAGACATGAAGTTAGGGAGCGGGTAGACAAACCAGAACCCACATTTCTTTTTTGTTGTTTTTGTTTATTTTTCCATTATAGCCATTCTAGTACAATTAGAGTAATGTCTTATTGTGGTCTGTTGAAATATTTTAAAGGAAGTTACAGAGATCATGATAGATTACATCAAGTGCCATGCTATACATGTCTAAAGATACACGTTTATGGATTATTAGACTTAATATTGTTAAGATGACAATACTACCCCAAACTGATCTATAGACTTGATATAATCCCTATGAAAACCCCAATGTTCTTGTTTGCAGACGTGGAAAATTCAAACCTAAAATTCACATGGTATTGCACCCAGTAGCCAATCTTGAAAAATGAGCAGAGTTGGAAGACTCACACTTGGCGATTTCAGAATTTACCACAAAGCAACAATAATCAAAACGTTTGGTATTGGTAGGAGGATAGGCATATAGATTAGTGGAATAGAATTGAGAGTCGGGAAATAACCCATACATCTATGGTCAATTTTTTTTTTTTTTTTTTGACAAAGTCTCACTCTGTCACCCAGGCTGGAGTGCAAAATTATCATGCCTGTAAGTTCTGAAATATTTTTCTCTTATTATTTCATCTACAGTTTTTGTTTCTTTTTCTTTTCTTTTTTTTTTTTTTTTTTTTTTTTTTTTTTTTTTTTTTTTTTTTTTTTGCTGTGTTTTGTCAGTTTTATTTTTCTGAAATGCTTATTATTTAGATGTGGGATCTTTTTATGTGACCTTCTCATGTTCTCTATTTTCTCTGATCTCTGCAAGATTTCAGCAATTTTTTCTTCTTCCCTTTTCTTCTTTTACTTCTTGCTTTCTTAATTTCTGAGAGCTCCTTTTTGTTCCCTGAATGTTGCTTTTAAAAGATATACTGGTCAGGTGCAGTGGCTCAGACCCGTAATACCAGCACTTTGGGAAGCCAGTAGGAGGATCGTTGGAAGTCAGGAATTTCAGAGAAGAATTCTGCAATCTCCTCATTAAAGGTTGTGGTAGTCATACCTGCACCTATGAATAATTCTACCCAAGGTAGTCATACCTGCACCTATGAATAATTCTACCCATCGTAGCTTACGCCTGTAACCCCAGTACTTTGGGATGCTGAGGCGGGTGGATTACCTGAAGTCAGGAGTTTGAGACCAGCCTGGCCAACATGGCAAAACCCTGTCTCTACTAAAAATACAAAAATTAGCTGGGCGTGGCAGTGCATGCCTGTAATCCCAGCTATTTGGGAGGCTAAGGGAGGAGAACTGCTTGAACCCGGAGCTGAGATCATGCCATTGCACTCCAGTCTGGGCAACAAGAGTGAAATTCCATCTCAAAAATAAAATAAAATAAAAATAAAAAATTCTAACCAATGAGGTATGATTGAAAATGACACACATCTTTGTCAATCACACTTCATCAGTTAGAATTATTATTATTATTATTTGAGACAGGGTCTTGCTCTGTTGCCCAGGCTGGAGTGCAGTGTTATGATCTCAGCTCACTGCAGCCTCTGCCTCCCTAGATCAACTGATTCTTCTGTCTCAGCCTCCCAAGTAGCTGGGATTACAGGCATGCATCACCATGCCCAGCTAATTTTTTGTATTGTTAGTAGAAATGGGGTTTCACTATGTTGGCCAGGCTTGTCTTGGACTCCTGACCTCAGGTTATTCATCTGCCTTGGCCTCCCAAAGTGCTGGGATTACAGGCATGAGCCACCATGCCTGGCCTGGTTAGAATTATTCAGAGAATAATTGAACAATTTTTCTGTGAACAACCTGTAAAGAACAACCTGAAAATTAAACAAGGAAAAGAAAATTAAGACAATTCCACTTGCAATAGCACCAAAAAGAATAAAAATACTTAGTAATAAATTTAACAAAAGATGTTCAAAATTTGTACACTGAAAGCCATGAAACATTGCTGAAAGACATTAAGGAAGACCTAAACAAATAGAAAGACATCCCATGTTCATGGACTGGAAGACTCAATATTATTAAGATGTCAACACTACTCAAAGCAATCTACAGATTTAATGCGATTCCAATGGCCTTTTCAGCAGAAATGGAAAAGCTGATTCTCAAATTCATACGGGATTGTAAAAGACTCCAAGCAGCCAAAACATTATTGAAAGAGAAGAACAAAGTTGGAGGACTCACATTTCTTGATTTTAAAGCTTACTACAAAGCTACAGTAATCAATACAGTGTGGTATTAGCATAAGAACAGACATATAAACCAATGAAATAGAATTGAGAATACACAAATAAACCTATACAATTTTGGTCAATTGATTTTCGACAGGTGTGCTAAGACAATTCGATGGGAGAAAGAATAGCCTTTTAAAAAAATTGTCCTGGACCACTGGATAAACATGTACAAAATGGTGAAGTTGGACCCTAACCTTGCAATTACCTTAAAAATTATAATAAATATAAGAATTAAAACTATAAAACTCAGAAGAAAACGTAAGGATGAATTTTCATGATCTTTGACTTGGCAATGAATTCTTAGATATGATACCAAAAGTACAAGCCAAAAAAGAAAAATAGACAAAGTAGACTTCATCAAATTAAAAACTTTTGTGCATTGAAGTATATTAAGAAAGTAAAAAGACAATGTACAGAATGGGAGAAAATATTCGCACACCATGTATCTGATAAAAGCCCATATTTTAATGTAATTAAAACATGAACAAAGTTAATTTGTGCAGCAGCAATAAAAAAGGGAAACAAATGTTAACAAAGGACTTGAATAGACATTCCTGGAAGATACATAAATCACCAACAGGCACATAAAAAGATGTTTAACATCATTAGTCTTTAGAGAAACACAAATAAAAACCATAATGAGGTCTCAGTTCACACACACTAGGATAGTTACAATTTTTTAAAAAAGTGTGTATGTTGGGGGGTGCGGCTGGGAGCAGTGACTCATGCCAGCACTCTGGGATGCCAAGGCAGAAGGATCACTTAAGCCCGGGAGTTTGAGACCAGCCTGGGTGACATAGCAAGAGTGCTATCTCTCCAAAAAATTAAAACATTAGCTGGGAGTGGTGGCATACACCTGTGGTTCTAGCTACTTGGGAAACTGAGTCAGGAGGATTGAACCCAGGAATTTGAGGTTGTAGTGAGCTATGATCCTACCACTGCATTCTAGCCAGAGCAATAGGGAAAGATCCTATCTCTAAATTACATAAATAAATAAATAAGTAAATATGCAGAAAATAACAAATGCTGGCAGGAATGTGGAGATGTTGGAACCCTCGTGCATTGCTGGTGGAAATGTAAAATGGTTCAGCTGCTGAGAAAAATTATTTAATGGTTCCTCAAAAAGTTAAACACAGAATTACCATATATCTCAGCAATTCCACTCCTAGAATATTCCCAAAATAAATGAAAACATGTGCTGACAGATGTACATACACACATGCTGACAGAGGCACTATTCACAATAGCCAACAGGTGGAAGCAGTCCAAATGTTGATCAACTGATGAATGGATAAACACACTGCAATGTATCCATACAATGGAATATTAATAAGCCATAAAAATGAATGAAGCACTGATACATACTACAAAGTGGAAGAACTGCAAAGACGTTACACTAAGTGAAGGAAGCCAGACAAAAGGTAATATAGTGTATAACTCCATTTACAGTTGATTCTCTTTTTTTTGAGACCGAGCCTTGTTCTGTCACCTAGGCTGGAATGCAGTGGCGCAATCTTGGCTCACTGCAACCTCTCCCTCTCAGGTTCAAGCGATTCTCCTGCCTCAGCCTCCTGAGTAGCTGGGACTATAGGCACTCACCACCACGCTCGGCTGATTTTTATATTTTTAGTAGAGATGGGGTTTTGCCAGGTTGGCCAGGCTGGTCTCAAACTCCTGACCTCAGATGATCCACTGGCCTTGGCCTCCCAAAGTACTGGAATTACAGGTGTGAGCCACCACACCTGGCCTGATTATTTTATTCATGGGTATTATGTTCTATAAAGCCACAGGAAACATAGAATTACCAAATATTGAACCACTGCTCCTAGGGGAAATTCAGTTCCTGCAAGCCTCTGGTCATAATATTTTCAATACATAACCTTGTTTTATGTATGTTTCCATTTCAAGGTACCTTATTTAATATATATTGTTGAGCCAGGCATGGTACCCAACAAATTAAAACTTGTTGTGCACGCCTGTAATCTTAGCATTTTGGGAGGCCAAGGCGGGCGGATTGCTTGAGTCTGTGAGTTCGAGACCAGCCTGGGTAACATGGTGAAACCCTGTCCCTACTGAAAATACAAAAATTAGCCAGGCATGATAGCACATGCTTGTAGTCCCAGCTACTTGGGGGACTGAGGCAGGAGGACCACTTGAACCCAGGAGGTCGAGGCTGCAGTGAGCCAAGGTGGTACCACTGCACTACAGCCTGCGTGACAAAGTGAGACTCTGTCTCAAAAAAAGAAATACATATATGTGTGTGGGTGTGCATGCATATATAGTTGATTCATTAACATTAAACTCATTGTCAACAACAATACTATAACTCACACCTGAACAAAGCTTAACACATGTATTTTCTGTCTTCAGTTTTTTTTTTTTTTTTCCCAAGAGATGAGGTGTCACTCTGATGCCCAGGCTGGAGTACAGTGGTGCCATCACAGCTCACTGCATCCTTGAATTTCAGGGCTCAAATGATCCTCCCAACTCAGCCTCCTGAGTAGCTGGGATCATAGACAAGCGTCATCACAACTTGCTACAACACATGTATTTTCTTTTTATTTATCTATTTTTTTGAGATGGAGTCTTGCTCTGTCGCCCAGGCTGGAGTGCAGTGGCGTGATCTCAGCTCACTGCAACCTCCACCTCCCAGGTTCAAGTGATTCTCCTGCCTCAGCCTCCTGAGTAGCTGGGACTATAGGCTCTCGCCACTATGGCCAGCTAATTTTTACATTTTTAGTAGAGATGGGTTTCACTATGTTGGCCAGGCTGATGTCGAACTCCTGACCTCAGGTGATCCACCTGCCTTGGCCTCGCAAAGTGCTGGGATTACAGGCATGAGCCACTATGCCGGGCCCAACACATGTATTTTCTTAGGAACACCAGATAGCACTTCAGTGCTATGCTTGGGGGCCATTTCAAACAGCAAAATCAATAATAAATAGCACAGAGATGTGAAAACTATGGCGCACAAATGCTGCAAAAAGGACATCTGTGGCCTGGCACAGTGGCTCACACCTGTAATCCGAGCACATTCGGAGGTTGAGGTGGGTGGATCACCTGAGGTCAAGAGTTCGAGACCAGCCTGAGCAATATGGTGAAACCCCATCACTATAAAAACTACAAAAATTAGCTGGGCGTGGTGGTGGGCGCATGTAATACCAGCCACTCGGGAGGCTGAGACAGGAGGATTGCTTGAACCTGGGAGGCAGAGGTTGCAGTGGGCTGAGATTGAGCTACTGCACTCCAGCCTGGATGACAGAATGAGACTCCACCTCAGAAAAAAAAAAAAAAAAAAAAAGACATTTACAATAGGACAGCTAAAACAAGAAGTCAGGGTGTGGCCTCATTCAACCTCAGATAGGAATATGTGTGTTGAGCAACTCAAATTTTTTTCTTTTTCTTTTTTTCCTTTTGAGACGGAGCCTCGTTTTGTCGCCCAGGCCCAGGCTGGAGTGCAACGATGTGATCTCGGCTCACTGCAAGCTCTGCCTCCTGCAAGTGATTCTCCTGCTTCAGTCTCCTGAGTAGTTGGGATTACAGGCGCCCACCACTATGTCTGGCTAATTGTTGTATTTTCAGTAGAGATGGGGTTTTGCCATGTTGGCCAGGCTGGTCTCAAACTCTTGACCTCAAGTGATCTGCTTGCCTCAGTCTCTCAAAGTGTTGGGATTACAGGCGTGAGCCACCGCACCCAGCCCTTTTTCATTTTTATTTTCATTTTTTTGAGACAGGGTTTTGCTCTGTCACCCAGACTGGAGGGCAGTGGCGCCACTGTGGCTCACTGCAGCCTCAATTTCCCGGGCTCAAGTGATCTTCCCAGCCTCCAAAGTAGCTGTGACCAAAGGTGAGCACTACTACAGCTGGCTAATTTTTTTGTATATTTTTGGTAGAGATAGGGTTTTGCTATGTTGCTCAGGCTGGTCTCCAACTGCTGAGCTCAAGCGATCCACCCACCTCAGCCTCCCAAAGTGCTGGGATTCCAGGTGTGAGCCATCACGACCAGCCAGGGATCTCACTATTCTTAAGTGCCCTCTCACTTAATTCTCCTGTTGATAGTTGCATTGATTACTCACTCCATCCTCTACGCTGTCTCTTGCTACATCTGGACTCTCTCTGATTTATTTTCTCAAAGACATTCATCTAGAATGTCTAATTTTTGTGGTTGGGATCAATATAGTTCTCTTGCTTTATGGGGTGGGGGGAGTGTAACTGTTCTTTAAACTGAATTCCAGTTTTCAGTTCTAACTCACTACAGTCTCCATGCTATATTCTGAATGTTTGTACCCCCCAAAATTCCTAGGTTGAAATCCTAACCCCCAAGGTGATGGTATTAAGAGGTGAGACTTTGAGAGATGATTAGGTCTTAAAAGTGGAGTCCTCATGATTGGGATTAGTGACCTTATAAAAGGGGACCCCAGGCTGGGTGTGGTGGCTCATGTGTGTAACAATTCAGCTACCAAGGCCCCCAAAGTGTTGAGATTGCTTGAGTCCAGTGGTTCGAGACCAGCCTGGGCAACACAGTGAGACACTATCTCCATTTAAAATTAAAATAATAATAAATAAATAAAAGGGACCCCAGAGAGATCCCCTGCCACTTATCACAGGAAGGCACAGTGAAAAGACAGCCATCTAGAAAAGCAGGTCCTCTCCAGACTCTTCGATCTACCAGCACTTTGATCTGGGTCTTCGGTACTGTGTTACAACAGCCATACATTGTGCTACTGATATTCCATATGTAATTAACATTTTTGGGTTTTTTTGTTTGCTTGTTTTTTGTTTTGTTTTTATTTTGTTTTGTTTTGTTTTTGAGACTGTTTTCAGTCTCGCTCTGTCACCCAGGCTGGAGTGCAACGGCACTATCTTGGCTCATTGCAACCTCCACCTCCCGGGTTCAAGTGATTCTCCTGCCTCAGCCTGTTGAGTAGCTGGGACTACAGGCATGCACCACCACACCCAGCTAATTTTTGTATTTTTAGTAGAGACGGGGTTTTGCCATTTTGGCCAGGCTGGTCTTGAACACCTGACCTCAAGTGATCCTCCCACCTTGGCCTCCCAAAGTGTTGGGATGACAGGAGTGAGCCACCACTGCACTCAGTCTCTTTTCTATTCTTTTTTTTTTTCTTTTTTTTAAATAAAGACAGGGGTCTCCCTATGTTGCCCAAGCTGGTCTGGAACTCCCGACCTCAAGTGATCTGCCTCCCTCACCCTCCCAAAGTGCTGGGATTACAGGCATGAGGCACCGAAACTGGTAGAATTTGAAGGTGAGTATTTGGGCTGGGCAGGGAAAGTCCAGGCAGAGCAAAGCTATGAGGAAGACTGAAGCCCAAACCCAAGGTCTCTCATGGCAGTTAGGCCTTTTTTGGTAAAAGATCTGAAAGTCTGAATTTGGGGATCCTGTAAATAAAACATTCATGGGTAGGGCTGAATCCAGGATGCAAATGAAGCCATCGTGAGTCTGTTTCTCTCCCTTTCTTGGCTTCTGCTTGCCCTGTATTGGCCCTAGCCTCAGGCTTCAAGTAGCAGGGACACGATAGATGTCGTTCAGGTACCTGGGTCCCCTCAGACTTTCAGTGAGAGGAGTCAGAAGACTGTCTTTCCACAAATTGTTTTTTGTTTGTTTGTTTTTAGACGAAGTCTTACTCTGTTGCCCCAGGCTGGAGCGCAATGGCACCATCTCGGCTCGCTGCAACCTCTGCCTCCTGGGTTCAAGTGATTTTCACGCCTCAGCCTCCCAAGCAGCTGGGATTACAGGCACACGCTAGCACATCCGGCTAATTTTGTATTTTTATTTTTTATTTTTATTTTTTATTATACTTTAAGTTCTAGGGTACATATGCATAACGTGCAGGTTTGTTACATATGTATACATGTGCCATGTTGGTGTGCTGCACCCATCAACTCGTCAGCACCCATCAATTCATCATTTATATCAGGTATAACTCCCCAATGCAATCCCTCCCCCCTCTCCATGAAAGGCCCCAGTGTGTGATGTTCCCCTTCCCGAGTCCAAGTGAACTCATTGTTCAGTTCCCACCTATGAGTGAGAACATGCGGTGTTTGGTTTTCTCTTCTTGTGATAGTTTGCTAAGAATGATGGTTTCCAGCTGCATCCATGTCCCTACAAAGGACGCAAACCCATCCTTTTTTATGGCTGCATTGTATTCCATGGTGTATATGTGCCACATTTTCTTAATCCAGTCTGTCACTGATGGACATTTGAGTTGATTCCAAGTCTTTGCTATTGTGAATAGTGCCGCAATAAACATACGTGTGCATGTGTCTTTGTAGTAGAATAATTTATAATCCTTTGGGTATATACCCAGTAGTGGGATGGCTGGGTCATATGGTACATCTAGTTCTAGATCCTTGAGGAATTGCCATACTGTTTTCCATAATGGTTGAACTAGTTTACAATCCCACCAACAGTGTAAAAGTGTTCCTATTTCTCCACATCCTCTCCAACACCTGTTGTTTCCTGATTTTTTAATGATTGCCATTCTAACTGGTGTGAGATGGTATCTCATTGTGGTTTTGATTTGCATTTCTCTGATGGCGAGTGATGATGAGCATTTTTTCATGTGTCTGTTGGCTGTATGAATGTCTTCTTTTGAGAAATGTCTGTTCATATCCTT
>NC_045450.1:15521012-15623908 GCF_002776525.5 Piliocolobus tephrosceles
TCTCAGCTCACTGCAACCTCTACCTCCCATGTTCAAGCGATTCTCCTGCCTCAGCCTCCCAAAGTGCTGGAATTATAGGTGTGAACTGCCATACATCCTCTTCCTGTTTTTAATAAGTGAATAAATGTGACGTTTTATCCCTAGGGTTTAGTCCCTGGTGGCCAAGCTGGTCTCAAACTCCTGGGCCTGAGCAATCCTCCACCTCAGCCTCTCAAAGTGCTGGGATTGTAAGTATGAGCCATCCGGTCAGCCTCATTTATGTATTTGTTATGGATGCCTTTGCACTCCCATGATAGATGTGAGAAATGGTGGCAGACACTGCAGGACCTGCAAAGCTTAAAATATTTACAATCTGGCTCTTTACAGAAAAACTTTGCTGACCCCTGGTCGAAGTGTTCTGAGTACATAAGTGAGCAAAACATACCTAAATCCCTCCATCATGGAGCTGCAATTCTAGAGAGGAAAAATAAAAAGATTTGCATACTTACAAGACACCATAAATACATCTAGTATATGACCTGTATATAACTTAGGGTAATTAAATGTGAAAAGAAGAAGTGACCGGGTTCAGTAGCTCACACCTGTAATCCCAGCACTTTGGGAGGCTGAGGTGGGCAGATCACCTGAGGCCAGGAGTTCAAGACCAGCCTGGCCAACATGGCAAAACCCCATCTCTACTAAAAATACAAAAATGGGCCAGGCGCGGTGGCTCAAGCCTGTAATCCCAGCACTTTGGGAGGCCGAGACGGGCGGATCACGAGGTCAGGAGATCGAGACCATCCTGGCTAACACGGTGAAACCCCGTCTCTACTAAAAAAAAAATACAAAAAACTAGCCGGGCGAGGTGGCGGCGCCTGTAGTCCCAGCTACTCGGGAGGCTGAGGCAGGAGAATGGCGGGAGCCCGGGAGGCGGAGCTTGCAGTGAGCTGAGATCCGGCCACTGCACTCCAGCCCGGGCGACAGAGCAAGACTCCGTCTCAAAAAAAAAAAAAAAAAAAAAAAAAAAACAAAAATTAGCTGGGCGTGGTGGTACGAACCTGTAATCCCAGCTACTCGGGAAGCTAAGGTGGGAGGAAACACCATGCCCAGCCTGCTTCCACTTTTTGGCTACTGTGAATAATGTTGCTGTGAACATGGGTGTACAAATACCTGTTCTAACCCCTGCTTTCATTTCTTCTTCTTCTTTTTTTTTAAATGGAGTTTCACTCTTGTTGTCCAGGCTGGAGTGCAATGGCGCAATCTTGGCTCACCACAACCTCTGCCTCCCGGGTTCAAGCGATTCTCCTGCCTCAGCCTCTCGAGTAGTTGGGATTATAGGCATGCGGCACCAACCATGCCTGGCTAATTTTATATTTTCAGTAGAGATGGGGTTTCTCCTTGTTGGTCAAGTTGGTCTCGAACTCCTGACTTCAGGTGATCCACCCGCTTCGGCCTCCCAATGTGCTGGGATTACAGGTGTGAGCCACTGTGCCTGGCCTCACTTCTTTTGGTGATATACCTAGAAGTAGAATATTTGTATCTTTTTCCAGCAGGATTTTATACCAAGGACAAAGGGAGGCCATTGGAGGCTGTATGCAGGGTACTTTACTAGGTTCCCTGGGGCTGCTGTGAGGGGTTCTGATTGTAGTGGGGAGAGAAAAGAAGTGGGGAGACCAAGGAGGAGGTAGGTGCAGAAGTTCAGGTCAAAGATAGCAGCAGCTTTGAGGTCCCAGTCTGGGGCAGGCGCTCACGCCTGTAATCCCAGCACTTTGGGAGGCCAAGGCGGGTGGATCACTTGAGGTCAGGAGTTCAAGACCAGCCTGGCCAACATGGTGAAACCCCGTCTCTACTAAAAATACAAAAATTAGCTGGGAGTGGTGGTGTTCACCTGTAGTCCCAGCTACTTAAGAGGCTGAAGCAGGAGAATCGCTTGAACCTGGGAGACGGAGGTTGCAGTGAACTGAGATCCTGCCATTGCACTCCAGCCTGGGTGACAGAGCGAGTTATCTCAAAAATAAATAAATAAATAAAAATAAATAAAATGCTCTCAGTCTGGCTGGGGAGGCCATATGGGGCAAATAAATAAATGAATGATTACAAATAGTGAAAAGTACTCCTAAATAAATGAAGAAGAACACAGTGCTGTGAATTACAGGAAATAGAAAGAGGAACTCCGGCATTCTGTATGCTATTTACCAGTTTAGTGATGCTTGAAATCCAAAATCCAAATCTTGCATTTTAATCATCAGTCACTTTGCTGCCAGTTGAGTGGGTTTGATGCAGTGTCCAGAGTCTCTTGGTCTAAGGGTTTGTTACATTATGAGAGCCCCTAATGGGGAGGGTGGGGCTTAGAAAGAAAGCAAAGCGGGTGGTTTGAGCCTGTGGCTGAAAAGGTTGCACGGAGAGGCTTGGTGGTTAGGAGCAGAGCTGAGCCTTATCTCTGCCACATCCCAGTTGTTGGATCTGGAACATGTTACTTCGTCCCTCTACACCCAATTTCCGCTTTTGGAAAATGGTAGATTAATTTGTTTGGTCTATAATTACTTCCTTCTTTGTTTTGGTCACTCCTGTGTCTACAGCAACTAATACAGTACCTGGCACACAAGACACCCACAATACATTTCTTTCATACTTTGCTTCCTCTCCTCCCCTCCCCCTCCTCCTCTCTCCCTCCCTTCCTTGTTTCTTTCTTTTCGTTCTTTCTCTTTCTTTTATGATGGAGTCTCACTGACAGACTGGAGTGCAGTGGCGCCATCTTGGCTCGCCGCAACCTCCACCTCCGGCACATAGGAGACCCACGATAAATTTCTTTCTTGCTTTTCTTGTTTTGCTTTTCCCTCCCTCCCTTCCTTCTTTCTTTCTTCTTAAAAGACATTTTATTTTATTTTGAGATGGAGTCTTTATTTTGTTTTTGAGCCGGAGTCTCACTCAGTCGCCCAGGCTGGAGTGCAGTGTCGTGATCTTGGCTCACTGCAAGCTCCTCCTCCCGGGTTCACGCCATTCTCCTGCCTCAGCCTCCCGAGTAGCTGGGACTACAGGCGCCCACCACCGCGCCCAGCTAATTTTTTGTATTTTTAGTAGAGATGTGGTTTCACTGTGTTAGCCAGGATGGTCTCGATCTCCTGACCTCATTGATTTGCTTTCCAGGAAACAGATTTGCTTTCTAGGAAACCAGGGCGAGTATTAAATGACCAGCCAGTAGGCAAGGCTAAGAGCAAAACTGCAGATTTATTTTTGGTCCCCCAGCTTCAGGAAAGAAGGTGTGGGGGAGGGGTGAGGTCCGTGGGTCTCCATCAGGGGAGGCTGAGTCACCCGGTGGAGCTCTCTCGGGCGGAGTTCCTACAGTTGCCACAGGAGTGAGGGCTGAGGAAGTGCACTGTGCGCCTACCGGAGCGGCTTTTATGTCCTGGGCCCGGAAGTGGGCGGGTAGTGGGCGGGACGTAGGCGGGTCGGGGGCGGGGCGATAGGCGAGGCTAGGCGGGTTCTCGTTTTTCTCCGTCTGAGGTCGGGTTGCGCCTGCGCAGTCGACCTGTGTTTTTCCCGGGGGCGGGAAAGCTGACGCTGAAGAAGCCGGAACTGCGCCATCTTGCCTCTGTTCGTACAAACACTTGTGATCCACCCATCTCGGCCTCCTAAAGTGCTAGGATTACAGGTGTGAACCACTGCACCCAGCCTCTCTTCTTTCTTTCTCTTTCGATGGAGTCTCACTCTGTCTCTCAGACTGTCGTGCAGTGACACCATCTCGGCTCACGGCAACCTCCGCCTCCTGGGTTCAAGTGATTCTCCAGCCTCCCCCTCCCGAGTAGCTTGGATAACAGGCGTGTGCCACCATGCTTGGCTACTTTTTGTATTTTTAGTAGAGAGGGTGTTTTATCGTATTGGTCGGGCTGGTCTTGAACTCCTGACCTCAGGTGATCCACCTGCTTGGGCCTCCCAGAGTGTTGGGATTACAGGCATGAGCCACCGCGCCCGGCTCACATTTATTTATTTTCTATTTTAATTTTTTTAATTGAGGCTGTGTACTGTGGCTCATGCCTGTAATCCCAGCGCTTTGGGAGGCTGAGGCAGGAGGTTCGCCTGAAAAAATATTAGCCAGGCGTGGTGGTGTATCCTATAGTCACAGCTACTTGGGAGGCTGAGGTAGGAGGATTGCTTGAGTCCGAGGGTTTCAGGCTGCAGTGAGCACCACTGCTCTCTAGCCTGGGCAACAGAGCAAGAGCAAGATCATATCTCAAAGAATTTTTTTAATTGGGTTTAAATTTCATAGAGCAAAGTACAGCAGCTTTGAATGTCCTCTTGATGAATTTTTTTTTTTTTTTTTGAGACAGAGGTTTGCTCTGTTGCCCAGACTGGAGTGCAGTGGCATGATCTCTGCTCACTGCAACCTCTGCCTCCTGGGTTCAAGTGATTCTCCCGCTGCAGCCTCCAGAGTAACTGGCATTACAGGCCGCACCAGGACACCTGACTAATTTATGTATTTTTTAGTAGAGATGCGGTTTCACCTTGTTGGCCACGCTGGTCTTGAACCCCTGACCTCCGACCTTGGCTTCCCAAAGTGATGGGATTACAGGCATGAGCCACTGCACCCAGCCAAGCTCAATGAATTTTAAAATATAAATGTGTGTGGATGTGTGTGTGTGTGTATATATGTATGTGTGTGTGTGTATATGTGTGTGTGTGTATATATGTGTGTGTGTGTGTACGTATATTTAAAACCACGTAACTACCACCAAATCAAGTTACAGAACATTTCCATCTCCCTAGGACATTTCTTCCTATTTTGACTTTGATCAACATATTATTATTATTATTCAGAGACAGGGTCTACCTCTGTTGCCCTGGTTGGAGTGCGGTGTTGCAATCGTACACAATTCACTGCAGTCTGGAACTCCTGGGCTCAAGCAATTCTCCTGTTTCCTGAGTAGCTAGGATCACAGGTATGTGCCAACATGCCCAGCTAATCTTTAAAATTGTTTTGTTGAGGCAGGCACAGTGGCTCACGCCTGTAATCCCAGCACTTTGGGAGGCCGAGGCAGGTGGATCACGAGGTCAGGCATTTGAGACCAACCTGGCCAACATGGTGAAACCCCGCCTCTACTAAAGATACAAAAAAGTAGCCAGGTGTGGTGGCACGCGCCTGTAGTCCCAGCTACTTGGGAAGCTGGGGCAGGAGAATCGCTTGAACTCGGCAAGCAGAGGTTGCACTGAGCCAAGATCACGCCACTGCACTCCAACCTGGGCAACAGGGCGATAGTCTGTCTCAAAAAATAAAAAAAATAAAAATTTGTTTTGTAGAAATGAGGTCTCACTGTGTTGCCCAGGCTGGTCTCAAACTTCTGGCCTGAAGCAGTCTTCCTGCCTGGGC
Source organism: Piliocolobus tephrosceles (assembly GCF_002776525.5). Lineage (NCBI taxonomy): Eukaryota > Metazoa > Chordata > Mammalia > Primates > Cercopithecidae > Piliocolobus > Piliocolobus tephrosceles. The sequence continues at coordinate 15,526,357 of NC_045450.1, forward strand.
CTCCCAGATTGCTGGTATTACAGACATGAGCCATGGCGCTTGGCTCTCGAATAATGTATATTCGTTTTACCTATTGTTGAACACCCTGTAAATGGGATCATGGCAAATATGCTCATTTGTGTCTGGCTTGTTTTGCTCCTTGTTATGTTTTGTGGGATTCATACATATTGTTGCTATTATGAACACTTTTTGTAGATGTGTTTTGGTGGATATAAACTCACCTTTCTTTTGGAGGTGAGTGGAATTGCTGTGTCACTATGTAATTGTATGTTTCACTTTAGTACAAATTGTTAGTTTTCTTTTTTTTTTGGAGATGGAGTCTCCCTCTGTCACCGGGGCTGGAGTGAAGTGGTGTGATCTTGGCTCAGAGCAACCTGCGCCTCCTCGGTTCAGGCAACTGTTGTGCCTCAGATCCCCAAGAAGGTGGGACTACAGGCGTGCGCCACAAGGCCCAGCTAATTTTTTTTTTTTTTTTTTTTTTTGAGACAGAGTCTCACTCTGTTGCCCAAGCTGGAGTGCAGTGGCACCATCTCAGCTCACTGCAACCTCCGCCTCCCGGGTTCGAGCAATTCTCCTGCCTTAGCCTCCCGCGTAGCATGGATTACAGGCATGCACCACCATGCCTGGCTAATTTTTTTGTATTTTTAATAGAGATAGGGGTTTCCTCATGTTAGCCAGGCTGGTCTTGAACTCCTGAGCTCACGCAATCCATCTACCTTGGCCCACCTTTTTGTATTTTTTGTAGAGATGGGGTTTCACCATGTTGCTCAGGCTGGTCTCAATCTCCTGAGCTCAAGAGATCCACCTGCTTCAGCCTCCCAAAGTGCTGGGATTACAGGCGTGAGCCACTGCACCCAGCCAAATTGTTAGTTTTCCAAAGTAGTTGAGCCAATTTATACATCCCCTAACAGAGCGTGTCTGTTCCCGTTAATCCATGTCTTTGTCTGCACTTGGAATTTTCAGTCTTTCTTTCCAGTCACTCTGGTGGGTGTATGATGGTATTTCACTGGGGTTTTATTTGCATTTCCCTGATGACTAATGATGTTGAGCACATTTTCATGTGCTTGCTCAATAAATATTTGTTGAAAGGGTGAATAAAGAGTGAATGAATAAAACATGGAAAGAAATCCAACTCTGTCTTGTGCCCTGCCTAAAACCCACCAGTGGCTCCCACTGCCCCTCCCTTGGCTGACGGGTACCTGCCTGCCCTGGCTCCTTCTGACCTCTCCTGCCCCAGATGGATTTTCTGTTGCTTCCTTCTCTGGGTTCCTGCCACCCAGGGTATTTTCAATTTCTTCCAAGGACCCTCCCTGCTTCATAACTTTGCTACAAACTCTCTTCTTCTGCCCAGAACACAACCCAGGCCCAAGGAACCCAGATTCATTCCCTGTATCTCAGCTTGAAAGCCTCTTCCTCCGGGAAGCCTTCTCTGACTTCCGCCCTCAGCAGGGGTCGTGTAAATTGCTAACTTAGGCCCACTTTTGCCCACTTTTTTTTGTTTTTGTTTCTGAGATGGAGTCACGCTTTGTCATCCAGGCTGGAGTGCAGTGGGGCCATCTCAGCTCACTGCAACCTCCACCTCCTGGGTTCAAGTGATTCTCCTGCCTCAGCCTCCTGAATAGCTGGGATTACAGGCACCCACAACACCACACAGCTAATTTTTGTATTTGTATTTTTATTATTTATTTATTTATTTTGAGATAGAGTCTTGCTTTGTTGCCCAGGCTGGAGTGCAGTGGCATGATCTTGGCTTACTGCAACCTCCGCCTCCTAGTTTCAAGTGATTCTCCTGCCTCGGCCTCCCGAGGAACTGAGATTGCAGTCGCCCGCCACCACACCCAGCTAATTTTTGCGTTTTTAGTAGACATGCGGTTTTACCATATTGGTCAGACTGGTCTTGAACTCGTGACCTTAAGTGATCTGCCTGCCTTGGCCTCCCAAAGTGCTAGGATTACAGATGTGAACCACCATGCCTGGTCACGACTTTTTCTTTCTAGCTGTGACCATAGTTGTAAACATCTCCCCTCCCCTGGCTTTTTTTTTTTTTCTGAGACGGGATCTCGCTGTGTGCGATCATAGCTCACTGCAGCCTTGAACTCCCGGGCCAAGTGAACCTCCCACCTTGGCCTCCCAAAGCACTGACATTACATGCGTGAGTCACTGCTTCTGGCCTTTAAATACCCTTTCAAAAATGTAGTATTTGATTAACATCTGCCATCTTACCATAAGAAACACTTAAAAAAATCCCAATTCAAAAAAATCCCAATCCTTTACGCTGTATAAGAGTAGCAATTTTGGCCAGGCGCGGCAGCTCAGGCCTGTAATCCCAGCACTTCGGGAGGCCGAGGCGGGCGGATCATGAGGTCAGGAGATGGAGACCATCCTGGCTAACACAGTGAAACCCCGTCTCTACAAAAAATACAAAAAAAATTAGCCGGGCATGGTGGCCGGCGCCTGTATTCCCAGCTACTCGGGAAGCAGAGGTAGGAGAATGGCGTGAACCTGGGAGGTGGAGCTTGTAGTGAGCCGAGATGGCGCCACTGCACTCCAGCCTGGGCGACACAGCGAGACTCCGTCTCAAAAAAAAAAAAAAAAAAAAAAGAGTAGCAATTTTATATTGTTCCTAGCAAGACATCTGGCATATAGTAGTAAATGCTCAATAAATATTTGTTGAAAGTATAAAGGTCAAGCAACAGCACAACTGGCATTGTTACATGAAAGTAATTATCCCTTAGAAACTCATTCACCTTCGGGGGACCTGGGTCAATAAAAAAATCACAGAAAACAATCCTATCTACCTTCCTCCTTCCCTCGCTAGGTCCTTTGTGGTTCGGGGGTCTCAAATGCACACACAGTTTCTGTTTTATTTGGTGCAGCTGTTGTGTGCATGTTTTATGGAAACCACACATCAGGCCGGAGATTAAGGAGAGGAGAAAAGAAAAGCATCGCTGGTATCACAGTGAAATTTACACTCCGAGGCCTCGCCCTCACTCTTCTGTCTCTGCCTGTCTGTCTATGCAATAGTTCAAAAGCAATATGGCACAATAGATGGTACTATAGACTTCCTACCTCCCTGGCTAAACTTCTTGGGTTCAAAGTTTGGCTTAAGCACTTACAATCTAAATAATCCCTGACAATTTACTCTGTCTTTCTGGGTCTTAGTCTCCTCATCTGCAAAATGAGGATAATACTACCTCTTACCTCGTGGGGTTGTGAGGATTGTACAGTTAATTTGTGTAAATTGCTAAGAACATAGCCTTAGGAAGCCTTGTCACTGTGAATGCCTATTATTTTTTTAAAATTATTTTTTGAGACAGAGTCTTGCTCTGTCGCTCTGGCTGAAGTGGTGCCATCTCAGCTCATTTCAACCTCTGCCTCCCAGGTTCAAGCGATTCTCCTGCTTCAGTTTCTCAAGTAGCTGGGACTACAGGTGCCCGCCACCATGCCCGGCTAATTTTTGTATTTTTAGTAGAGACAGGGTTTTTGCTATGTTGGCTAGGCTGGTCTTGAACTCCTGATCTCATGTGATCGGCCCGCCTCGGCTTCCCAAAGTGCTGGGATTACAAGCATGAGTCACCTTGCCTGGCCTATGATTATTTTGTCTCCAGGCTTCGGTTTCCTTACCTCTGAGGTGAGGATCAATAACCCAGTTATTTCTAAGTGATGCTTAAAGAGGTTGAGAAGAAGCAAAGGTGCTCCGCATACAGGTGAGGTCAACAGCTGTTAGTGATGGAGACTGACGCCCTCTGGGTCATCAGTGCTCTGGAATCAGGCTGCTCATGGGTTTGAATCTCACTTCCACTTTTACTCCTTGCTAACTGTGTGAGCTCAGGCAAGTCACTTCGCCTCTCTGAACCTCAGTTTCCCCATCTGTAAAAGGTGGGTGAATAAGAGTATCCACCTCCTTCTGTGTGAGTCAGCTTTGGACCGGGTTCAAATCCCAGCCCCGCAAATGATTAGCCAGGTGACCCTGGGCAGGGGGAATCACTCAACCTCTCTGCACCTGGGTTGCTTCCTTCATGAAAGTGGAGACAGTACAGAATGAAATGAGGGCGCAGCTAAGGCGCCCAGCACACTCCAGGCAGGTAGGGGGCTCCGTTCACGTTATTTTTCCCTGGTTACGGATACTGTCGTTAAACAGGGTTTGAAAAGTGGTCGCAGGTTGTGTGGCCCCAGAAATCCTAGGCGCTTCCGGAAGACGAGCCAACGCTCCCCGAGACAGTCCGCAAGCGAGTGGGCCTGGGCCTCAGAGGATCTCCGGTGGGGGTGGCGCGGCGTCCAGGCCCTGGGCGCCGAGAGGTGGCGGGTCCGGCTGCCCACGCCGAGAAGCGCGAAGTGAGCCGGGCGCCGGGGCGGGGCGGGGTGGGGCGGGGCCGCCGCATCCCCGTGACGCGCGGGCCAACCAGGCGGCGTTGCGGCCCCGGACCCGGCTCCTTGCGCCGCCGCCGCCGCCGCCTCCTCCGCAGCCAGAGCCAGCAGCCGGGCCGGATCACCCACGGGCCGGATCACCCACCGTCCGGTGCACGCCGCCGCCCGCGCCAGCAGCCGGGCCGGATCACCCGCCGCCCCGTGCCCGCCGCAGCCCTCGCCGCCAGCATGGCGCTCCGGGGCTTCTGCAGCGCAGATGGGTCCGACCCGGTCTGGGTACGTGCGGGGGGCCGCATGGGGCCGGCGGGACGGAGGGAGGGAGGAAGGCCAGCGGGGATGGAAAGCACCGGGCCCACAGCCGCCCGGGGCACCGCGCTCCCTGCTCTGCGTCCGGCCTTTGGGGCCCGGGACTCCCACGTCGCCAGCGGCCCAGCCCCTTTCGGGGGTGCAAGGCATGGGGGAAAACTTGGGTGACTCAGTTCCTGCGGAGCAGAGCGTGGGGGGCCGCATGCCCAGTCCTGGGGTTTTGGAGGGGAGGGTCGGACCAGAACCTCCGGGAGGAGGCCTTCCTGTTTTGGGGTTCCCGCCTCTAATTAAAAACAACCTTCCAGGGAAGGGACGCTAGAGATGGGGAGCGGGAAGGGGGTGCCTCTCTGCTTCTGTTTTCCTGTCTTTTTTGTGGTTAGGGTCCCCCCTTTTCACGAAAAATAGTCTATGACCAACGGGGTGAGCTGGGGAGGGGTTTAGATTGTAGAAAGGGACTTTCATTGTCTCCCCGAAGTTGTCGTACAAGCCACATTACTCTTCTGTGGTTACCTAGCTTTGTCTTTTTTGTTCTTTCTGCTTAAATAGTGCGGGGGAAGTTAGGGGGAACCAGGGAAGAAGGGGGGTGTTCACCCTTGACGTGCCTCACCTGACCCTCGGCTTGAGTCAGATTTGGGGTGCAGCTGAGGACGCCCAGGACCCTGGTAGCTGTGGTCCTGCCCTCACTTCCCTGCAACACGTGGAGCTCCTCTCTGGGGATTTAACCCCAGCAAATTTTCTTCGGTAAAGCGGCCTGCGGAGCCTGACAGGGTGTCTGGAGTCCACTTTCTGTGGTTTAAGCCCCAGTCTTTTGGGCTTCAGCTTCTCCGTAATGCGATTTGCCTTTTTGTTCCAGGAAGGCACTTCTGTTTCGTGCTGTCTTGATTATTGGTGAACGCAGTAGGCAAATCTGGACACGACTGTTTCTCTCCTCTTATGTTTAGGAATTAGGAGGAACAGCCTTGGTTCTTAGGAGCTGGTGATTAGCACCCAAAAATACTTTCTTGTCCTGTTTTGGGGGCCTTTCCTTGAAGGCTGCATTTGGAATGTTGAAAAATCATCCTCCAGGGCCCCATTGGAGGATTTGGTTTTGTGTATTTGTTGTTTTAGTAGGGTATCATTATGTTTAATAACCTACCACATTTTGATATGTCTCCCATTTTAAGCCAGTGGGATTGGAGAGTGACCCCAGGGGTGGAAATGGAACACGGACTTTACCTTCAGGGTCTGGGAGTGACTGGAGTCTCTTTGCAGATGAACTTTTTTTTTTTTTTTTTTTTTTAGCAGAGAGAGGAAAACCTGTGGATCCCTTGTTACCAGGTGTAATAACAGCAAGATTATGTTTTGCAAAGATTCACATGGTGATCTGGGTTCGGGTTGCTGTGAATTCCGGAATATTCTTTTATTTTCTTCTCCTTCATTGAGGAGGGGGCAAAACAGGGTGAACCTCCATGAGGTTTTGTATCAGGACGTATTTTATTGAAGGCAACTGGTAGTTGATGGCTAATGAGTATGTTTGAGTGCGCTTTGTTTATCTTAAACTGATTCACGAAGTCCAGTTGTAATTTTTTTTTAATTTTAATTAATTTATTTTTTTTCCTTCGTGAAGGACTTTTTTGCCACAGAAATTGCCAGGTGGCTGGGTTTTGCTTGGGTGTAATTGTAGCTGATTTCTGCCTCTGGTAGGTACCCCATCCAGGTGTTTGACCTTGCGTATTTCTGCTGTCTGGGTTCCAAGACTTGCTGGAGGTGCCCTGGAACCAGAATTTGAGAGGAGGCAGCTGGGGCCTGAGTGGGAAAATTGAAATATAATTAACTGAAAGGTAGAAAGTAGGTAGTTGTTGCGTTTTTCTTTTTCTTTTTTGAGACATCGTCTCACTCTGTCACACAGGCTGGAGTGCAGTGGTGCGATCTCAGCTCACTGCAATCTCTGCCTCCCCTGCTCAAGTGATCCTCCTCACTCAGCCTCCCAAGCACCTGGGACTATGGGCATGTGCCACCACACCCAGCTGATTTTTGTACTTTTTGTAGAGACAGGGTCGCACCATATTGCCCAGGCTGGATTCATACTCCTGGGCTCAAGCGATCCTCCTGCCTCAGCCTCCAAAAGTGTTGAGATTACAGGCATGAGCCACTGTGCCCGGCTGTTTTTGTGATTTTCAAGGCAGTATGTTCAAGGCCAGGAGCGACTGGCCTCCCAGGCAGTCAGATAACTGTGTGACCTTGAGCAAGCCACTTTCCCTCTGTGTGCCTCACTTTCCTCATCTATAAAATGGGACAGGAGCCAAAAATGTGGCAGCCTTCTAGGGTTGTTGTGAAGAGTCAATAAGTTAATCTTGTAAGTGGCTCAGCTTGTGCCCTGCACAGAGATAAGCAATGGCTAGTGTTAAATATTATTTTATCCAAAGATGAAGTTGTATATTTCAAGCTCCTTGTTCTTCCTTTGGATTCCCCTTTTCTTCAGCTGGTGGAGATGAGATTGGGCTGTGGAAAGGCAGTGAGGCACTCGTGCCGGGCTCCTGTTGTGACCAAGGTCATGTGCTTAGAAGTCAGGGTTAGTGGGCCTTGTGTGACTGTCAGCGCTTTGTTCCTGGGCCACTGTCTGCCTCTGAGCCACAGGAAATGTCCAGAAAACCTAGAAGATGAAAATGGGCCATGATAAGGGTTCTGTTGACCATTACTCAGACAGATGTTCTGGGAAGAAAAAGGAGAACTTCACTATCAAAATGGAAAATAGGGCCTGAGGACAGGGCTCAGCGACACTTGACTTTCTTTTCTCACGGGAGTGGGTCTCTGGAAATGGGGTGGGACTGGTAGGAGGGGCTGCTTTGTGGTTGAGGTTGGAATGACGGTTGCAAATATGGGCCTGGGCTTTTTCGGGAGTTCATTTAAAAAAAAAAAAAAAAAGCAGGCTGGGCGCAGTGGCTCACGCCTGTAATCCCAGCACTTTGGGAGGCTGAAGCAGGAGGATCGCTTGAGGTCAGGAGCTCGAGACCAGCCTGGGTGACATGGATTGACCCCATCTCTGCTAATAATACTAAATTAAAAAAAAAAAAAAAGCCAGACATGGTGGTGCGGCACCTGTGGTCGCAGCTACCAGGGAGGCTGAGGCAGGAGAATCACTTGAAGGCTGTGAGGGTGGAGGGTGCAATGAGCTGAGATCACTGTCACTGCACTCCAGTCTGGGCCACAGACTGAGACGCTGTCTCAAAAAAAAGGGCCAGGTGTAGTGGCTCATGCCTGTAATCCCAGCACTTTGGGAGGCCAAGGCAGGCAGATCACCTGAGGTCAGGGGTTCGAGATCAGCCTGACCAACATGGCGAGACCCCCATCTCTACTAAAAATTAGCTGGGCATAGTGACTCATGCCTGTAATTCCAGCTATTTGGGAGGCTGAGGCAGGAGAATTGCTTGAACCTGGGGAGAGATTGCAGCGAGCTGAGATCGCACCACTGTACTCCAGCCTGGGCGACAGAGAGACTGTCTCAAAAGAAAAAAAATTGTATTTCAGGCCCCGTGTAGAAAAATTGGAAATTATGGAAAAGTAGAGAAAATAACTTGGTATTAAGCAGTATAGTGTGGTGGCTCAGAGCAAATTCGGCTCTGCTGCTGAGGCAGATTACTTCGCTCTGTGCCTCAGTTTCCCTATGTGGGATAACATAGTAAGTAGTGAATAGCGGTGACTTGAGGAGTAAGTGAGTGAATCCTTAGCAAGGACTTAAAATGTTGCTGCTTGGCACACAGCGCTCAGTAAAGATCAGTGGTCGTCACCATCTGGAATTCTCCAGTTAATTTTTGCTGTTGCACCGACTGCCACTGGAGAAGACCAGAAGGAAGCTGCAGGTGTGTGTCATCCTCGATGGAGTGAGCTGGTCCCAGGGTTGATGTGCACGTCTGAGATACTCTGTGGCATCCACCAACTCAGTAACCCCCTGAATATCCGACTTAGCCGCCAAGAAGAGGATCTTAGAAGCTATTAGAAATTCCTCTTGGGGCTAGGTTTGGCCTTGGAGTCAGTCTGATCCCTGCTTTAATTCCTCCCCTTGGCTCAACAACAGTCTATGAAGAGCCAATTTTTTTCCCCTCCTCCAGGTGTGGCGTTGGTTTTCAAATCCATCCCTTAGCCTTCTCCCACTTCCTCTGTTTTCCCCTCCCCACTGACCCCCCCCCCCCCTTTTTTTTTTTTGAGATGGTGTCTTGCTCTGTCGTCCAGGCTAGAGTGCAGTGTTGTGATCTCGGTTCACCACAACCTTTGCCTCCTGCTTTCACGTGATTCCCCTGCCTCAGGCTCCCTAGTAGCTGGGATTACAGGTGCCTACCACCACGCCTGGCTAATTTTTGTATTTTTAGTAGAGACAAGGTTTTGCCATGTTGGCTAGGCTGGTCTTGAACTCCGGACCTCAAGTGGTCCAGCTGCCTCAGTCTCCCAAAATGTTGGGATTACAGGCGTGAGCCACCGTGCTCAGCTTGTTTTCCCCCTTTTTGACTGCTCCTCCTTCCAGACCCTTCCTTATGGATTGTTAGAGTGGAAAGGGATGTCAGATCTCGGGGGGCCATCCCCTCCACCCACCCTATTTCATGGATGTGGACGCTGAGGTCCAGAATGGTGATATGACAGGGTGCAAGGTGAATGGTTTTCGGAGGAGATGAGGGTGACCCAGGAGAGGCCTGGGCAGGAGTGAACTCAGAGTTCCTGGTCCAAATGGATTCGTGATTCAGGCCAATCAGGAGCGGATTCAGGGTTCCTTGGCCAAATGGAGCCACTGCAGCCCCTAGGGGCCTTGCAGAAGGCGGCTGCAGCCTGTCCGTTTGGCCAAGACTCTCCTGAAGCGTTGTGTTCTCTTTCTCTGAGGACAAGCTCCGTTTGTGATAGCCTGGAGGAAGTGCCTTGCCTTTGGGACCTGGTGGTGGAAGTGGGGGCTGGGGGGAAAACCTTTTCTGTTGTGGACACAACTTGTAGGAACTGATCTCTATGTGGGTGTCTCCCACTGACCATGTTCCTAAAGAACGTGAGCTTCCTCTTCCCATATCAGTCTCCAGCTTTGACTTCTCCTTTTCTCCTCCCATTCCTATCACATCTGTCAGCAAATCGTGTTGCCCGTTGCCTCAGACGGCCTGCTTCTCATGGCTTCCCCGGCTTCCACTCTGGCTCGAGTCATCGTTGGCCAATTCCTTGATTTGAACAGTCACCTCAGTCCAGGCATCGTGGCACATGCCTGTAATCCTGGCACTTTAGGAGGCCAAGGCAGACGGATCATTTGAGGCCAGGAGTTTGAGACCAGTCTGGACAAAAACCTGTCTCAACTGAAAATACAAAAATTAGCCGAGCCTGTTGGTGGGCACCTGTAATCCCAGCTACTTGGCTTAGCCGAGCCTGGTGGTGGGCGCCTGTAATCCCAGCTACTTGGGAGGCTGAGGCAGGAGAATCTCAAGCCCAGTGGGGTTGGAGGTTGCAATAAGCTGAGGTTTCACCACTGCCCTCCAGCCTGGGTGACAGTGAGACTATCTCAAAAGAAAAAAGAAAAAGAAAGAAAACAGTCACCTCTTCGCTGCTGTGCCTACTCTGCCCTTGACCCCTACAGTCTAGTCTTGGCCCAGCTGTCCCTTTTCTGCTAAAACCCTGCATTAGTTCCCCATGTCCTTGAGGGTACAAGCCGAAGGGCTTACAGTGGCCTTGAAGGCTGGGCAGCATCTGTCCCCTTCGCCTCCCTGACCTCCTCCCTGGCTGCTTTCTGTCTTACTCTCCTCTGGCCACGCTGGTGGCCAGGCCTGCCCCTACCTCAGGCCCTTTGCCCTTGCTGTTTCTCCTACCTGCAGTGTCCCTCACCTTCAAACTTTGTTCAGGTGTCACCTCAGGCATCCCATTCTTTCCCTCCACTAGCAAGTCTCTATCCACCGTCTACACCTCCAGTAGCACTTACTGCCTTCTAATACACGTAATATTTTGCTTAAGTATTGTGCCTACTCGGTAAACTCCCAGCAAAAGGTCAGCTACATAGAGGTGGGGATTTTTACCTGTGTTTGTTTATGGCTGTAATCCCAGCACCTCCAACTGTGCCTAGGGCTTAGTAAATAACAGTTGACCTTGGAACAATTCAGGGGTTGGGGTGCTGATGCCCCATGTAGTTGAAAATTTAGGATGCAGCGCAGTGGCTCACACCTGTAATCTCAGCACTTTGGGAGGCTGAGGCAGGTGAATCACCTGAGGTCAGGAGTTCGAGACCAGCCTGGCCAACATGGTGAAAGCCTGTCTCTACAAAAGTTAGCCAGGTGTGGTGGCAGGTGCCTATAATCCCAGCTACTTGGGAAGCTGAGTCATGAGAATTGCTTGAACCTGGGAGGTGGACTTTGCAGTGAGCTGAGATCGTGCCACTACACTCTAGCCTGGGTGACAGAGCAAGACTCTATCTCAAAAAAAAAAAAAAAAAAGGGAAAGAGAATTTAGGTATAACTTTCAACTGCCTAAAAATTTAACTACTAACAGCCTACTGTTGACTGGAACCAAGAATATACACAGTTGATAACACAGATTTTGTTGTTGTTTTTTGGTAGAGATGGGGATCTTGCTATGTTGCCCAGGCTGGTCTCAAACTCCTGGCCTCAAGCTATCCTCCTGCCTTGGCCTTCTAAAGTGCTGGGATTATAGGCGTGAACCACTGCACCTGGCCTAACTCATATCTTGTATATATATTGTATACTATATTCTTACAGTGAAGGAAGGTAGAGAAAAGAAAATGTTAAACTCATAAGAGAGATTTTTACTATTAAGTGGTGGTGGATCATCATAAAGGTCTTCATCTTCGTTGTCTTCACGTTGAGGAGGCTAAGAAGGAGGAGGAGGAGGAGGAGGAAAGGGAGGGGTTGGTCTTGCTGTCTCAGTGATGGCAGAGGCAGAAGCATAATCTGAGTATAAGTGGAACTGTGCAGTTTAAATGTGTCTTGTTCAAGGGTCAGCTGTGTTTGTTGAATGAACGAATGACATGAAGCACTACAATGGCTTTTGGGCAGTGTCGAAACTTCTTTGTAAGGATTTTAAGGATGAAATCACTTAACTGTCTGAAATGGATACTCAGATAAACAGTCCTCTAGCTTTCTCATTAAATGGCTTTTTAAAAAATTATTTTGTTGTATTTTTTTTTTTTTTAGACAGGGTATTGCTCTGACACCCAGGCTGGAGTGCAGTGGCGCAATCTCAGCTCACTGCAAGCTCAACCTCCTGGGCTCAAGCAGCTCTCCCACTGCAGCTCCCCAGGTAACTGGGACTACAGGCACACACCACCATGCCCAGCTAATTTTTATATTTTTTGTAGAGATAGGGTTTCGCCATGTTGCCCAGGTTGGTTGTGAGCTCCTGAATTCAGGCTATCCGCCTGCCTTGGCCTCCCAAAGTGCTGGGATTATAGGTGTGAGCCACTGTGCCTGGCAAAACACCTATTTCATCTTGCAAAGATCAGAACAGGGTTTTGTCCACCCCTCTTTTCCCAGGACTCAGTGTCACACACAGTGGGGGCTCAATCAACATTAGAATTTGAGTGTTTTGAGGTATGAGTTCCAACTTACGGTTTAGATATAGCTCACCACTGTGCTGGTTTGGCTTGATTTTAATTATAGGAATGACTGTAATTTCCAGTTTTATTTATTTATTTGTTTGAGATGGAGTCTTGCTCTGTTGCCAGGCTGGAGTGCAGTGGCGCGATCTCAGCTCACTGCAGCCTCCACCTCCTGGGTTCAAGCGATTCTCCTGCCTCAGCCTCCCCAGTAGCTGGGGCTACAGGGGCCCGCCACCACACCCAGCTAATTTTTGTGTTTTTGGTAGAGATGGGGTTTCCACCATTTTGGCCAGCATGGCCTCGATCTCTTGACCTCGTGATCCGCCTGCCTTGGCCTCCCAAAGTGCTGGGATTACAGGCATGAACCACTGTGCCCGCCCTCCAATATTTATTGATTGGCAGATTTCATAGAAACATCTGGATTTCTGGCTTCCCTTGAAAAATCAAGTTCTGCTAGCCCCAGGCCCACATTTATACATCTTAGTGGTCTGCTGAGGCTGTCCATTTCTGAGTTGCTCCAGTTTGCTGCAGTCCCCACCCCTCTCTGTTGTTGCTTTAATTTTAAAGCCAAATGTTTGTTGCCTTTATTTTATTTTATTTTATTATTTTATTTTATTTTATTTTTTTGAGATGAAGTCTTGCTCTGTGACCCAGGCTGGAGTGCAGTGGTGGGATCTCGGCTCACTGCAACCTCTACCTCCCAGGTTCCAGTGATTCTCCTGGTCAGCCTCCCGAGTAGCTGGGATTACAGGCCTGCACCACCACACTTGGCTTGTTTTTGTATTTTTAGTAGAGATGGGGTTTCACCATATTGGCCAGGCTGGTCTCGAATTCCTGACTTCAAGTGATCCACCCGCCTCAGCCTCCCAAAGTGTTGGGATTACAGGCACATCCCTGGCCTGTTGCCTTTTTAAAATTGTGCTTCCTCACACGTGGTCTGCTTCTCTCATTGATGGAACCCACTTAGCACCTGTTGGTATCTGAGTTGGCATCTCCTGCTTTGCAGGCCAACCTTGAAGTAAACATCGAATTGGTATGTTGGTTTCAGATTTTCACGGCAAAGTAAGGCCTAGCTTTGATGATCAAATCTTAATGGTCCGTACAACTCCAGCTCGTGAAAACTTGCCCAAACATTTTGCCAAAATTAATTAATGGCCAGACATCCTGAGGCAAGCTTTCCCAAGCTTAGCAAGAAAACTGGGATAGGGTGGCACATCTGTGGGTGGGGGAGTGGTGCTGTGTACCTGCACTTACGTCTTTGAGGCTGAATGGTTGAACGGGGCCTTTGAGGAAGCTGTCTTTTGTGGGTGGGGACATGGAGCACAGTTGCTCAGTGTCGACCCCGTTGACATGTAGGCCACATCATTCTTTGTGGCCTGGTTGCCGTTCTGTGCAGCATAGTCTTAGCCCCAAACCTGGCCTCTACCCCCTAGTAGATGCTGGTAGCACCTCCTCTTGTTGTGACAACTGAAAATGTCTCTAGATGTTTCCAGATGTCCCCTGGGGGGTGAAATCACACAGCTGCTGGTGTGGAGGAATATGGGGGAGAAATGTGGAGCTAGACCTTTCTCCTCATCCTGCCTTTCCCTAAGAGGTTGTGGGCTGTTGAAATTCTAGTGTAATTGGCTTACCCGGGTTGCCTTGGAGAAGCTTAATGAGACGTTAAGGAGGTTAAACTCCAATTAGCTAGAGAAGAAACTTGCAGCAGTTTCTTTTTTACTGAGGGCTGTGTCTTTTTACCTTTTTCCATTTTTCCAGTTGGAGTTGTGACAGTTCATTCTCCCCTGGGAAAACGAAAATGGCTTTCTTTTTTTTCTTTTTCTTTTTTCTTCTGAGACAAGGTCTCCCTCTGTCACCCAGGCTGGAGCGCGGTGGCACAATCACAGCTCACTGCAGCCTCGACCTCCTGGACTGAAGCGATCTTCCCACCTCAGCCTCCCAAATAGCTGGGACCAGAGGGGCATGCCACCATGCCCAGCTAAATTTTTGTATTTTTTGTTGAGTCAGGGTCTTGCCATGTTGCCCAGGCTTGTCTCAAACTCCTGGGCTCAAGCGATCCTCTTGCTGCGGCCTCCCAGAGTGTTGGGATTTACAGGCGTGAGCCATCATGCCCAGCCGAAAATGGCTTTCTTGAGAGATCAGCTTTGAAGCTCCTTCATTTTAAAGTGCCCCGGGAGAAGTGGATGATTACAAAGTTGAGCTCCCCCTTCCTGAAGTGTCCCCTTGGTTTAACTGGGGGATTCATCTGCTGGGGAGGTTGCCAAGTTCTGGAAAGTGGGTGTTAATGACCAGGGAGGGCGGCTCCAGGCTTCGCATCCTGTAACCCTCAGGTAGTAATTGAGATATTTATGGAGGTTTTCTCTTCCTCTGAGTTTTCTGTGTGAGAAACCTCAGTCTAGGAAGGGAGGCTCTAGGCTAGCATCCTGTAACCCTCAAGTAGTAATCGAGATTTTTATGGAGGTTTTATCTTCCTCTCTGTGAATTTTCTCTCTGAGGAACCTCAGTCTACCTTTTATTGGCCTCCTAGGTAATACTTGCTTGGAGAATATGTGTGATGCCTAAGTCTTCCCAGTACGAGAAATTTGTGCAGTGATTGTGGTGCAAATTTGAAAGATTGATTTGATGGGGTCTTGCTCTGTCACCCTGGCTGATTGCACCACTGCACTGCAGTCTTGACCTCCCAGGCCCAAGCGACCCTCCCAATTCACCCTCCCAAATAGCTGGGACTACAGGCATGCACCACCGCACCCGGCTAATTTTCATATTTTTTTGTAGAGATGGAGTTCCACTATGTTGCCTAGTTTGGTCTTGAACTCCTGAGCTCAAGCAATCCTCCTGAGCTCATGCGGCCTCCGAGAATGCTGGGATTACAGGTGTGAGCCACCAAGCCCGGTCTCATGTGGTCTTTCATAGCCCTGGGTTCATTGTCTTGTTCTTCCCACACTGGTTTTCATTCATTCATTTATTCGATCATTAATTGAGCATCTACTGTGTGCTGCTGCTGTAGACACTGAAGATGCAACAGTGAATGTGACAGACCAGGCCCATGTTCTCATAGGGTTTACACACTGAGGGTGACCAAAATGATTTCAGATGCTGAGAAGTGCTGCAAAGGCTTGAACTGGGAAGAACTAGATGAGGGGCAAACTACTACAGAAGAATGTCCACAGAAGGCCTTTCGGAGGTGGTGGGGTTTGACCTGAGAGCCCAGTGGCAAAGCTGGCCACGCAAGGATGTAGGGGAAGGGAGTCCCAGCGTGGGAAGAGAATGTGCAAAGGCCTTGAGGAGGATCATGGTGTGGTTAAAGTATCGAAGAGTTTAACTCAAAGTAACTGCAGAGCCCATCTCATAAAAATCTTGCCTGGAGCATTCTGCAAAATGCATAAAGCACTAACACAATGGCTTGCAGTCCTGGAAATTCCAGGGAAGGCACTTACCAGCTCGGCAAGAAGTAGAGCAATGCATGGTCCCTGGCAGAAGCATGAACCTCCTGATCTATTTATGTTTGAGTGAATCTCAGGGTATTTTTGTTTGTTTGTTTGTTTTTGTTTTGTTTTGTTTTTTTAAATAGATGGGGTCTTGCTATGCTGCTCAGGCTGGTCTCGAACTCCTGGGCTCAAGCAGTCCACCCACCTTGGCACCTCCAAGTGCTGGGGTTACAGGTGTGAGGCACTACGCCCTGCTGAATGTCAGGTCTTAAAAATTAAGTTTATATTGTTTTATGAGTCTTCTCTTTCTCAGAACCTTAACTGAAATGTTTGGGTTTCCCCACTCCCCAGTTGCCTTTGATTCTCCGCCAAAGGCTTATTAGTAAGATGATGAGGTACTTTTTTCCTGTGGTTAAGAGGACTTTCCGTAGTTTGCTAGAAAACTCTTCTTTTAAAAAGAGATGTTGTTGAATTGATCTGGCTGGTTGCAGGAGGAAAATCTCACCCTGCAACTTTGTTGATGGTGCTATTACTTTAAGGTGATATTCTAGAAGAATATAAAGGGAAAAGTGAAAGTTTTAGTATGTTCCCACCCTGCCCTTTGTTCTCAGAAGTAGCCACCGATGATGATGGTTTCTTTGATGATAGTTTCTTGGGTGTTTTTCAAGAAAAGTTTCAAGCATATGCAAATATATATGCAAGAACGTCTTTGTGTGTATATGTTTAAATTTTCATTTTTTCCCTCCCTAGTTGGGTATTTTAAATACTGTTTTGTATCTTGTGCTCTTCACTTAACCAGTGTTGATTTTGTTATCATTTTAAGCCCATGCAAACTGAAAGTAAAAGCCAATCAAATCTTTTTTTTTTTTTTTTTAAACAAGCCACACACTTGCCTGTTAAATGGCTGAGCCATGTATTCACCCAGTCCCCTCTTGGTGGCTATCAGGGTCATTCCCAGTTGCTGGTTTTTTTGCTGTGATAAGCAGTGCTGCATTGAAGGCGCATGTATGCAAGTATATGTAAATGGTTCAGCAGAATAAATTTTCCCACAGGAAATTGCTAGGTTGAGAGTATGTGCGTTTTGAAATTTGATAGTTAATTGCCAGGTTACCGCAGCAGTTTATACTCCCACTAATGGGCCCACTAGCACTTATTAAACACCTGTTGTATTCCTGCCACATCAGAAAAATTGAGCAAGCTGGGAAGTGACCAGGCCCATGTAGCTTGGCTGTGTGTGAGAGGGCTTTGCCCAGTTAAGTTAAACCTTACTTTCCAGAGGTAAGGAGATCAAAGCAGGAGCATGCTTTGGTTTTGTTCAGTTTTTTAAAAGATGTGTTTAAATTTTAAACATTTTTGGACTTATTTTAAAAATTGCTTTTAAATCAATAATTTAACAATGTGTAAAAATATTACTGATAATCTCACCATGCTAATGTCACTCTGATTTTTACACCTAATTTAATTGCAGAGTTTTCTGATCACAAAAGTGACATGTATTCCATATGACAGAACAAACAATATAAAGATATTTAAATAAAGCCTGACCATGGTACTGGTATTAGTTTGTTCGTGCTGCTAAGAAAAAATACCTGAGATTGGGTAGTTTATAAAGGAAAGAGGTTTAATTGACTCACAGTTCTGCATGACTGGGGAGGCCTCAGGAAACTTAACAACATGGCGGAAAGGAAAGCAAACATGTCCTGCTTCACATGGTGGCAGGAGGCAGAAGTGCAGAGTGAAAAGGAGAAAAGCCCGTATAAAACCATCAGATCTTTTGAGGACTCACTACAAGGAGAATAGCATGGGGGAACTGCCCTCATGATCTAATCACCTCCCGTGACGTCCCTCCCCCAACATGTGGGGATTACAATTGAGATTACAATTCAAGATGAGATTTGTGTGGGGACACAGAGCCATACCGTATCATTCTGCCCCGACCCCTCCCAAATCGCATCTTTCTCATATTTCAAAACACAATTATGCCTTCCCAACAGTTCCCCAAAGTCTTAACTCATTTCAGCATTAACCCAAAAGTCTACGTCCAGAATCTCATCTGAGACAACATCTAGTCTCTTCTACCTATGAGCCTATAAAATCAAAAGAAGTTAGTTACTTCCTAGATACAATGGGGGTGCAGGCATTGGGTAAATATGCCCATTTGAATGGGAGAAATTGGCCGAAACAAAGGGGCTACAGGCCCCAGGCAAGTCTAGAATCCGATAGGACAGTCATAAAAGTTTAAAGTTTCGTAATTATCTCCTTTGACACCATGTCTCACATCCAGGTCACACTGATGCAAGAGGTGGGCTTCCACGGCCTTGGCCAGCTCTGCCCCTGTGGCTTTGCAGGGTATAGCCTCCTGCCTGGCTGCTTCCACAGGTTGGCATTGAGTGTCTGCATCCTTTCCGGGCACACGATGTAGCTGTAGGTGGATCTGCCATTCTGGGTTCTGGATGGTGACCCTCTTCTCACAGCTCCACTAGTGGGGACTCTGTGTGGGGGCTCTGACCCCACATTTCCCTTCTTCATTAGCAGAAGTTCTCCATTAGGGTTCCACGCCTGCAGCAAACTTCTGGCTGGACATCCAGGTGTTTGCATACATCCTCTGAAATCTAGGTGGAGGTTTCCAAACCTCAAATCTTAACTTCTCTGCACCCATAGGCTCAATACCACACGGAAGCTGCCAAGGCTTGGGGCTTGCACCCTCTGCAGGCACAACCTGAGCTATACCTTGGCCCCTTAGCCATGGCTGGAGTGGCTGGGCACCAAGCCTGCACACATGGTGGGGGTGGGGGGCCTGGGCCCAGCCCAGGAAACCATTTTTCCCTCCAAGGCCTGGGATGGGAGGGGCTGCTGTGAAGGTTTCTGATATGCCCTGGAGACATTTTCCCCATTGTTTTGGAATTGGACTCCTTGGTACTTTTACAAATTTCTGCAGCTTGAATTTCTCTTCAGAAAATGGGTTTTTCTTTTCTCATTGTCAGACTGCAAATTTTCACATTTTTTTTTTTTTTGACATGGAGTCTTGCTGTGTTGTCTAGGCTGGAGTGCAATGGCTTGATCTGGGCTCATTGCAACCTCTGCCTCCTGGGTTCAAGCAATTTTCCTGCCTCAGCCTCCAGAGTAGCTGGGATTACAGGCGCCCTCCATCATGCCTGGCTAATTTTTGTACGTTTGTAGAGACGGGATTTGACCATGTTGGCTAGACCGGTCTCGACTTCCTGGCCTCAAGTGATCTGCCCGCTTCAGCCTCCGAAAGTGCTGGGATTACAGGCGTAAGCCACTGCGCCCGGCCAGTTTCCACACTTTTATGCTCTGCTTCCTCTTGAATGCTTTGCTGCTTAGTAATTTCTTCCACTGGATGCCCTAAATCATCTCTTTCAAGTTCAAAGTTCCACAGTCTCTAGGGCAAGGTCAAAATGCTGCCAGTCTCTTTGCTAAAGCATAGCAAGGGTCAGGAGAACAGCATGGGGGAGCCGTCCCCATGATCTGATCACCTCCCATGATGTCCCTTCCCTTAATATGTGGGCATTCCAATTGGGATTAGAATTCAAGATGGGATTTAGGTGGGGACACATATCAGTAATCTCTTGGGCTAACCAATAACCAATGCATTCTTGTATTCTCTCTTTGAAATCATATAAATATTTATAAATTTAAATAACATATTTAGATCAAAATGGATTATGTTGTAATCATTACTCTGCTAGTTTGGTTTTTCTTTTTTTATTTTTAAATTTATTTTTTGTAGAGACAGGATCTCCCTATATTACCCAGGCTGGTTTTGAACTCCTGGCCTGAATCAATCCTCCGGCCTTGGCCTCCCAAAGTGCTGGGATCAAAGTGTGTTAATTTGATAGCTAAAAACTAATTTCATCTGCATTTCAATTACAATTAGAAGCTATGCATCCTGCAACATATTTTCCAGCGATTTGTGTATTTTCAGTGTGTCTTTCTGTGTCCTTTTTGGGTATGCCTGGACTAGTTTGTCCTTTTCTTGTTAGTTTGTAGGGGCTCTTGTTATTGTGGGACCTTTCCTCTTTGTCCAACATGTGTATTTTCTAAATATTTTGTTATAGGCCATTGTTGTCCTATTGGCATGTTAACATTTGAGTCTTGTTCTTACTAGGATGTAGTTTTGCAAGGTTACATTTGTACCTTGCATGCTATTTTGTCTCCTATGTTTTTATTTACTCTAATAAGAATTTTCCCATGTACCCACATAACCTTTTAAATTAAACCTATAATGTCCCTGTGTTGGTGGGCTATACTTACATAATTATTATCTCTGGTTTGACATTTGGGTTGCTGTGTTTTCTTGCTCCCTTTTTTTTTTATTATTTTTGAGACGGAGTCTCGCTCTGTCACCCAGGCTGGAGTGCAGTGGTGCGACCTTGTCTCACTGCAGGCTCCACCTCCCGGGTTCACGCCATTCTCCTGCCTCAGCCTCCCAAGTAGCTGGGACTACAGGTGCCCGCCACCATGCCAAGCTAATTTTTTTGTGTTTTTAGTAGAGACGGGGTTTCACCATGTTAGCCAGGATGGTCTCGATCTCCTGACCTCGTGATTTGCCCACCTTGGCCTCCGAAAGTGCTGGGATTACAGGGATGAGCCACCGCACCCAGCCTCTTGCTCCCTTTTTTATTTTTTTGAGATAGTATCTCATACCATCACCCAGGCTGGAGTTCATTGCACAGTCTTGGCTCCCTGTGACCTCTGCTCCTGGGTTCAGGTGATTCTCCTGCCTCAGCCACTGGAGTAGCTGGGATTACACACGTGTACTGTGATGCCTGGTTAATTTTTGTATTTTCAGTAGAGATGGGGTTTCACCCTGTTGGCCAGGCTGATCTCCAACTCCTGACCTCAGGTCATCTGTCCGCCTCCTTGGCCTCCCAAAGTGCTGGGATCACAGGCGAGAGCCACCACGCCTGGTCTTTTTTATTTTTCTTTTAAAGAAAACACTGTCCTGAATACCACACGGGTGGAGTGCGTATTGGCTTATTTCCTTAGATGATGATCTCAGGAGTGGAATGAATAACATATGAAATGGCTTCACTCTAGCCATTGTCTTATTTTCTAAAAGTGGGCTGGCCCAGCTCACCATTCTAGCAGGGTCTAAGGTTACTCTTTGCTGTGGTTGTTATTCAGAGTGGATGGTGGTGCATGTTAATGTCAGGCACAGCCCGGCGCGGTGGCTCGTGGCTGTAATCCCAGCCCTTTGGGAGGCCGAGGTGGGCAGATCACGAGGTTAGGAGTTGGAGACCAGCATGACTAACGTGGTGAAACCCCGTCTCTACTAAAAATACAAAAATTAGTTGGGCGTGGTGGCAGGTGCCTGTAATCCCAGCTATTTGGGAGGCTGAGGAAGGAGAATTGCTTAAACCCAGGAGGTGGAGGTTGCAGTGAACTGAGATTGCGCCACTGCACTCCAGCCTGGGTGACAGAGAGAGACTTCATCTCCAAAAAAAAAAACAAAGTCAGGCTCTTATCTGGTTCCTCCATCAGCCTGACCTGGTAAGGCTGGAGACCTATGGCCAGGAGGAAAGTTGGAGCTGTCTGGCATTGGGAAGGGTAACCCAGTAGTTATAATTAGGTTGGCTTATCTGCGAGCCCTTTGATAAGGCTTTATTAATTTACTAACCTAGGATTGCATGTTAGATCAGGATCTTTCTGAGGGCTGCAATTGTAGTTGCTTTTCTCTCTCTTTTTTTTTTTTTTTTTTTTAAGAGACAGAGACTCACTCTGTTGCTCAGGCTGGAGTGCAGTGGTATGATCATGGCTCACTGCAGCCTTGAACTCCTGGCCTCAGGTGATCTTCTTGCCTTAGCCTCTTATCTGGGATTATAGATGCTTGGTCAACATGCCCAGCTAATTTTTAATTTTTTTTTTAGAGATGAGGTCTTGCCCTGTCACCCAGGCTGGAGTGCAGTGGCATGAACATAGCTCACTGCAGCCTTCAACTTCTTTCCTCAAGCAATTCTCCTGCCTCAGCCTTCCAAAGTGGTGGGATTACAGGTGGGCACTACTGTGCCTGGCCTGCAGTGGTTTAATAGGGCTCTTTCATCTTTAACGTTGATTCCCCGCCCCCTGAGATCTGTGGAGTGAGCCGTTTGATGCTTGGTACTTGGGACAAAGCTGGCCTGTGTCCAGTTCTCTGCATACTTGGTAGGGGAGTGTTTGGAGAAAAGGCTCACCTCTGGGTCACACCCTTTACATTCTCCAAAGGGCCATGGGGATGGGGTGGAGGAGGGTGGGGTGAAGAGATGGTGTAGCTCCAAAGGAAGCCAGGGAGGTGTATGCTGGGTGAAGAGGCCAAGTTTGGGAGCCTAGGTTTGAAAATCAGTATAGACGATTCAGGTTAATTCACCCTGTTGTTATACAGCGTTTGTCTGTAGGGTACCCAGGTCTGGGTGAGTCTTTTGGACAGGATGGATATCATGTTTCAGCTCTGAAATTGGACTGATGTATGGGGAGATTCATTCTGCAGTTTTATTTGTAGTTTAGGATTAAGAAAACTTGGACTGGGTACTGTTGCTGTCGTCTGATCCCAGCACTTTGTGATGCTGAGGGGGGGGGATCACTTGAGCCCAGGAGTTTGAGACCAGCCTGGGCAGCAGAAAGACTCCATCCCTACAAAATAATGATAATAATTATTATTAGCTGGGCATGATGGCACCTGCCTGTAGTCCCAGCTACTCAGGAGGCCGAGGCGGGAGGATTGCTTGATCCCGGGAGGTTGAGCTGCAGTGAGCTGTGATTGTACCACTGCAGTCCAACCTGGGCAACAGCATGACACTGTCTCCAAAAAACAAAACAAAACACGTGTTTAACTACCTAAATCATAGCATATGTGTGAAGCCAGACTATCACAACTCTGAGAACCGCTGACATACACATATTTCGGAAGTTCCAGGTTTTCTGTTACTATAAACATGGTAGAGATTGAATTACTTAAAGTGATTTCTTTAATCCTGCTCTTTCTCCTCTGTGTCTGATGTTATAAGGGGTACAGTATAGAATGAAAACAGTGCAGAAATGAGTGAAACATGAAAATCCCTTCTAGAGATAATTTTTTTATTACGTTTTTTGAGACAGAGTCTTGCTCCGTGGCCCAGTCTGGAGTGCAGTGGCACGATCTCGGCTCACTGCAACCTCCGTCTCCCAAGTTCAAGTGATTCTCCTGCCTCAGCCTCGCGTGTAGCTGGGATTACAGGTGTGTACCATGCACTACTATGCCTGGCTAATTTTTGTATTTTTAGTAGAGACAAGGTTTGCCGTGTTAGCCAGACTGGTCTTGAATTCCTGACCTCAGGTGATCCGCCCACCTCGGCCTCCCAAAGTGCTGGAATTACCGGTGTGAGCCACCATGCCCAGCCTCTTCTAGAGACAATCTTATTGGCAGGTTGATGTTTTTAATTTTCAGCCTCTCTTCTCTGCAGATTCTAAATAAATAGTAATTTTTTTTTGAGACAGAGTCTCGCTCTGTTACCCAGGCTGGAGTGCAGTGGCGTGATCTCTGCTCACTGCAGCCTCCACCTGCCGAATAGCTAGGACTACAGGCATGCACCACTGTGTCCAGCTAATTTTTGTATTTTTAGTAGAGATGAGGTTTTTTTTTTACCATTTTGGCCAGGCTGTTCTCAAACTCCTGACCTCAAGTGATCCACCTGCGTCAGCCTCCCAAAGTGCTAGGATTACAGGTCTGAGCCACTGTGCCCAGCCATAAATATATGGTATTTTTTAAAAACAAGAATGGGATTCTACAAAAACATACATATTTGAGACAGGATCTCCTCTGTTGCTCAGGCTGGAGTGCCGGGGCATGATCATGGCCCACTGCAGCCATGACCTCTCAGGCTCAAACAATGTTCCCACCTTAGCCTCTGGAGTAGCTGGGACTACAGGTACTCACCACCATGCCCAGCTAATTTTTTTTCTTTTCTTTTTTTTTTTTTTTTTTGCATTGAAAACAGTCAGCCAGGTGTGGTGGCTCACACCTGTAATCTCAGTACTTTGAGAGACTGAGGTGGGCAGATCACTTGAGGTCAGCAGTTCAAGGCCAGGCTGTCCAACATGGTGAAACTCCGTATCCACTAAAAATACAAAAATTAACTGTGGTGGCGCTTGCCTGTAATCCCAGCTACTGGGAAGGGAGGCATGAGGATTGCTTGAACTTGGGAGCAGGAGGTTGCAGTGAGCCAAGATGATGCCACTGCACTCCAGCCTGGGCAACAGAGCAAGACTCTGTCTCAAAAAAACAGGACATATAGTCTTTATTTTTTTGTTTGCATGGACTGGTGCATCTTGATTATGACGCATTTTTGTTAATTGATACTTAATTGCAGATGAAATGTAACATGGATCTGAGTATTTGCTGATAATTGTTTCCTCTTTAGGCAGCCGGTCATAGTCTTTTCTTTCTTTCTTTTTTTTTTTTTTTTTTGAGAGAGTTTCTCTCTTCTTGCCCAGGCTGGAGTGTAGTGGTATGATCTCGGCTCACTGCAACCTCCTTCACCTGGGTTCAGGCAATTCTCCTGCCTCAGCTTCCCAAGTAGCTGGGATTACAGGCATGTGCCACCACGCCTGGCTACTTTTTGTATTTTTAGTAGAGACGGTTTTTGCCATGTTGGCCAGGCTGGTCTTGAACTCCTGACCTCAGGTGATCCACCTGCCTTGGGTTCCCAAAGTGCTGGGATTATAGGCGTAAGCCACTGCTCCCAGCCCATAGTCTTTTTTTTAACCTCTGTGTACAGGTGAGTCCTGGTGAAATTCAAGGCAAGACTTCGGTGAGTGGGTGTCTTAGAGCCTCTTAGGAGCTCTTTGCATGAGGTAGAATCTCCGAGGGTCAGTGCCCATGAATTGGTCCCATGGCCTGGCTAGTCCCATTCAGGTGACAGTCTCTGAGGGTCTTGCATAGCCCTTACCCGGGCTCCATGCTGGGAATCCAGCTGTGTACAGAGCATGGTTCCCTGCCTTCCTTAAGCCCCAGTCTTGTTGGGGAAATGGCCAAATAAATGAACAGTCATCAGGAAGTGCTATGAAGGGGAGCTACGTGGTGCCCAGTGAGTGCAATAGCAGGGTTTCATCTGGTTGGAGAGAAAAAAGGGGATTCCTTAAGTGGGGAACCCGTTTGATGATACTGTATTTGGCGAAGACCCCAAATACAGTGGCTTAAGATACAAGCTCATTTCTCTCTCATGTAAAAATCCCAGCTGGTGTGGCAGCTCTATTCCCAAAATAATCAGGGTCCCAGGCCCCTCCCATCTTGTTGCTCTGCTGCCCTCATCTGCATGGATCAAGATGGTTCATCTCCATGTCCATGTGGCAGCCAGTAGGAAAGCAGAGTAGGGGCACAACCTGGAGCTAGCCTGCAAAGGAGGCTGGGAAATGTAGTTTCCTTTCTAAGCAGTGTGTACCCAGCTGAAGATGTTGTTACTCATGGATGAGGGAGAGTTGATACTGGAGTGCAGCTAGTAGTTTCTGCTACATAGGCAAAAGCAGAAGGTAAGAATGTTCTAGGTAGTGGGAAATGAATGTGCAGAAGCACTGGCCTAATGAGGAAGGCCACTGTGGCTGGAGCTCAAAGAGTAGGGAGGAGAAAAGGAACACAATGAGGCTGAGAATTGGGCCTGTAGGACTTGGATCCTGCAGGAAGCCTTGGTGGTTTCCTTTCCCTCCTCCTTGCTTAGGCATTAGTTCTAAAACAGGGGTATTTACAGCACAAGTATTTCTTTAGAATTATATATATATTTTAATTTGTACAGATGAGGTCTCCCTGTGTTGTCCAGGTTTCAAACCTCTGGGCTCAAGCCATCCTCCTGCCTCGGCCTCCCAAAGTGTTTGGATTACAGGTGTGAGCCATTATACCTGCCGGTCAACTCAATCCCTGAAGACAACTTCCTTCTCAAGTGTTGGAAAGAACCAATGACTAAATCACTTCTAGTCTTTGCTGTATCCCCAGCTTACTTGTGTGACGTTGGTAAGAGTTTGTTTGTTTATTTAAAGGAGTGGAGAGTTTAATAGGCAAGAAGGGACAAGAAAGAAGAGAGAAGGAAGAAGCTCCCCTGTATAGAGACAGAGGGAGGGGGGCTCCAAAGCTGAGAGAGGGAACCCCAGCTGCCATAGATAGCAGCTAGGTATATATAGAGGCTGGAAGAGGTGGTGTCTGATTTGCATAGGGCTCAGGGGATTGGTTTGACTAGGCATGTCTTTCATGTAGTGCATGCAAAAGCCGGCCCTTCCACCCTAGCCTTTTAATATGCAAATGCAGGGTACCATGATGTTCTACACACTTGGGGATATGTGGCGGCAGCCATGTTGCCAGGAACATGTGGGGAAAGGGCAAGAAGGCTGTGGGAATCGCCATATTTGGGTGGACCCAGTTTCTAATGGCTTGTATTTGCATATCAAAGGTTGCTGGTCTGTCTCTAAGAGCCCCGGCTTTACAAGAGACTTTTCTGGAGATGCTTTAAAAACCAAAAATTTCCCAAGGACCCCTTTTTCCTCTCTATTTGCCCAAAATAATTTCTTAACTCCTACAACATTACCCCCTGTGGAGATGCCACACTAACTGCTGTTGAGGGTTTTGGGCGACGACTTCTTCTGGCTACTTCCTGGTGAAACGGGGCGTTGAATGGGGAACAGCAGCTATGGCTCCTCCTGGGGTGGATCTGAGGGTCCTCAGAAGAATGGTGTGTCCATGTGTGGTTCAGTTTACAGCACCATTTGGAGTTTGATTGCTTCAGTCTGAAGAAAGAATTTCCTTTCCTGGCCAACACACCAAAATGATACAGCTCCGATGCGTGAAGGAATACCAGGGTTCTTGGTCCTTATGCTGGTTTAGATAAAATGACACAGACACACATGGAGTGGTTTTAAGGAGTGGAAAGTTTAATAGGCAAGAAGGAAGGGAGAAGGAAGAAGGTCTGCTGCACAGAGACAGAGGAGGGGGAGCTCCAAAGCTGAGAGAGGGAACCTCCAAGAGTTTATTTCATAAATAAAATAACGTGCATTGAGGTTGCTCTGTGTTGTGTGGTATGCCCAGCCCTCTCTGCACATACCTTGTTTCAGGCACACAGTCATGCTGGGTGGGTGCTGTAATGACTTTTTATTTTAGATGGGGAAACTGCGATACAGTTAAACATGCCCAGGATCGTATCGCTAGCAAGCAGTGGACATAGTATTCAAACCCAGCAGTTTGACTCAAAGCCTGTCCTTTCCCCAGCTGTTGTGCACCTCAGTCATTTGAGTCTAGTCTTCAGGATTTTGACATCTATCTCTTGCCTTGTATCTGTTAGGACTGCATTTGGCTTCAAGAAACAGCCCAACTTCAGCAGCCTAAGCAGAAAGGTATTTATTTGTTTGTTTTTTACATGTCAGGAATTCCAGTACCTCTTGGAGTTGCTGGCGTTGGATTAGTGACGCAGAGCCCTTAGGATTGACATCTCTGCTGTTTTCATTGTCTTTTCCTCAAGGCCCCTAAATGGCTGCTACAGCCCTAACCAATATATCTGGGTTCAAGGTAGGAAGAGGGAAAGGTTGAACCAGCCTCATGGGTTCCTTTCTATTCAGGAAAGTCAAAGCCTTCCCCAGAGACTCCTCTGTCCACATTGCAGACTTCTGCTCATGTCTCCTTGGCTGGAACTGGATTACAGGACCATTTCTAGCTGCAAGGGAGGCAGGAAAAACGAGGATTTTGTTTTATGCTTCTCTAGGAGGAAACAGTAATGGAGAAACTTTTGAGTAAGCCAGCCACTATTGTCCAACATGTACTTATTTACTTAACTTTGTTTTTTTTTTTTGAAACAAGATCTGGCTGGCTCTGTTGCCCAGGCTAGAGTGTGGTGGCACGATCTCAGCTCACTGCAATCTCTACCTCCTAGGCTGAAGCCATCCTCCCACCTTAGCCTCCAGAGTAGCTAGGACTACTGCATGCACCACCACACCTGGCTAATTTTTGTATTATTTATAAAGACGGGGTCTCACCCTGTTGCCCAGGCTGCTCTTGAACTCGTGAGTTCAAGCCATCTGCCCACCTCAGCCTCCCAAAGTGTTGAGATGACAGGCATGAACCACCACACTCAGCTAATGTTTTTCTTTCAATCAATTCACTTTTTAAGCCCTAACAAAGTTATCGCAAAAGGAAGTTTCATATCACTTCAGAATGTCTTTGAAGTCACAGGTTGGTCATTTTATGTGCTTAATAGCTGTTAATGCAAATATAGCACTAAGAAGAAAAGATATTCTTTAAATCGCCTATATCAGTGGTTCTTAACTCTGGATAATTTTGTCTCCAGGGGACGTTTGGCAATGTCTGGAAACATTGTTGGCTGTCGAGATGGGGCAGGGAGTGCCTGCCTAGAGTCTAGTGGGTAGAGGCCAGGTATGTGCTAAACATCCTGCAGTACAGGATGGGCTCCCACAGTGAAAAATCCTCTGGACCCAAATGTCAGTAGTACTGCAGTTGAGAAACCCTGGCATGGACGCAGTCTGTCTGCTGCCAGGAGTTACATACAAGCCATGGTAGGGTAATGCTGCAGTATGTCCATTGTGATTGTGTTTTCTCCTGGTGACTAGCAGCAACACTGTGGCCTGCTTGTTGGTTTTCAGGGTCCGTTCTCACAGTTACTATCAGATCTCCAGCAATCCTGTGATGCAGTTTAAAATGTTCATGTCATGTGGGCCGGGCATGTTGACTCATGCTTGTAATTCTAGCACTTTGGGAGGTTAAGGCTGGAGAATGGCTTGAGCCCAGGAGTTTGAAACCAGCTTGGGCAACATAGCAAGACCCCATCTCTAAAAAAATTTTTAAAAAAAAATTAGCTAGGTATGATGGTGCATGCCTGTGGTCACAGCTACTCAGGAGGCAGAGGTGGGGTGATCACTTGGGCCTGGGAGGTTGAGGCTGCAGTGAGCCACGATTGCACCACTGTATTCCAGCTTGGGCAACAGAGTGAGACCCTGTCTCAAAAAAAAAAAAAAAAAAAAGCAGTGTGCATGCAAATTCAAAATATGTCCCTTACAGAGAGTGGTGAGGACGTGGCTCATTGACCCTGAAGCTGAAGTGGTTGAAATGATAGCCCTCTTGCCAGGCAAACCCTATGCGAGTGCTTCTAAAAGAGCACTGTGCCTTGCAGAGAGTATTCCTGGAACCTGGCAGAAATCAGGGCCTCTTGGTGACCACGTGCTTTGGAAAGGGCTACACTTTGGCAGGTGGGAGATTTTATTTTTTATTTTCTCCTGTCTGCTTCGGTTTGGCAAAAACAAACATGGCCTGGGCATGGGCCTTGTGGAGACAAGAAGGCAGCTGGTAGGTGGACATTATCAGCGATCAGGCTGCTGGCAGGTTTGCCTGAGCTGGCCTGGTCTGGTGGCTTGACCGTGATGCTCACCCCCCCGTTAAAGTTAATTGAGCTATTACAGAATGGGAGTGGGGGTTGGGGGGTGTGATGACTGCCTGTCTCCTTGAGTTGGTGTGGCTAAGAAGTAAGGGAATTTTTTATTTTTCCTTCTTAATTCTGGAAACTTAGAAAAAAGCCTCTCACCATTCCTTAATCATTCAGTTACAGAGACCAGGCTGTTGATACGGACATGCTGCATTTCATGGAATCCTAGAGGCCAGCATTTGTGACTTGCATCCCGATTTCAGAGATGTTAGGATATAAAAAGTAGCCGGCAGCGTTTATAGGATGGGCTAATTGAGAGACGCAGACAAGTATCAAAGATAGCAAAATAGGAAGAAACAGAGTCTTAGAATCAATGCAGTATAATAATAGCTTCTAGTTTCTTTCTGTCTGTCTTTCTGTCTTTGATACAGAGTCTCACTCTGTCACCCAGGCTGGAGTGCAGTGGCATGATCTCGACTCACTGCAGCCTCTGTCTCCCGGGTTCAAGTGATCCTCCCATCTCAGCCTCCAAGTCACTGGGATTACAAGTTGTTTGCCACCATGCCCAGCTAATTTTTGCATTTTTAATAGAGACAGGGTTTCACCATGTTGGCCAGGTTGATCTCAAACTCGTGACCTCAAGTGATCCCCCCGCCTTGGCCACCCAAAGTGCTGGGATGACAGGTATGAGCCACCATGTCCAGCCTCCCCTCACCCTTAAGCACAGCTCTTAGGCAGTCAGAGATGTTGCCTGCTGTATTTCTTGTTCTGCTTTTACGCATGGTTTAAAAATCCTTGCCCCGGAACGTAAGCCCCATGGCCAGTGCTACCTACCACCTTTAGGGGTGGCCTCTCCTGGGGTGCAGGAGATCATGCAGTTTGTATTGTGACAGCTGGGTCATTTTTTAATCGGATCACCTGCCCCAGTTTGCTTGGCTCTTAGGTGCTTGAGAGTTCTCCGGGTTTTTTGCTGTTGTGAAATGGCCCAGCTTGTACACGTTGTTCCTTTTCTTGCTGGAGTTATTTCCTTTGGATTCCTGTCTGTGAAGTAGGATTGCTGGGTGAAAGTGGGGTATGCGTGGTTAGGCTTTTCTCTGCCTACATTCTGGGTTGCTTTTCAGATTAATCACCTTTTATTTGTGTTTTGTTTGTGTGTGTGTGTGTGTGTTTTTGAGACTGAGTTTTGCTTGTTGCCCAGGCTGGAGTGCAATGGCAGGATCTTGGCTCATAGCAACCTCTGCCTCCCGAGTTCAAGTGATTTTCCTTCCTCAGCCTCCCGAGTAGCCGGGATTACAGGCATGCGCCACCACGCCCAGCTAATTTTGTATTTTTATTACAGACGGGGGTTTCTCCCATGTTGGTCAAACTGGTCTGGAACTCCCACCCTCAGGTGGTCTGCCCACCTTAGCCTCCCAAGGTGCTGGGATTATAGGCGTGAGCCACTGCACCTGGCCACCTTTTATTTGTTGAATGAGTATTTAATAAGCGTGTCCTATATGCATCAGGAGAATTAAATGGACATGGTCTTGCTTTGGGGGAAATGACAGGTAGGAGAGAAAGACACACTTAGAACTCAACAGAGGCCAGGCGCGGTGGCTCATGCCTGTTATCCCAGCACTTTGGGAGGCCGAGGTGGGCAGATCACCTGAGATCAGGAGTTCGAGACCAGCCTGGCCAACATGGTGAAATCTCGTCTCTACTAAAATACAAAATCAATCGGGCATAGTGATGGCGCATGCCTGTGATCCCAGCTACTTGCGAGGCTGAGGCAGGAGAATTGCTTGAACCCGGGAGGCAGACACTGCAGTGAGCCTAGATTGCACTGCTGCACTCCAGCCTGGGCAACAAGAGCAAAACTCTGTCTCCAAAAAAAAAAGAAAAAAAACTCAGCAGAGAAAAGGTGGATCATTAACGTTTCCTTGGCACTTCCGGAAGTGCCAGGGACTGTTGTTAATGCCTTTTAAGTGCTAATTATAATTTAATCATGACAAGCTCCCTGTGAAGCAGGGACTGTGATTGTTTCCACCTTATGGGTGGGGAAAGGAGGCAGAGAGAGGTGAATTCACCCAGCTAGTAAATGACAGGACTGGACCGAAACCCAGGCTGTCTGGCTCCAGGGCCTGGCCAGTACCCCATGCTCCATCTTGCCCCATAAATACCCTGGGGGGTGCCAGAGAGGAGTCTTTTCCAAGACGCTGTGCCAGATGACTTTGGCTAATCTTGGAGGCTGGAGGATTAGTCAGTCTACTAGGGGGGCTTCAGCATTTTGGCATGTGGCTTTATGAGCTGTTTACTCTAACGGGGATGATGACAATGATCATAGTAGTGATAATACTGTGATAGAAGTAACTGCAGCAAACTCAACCCCTAACGAGTACTCTGTCTTCCCAACATTGTGTGCAATAGCCATGAGAGATGGGTGTTATTCTTTTAATTTGGCACACAGGAACTGAAAGCCAGAGAGGTTGGGTCACTTCCCTCACGCCACACAGCCTGGAAGTAGTAGGACCAGGACTCGAGCCCAGATCTGCTGCCCCAGAGCCCGTGCCCTTGACTACCATATCATGGTCAGTCCCTTCGACCCTGCCTGCCCCTGGGCCATCTGAGTTGTGATGCTGGCTGGCCAGGATGGGGAGTGAGGATTTCAGTTTGGCATAGCACAGGGAGATGGGTGAGCCAGGACACTCCTTGAGATGGAAGGCTCTGGGGTTGGGGGAGAGGGAGTGGTGGAGACTGGGGTGTCTCCGAGGGAGTGTTTGAAGATGACAGTGGTTTTTCCAGTTTCTTGTTCTTAGCTATATTCAAGAAAAGATTAAGCCAGAAAATTTCTCTCTGAGTTTCACAACTTCTGGGAGCTTTTGCAACGTCTGGGTGATGCAGCATTTTCCTGGTGTGAATCCTAAGTGAAGTTTCATTTTCTTTCACTTAACTCATCCTGGCTCTGGCCTGTCTTCCCAGC
Organism: Piliocolobus tephrosceles; assembly: GCF_002776525.5. Lineage (NCBI taxonomy): Eukaryota > Metazoa > Chordata > Mammalia > Primates > Cercopithecidae > Piliocolobus > Piliocolobus tephrosceles. Next base: position 15,558,349 of record NC_045450.1, read on the forward strand.
TGTATTGGCCATCTGGTCCTCCTCTGGCTCTTTGTCCCATTTTTTATTTTTTATTTTTATTTTTAAGAGAGATGGGGTCTCACTGTATTGCTCAGTCTGTTCTGGAACCCAAGTGATCCTCCTTCCTCGGTCTCCCAAAATACTGGGATTATAGGCATGAGCCACCGTGGCCAGCTTATACCCCCTAAGCTTGTGACTGTCTTCTGTGTGTGTCCTTCTTGGAGTGAGGTTCCCTCCTGTCTCCACGTTGGTAAATCTCAGCGAGATGGAGGTCTGTGTTGCCTAGGCTGATCCTGAACTCCTGGTCTCAAGTGATCCTCCCATCTTGGCCTTCCAAAGTGCTGGGATTACAGGTGTGAGCCACTGTGCCCAGCCAACCCTTCATAGATTTTAGTCACTTCAAGAAGCCTGCTTTGACCTCTCAAGTGGAAATAACAACTTCCAGGAGTAGGATGGTCACTGGGCACCCATCTGTTGTCACATGAATGATTTTATCCATATTAAGGAGGCAGTATATGCATCAGCGAGCTAGCCTGTGTTGAAATTTTCTTCTTTTTAAGGACTGTACAACTTTGGGCAAGTTGCTTTAGTTCTCTGTGCCTTAGTCTCTTCCTCAGCAAAATGGAAAAAATACTGCCCATTTCAAATGGGTGAAAATGAAATATTTAATATATAAATTTTCATCTTCACAATGTCTCTGATGAAAAGCAGGTGTTGGTTGCACATGGTGCTCATGCCTATAATTCCAGCAGTTTGGGAGGCCAAGGGGGGAAGATTGCTTGAGGCCAGGAGCTTGAGACCAGCCTGGGGAACATGGCCAGACCACATCTCTTGAAAAAAATTTAGCTGGGTTTGGTGGCATGCACTTGTGGTTCTAACTACTTTGGAGGGTGAGATGGGAGGCTCTCCTGAGCTCAGGAGATTGAGGCTGCAGTGAGCTATGATTGCACACCACTGCTTTCCAGCCTGGGTGACAGGTGAAACCCCATCTCAGAAACAAACACACAACAACAACAACAACAAACAGGTATTGTCCTTGCTGTATGAATGGGGAAACTGAGTTTTCCTTTTTGCTTTGTGAAACTCTTTTCTGGATATCTCTTGCCTCTTATGTGTATCTCTTTGATGGTACTTTGTGCTTTTAAAATCTTTCGTAATGTCCATTTATGTACCTACATTATATTCAAGATTCTAAGCTTTTTGAGGGCAGGATTTAAATGTGGTTGTTTCTGGTTCAAATCCTGATGCAAGCAAAACTCAGTAAATTTTTTAAATGAATGGGTGGGCCGGTGGTTGGGTCTTCAGAGTCACTAAATGCTGGTGGCAGGAGTGGGACCACACAGAAAAAAATGTTAAGGCAGTGGATCTCAATGGGGAGTGATCTGCCTCTCGGAGGATGTTCAGTGATGTCTAGAGACATTTTTGTTGTCACAATTTGGGGTGGGGGTGCAGTTGCTGTCTATTGGGTTGGGGTCAGGAATGCTATAAACATCCTGTGATACACAGGACAGACTTATCCAGCCTAAAACATCAGTAGTGTTGAGGGTGAGAAACCTTGGATTTATTAAGGCAACAAGCAACATATTAATAGCAACAGGAAAAGACATACATTTAAGTTTTTTTTCAGCCAGGCGTGCTGGCTCATACCTGTAGTCCCAGCACTTTGGGAGGCCGAGGCAGGCGGATCATGAGGTCAAGAGATTGAGACCATCCTGGCCAACATGGTGAAACCCCATCTCTATGAAAAATACAAAAATTTGCCAGGCTTGGTGGTGCTCGCCTGTAGTCCCAGCTACTTGGGAGGCTGAGGCAGAAGAATCACTTGAACCTGGGAGGTGGAGGTTGCAGTGAGCTGAGATTGTGCCACTGCACTCCAGCCTGGAGACAGAGCGAGACTCCATGTCAAAAAAAAAAAAAAAAAATTTTTTTTTCACAAATGCAAAGTAGTCTAGATGAGGTACACTTTTCCTGAGATGATAAAGTGAGGCTTTAGTGTATTTACTAATTCTTTTGAGGAGAGTGTTAAAGGCAGCATGTGCAAGGCAAAGATTGCATATAGCCAAAATGACCGTGGGGCTTATTCTGTCTCTGTCTTTTTTTAGTAAACAGCTTTGTTGTGATGTAATTCACATACCATATGATGCACCTATAAAGTGTGCCACTCAGTTTAGTATATTCAGAATTGTGCATGCCTCCAGTCTCCAGGTAGGCAAATCTTAGTACCTCAGTCCTTCTTAGATTTTATTTTTTAGAGATGGGGTCTCACTATGTTGCCCAGGCTGGTCTTGAACTCCTGGCCTCAAGCCTTCTTGGTCTTCCTCCCATCTTGGCCTCTTGGCCTTCCAGAGTGACTGTATTCAATATTCAAAGTGACTATAGTCAACATTAGATATTTTGTCACCCTACTTACTTATTTTTATTTAAGACCTGGTGTGGTGTATGCCTGGCCTTGTGATCACAAATGCTAGCTACACTGAATTGACATTTTGCTGAGACTCGTTCTGATGTCCATTCATAGATTCTATAGGTACTTCCTGAGTGCTTGCCACACCCCAGGAATTCTGCACAGTGAGTGGGCAGTGATATTTTGAGGGACAGCACCAGTGCATTCACTGCCCTAAAGAAACAGTCTAGGGAGAGCGAGACATCGAAACAATAACATATAAAATAAGCATCTGTTGGTGACATAGATGCCAACCTTCAACAATTTGTGATTTTGAGCAGGGGTTGGCATGCTTTTTCTGTGAAGGGTTAGGTAATATATACTTTAGGTCTCGCAGACCCAGGAGCAAATAGTCTTCCTTATAATATGTATATAAAAATTGGCCAGGCATGATGGCTTCTGCCTGTAATCTCAGCACTTTGAGAGGCCAAGGTGGGAGGATTGCTTGAGCCCAGGAGTTTGAGATTAGCCTCAGCAACAAAGTAGAGACTCTGTTTGTATTAGTCTGTTCTCAGTGCTGCTGTAAAGAACTGCCCAACCCTAGGTAGTTTATAAAGGAAAGAGATTTAATTGACTTACAATTCCACAGGGCTGGGGAGACCTCAGGAAACTTACACTCACAGTGGAAAGGAAAGCAAACATGTCCTTCTTCACATGGTGGCAGGAAGGAGAAGTGCTGAGCAAAATCAAATCTCGTGAGAACTCACTGTCACAAGAACAGCATGGAGGTAACCACCCCCGTGATTCAATTACCTCCCACTGGGTTTCTCCCACGACATGTAAGGATTATGGGAACTACAGTTCAAGATGGGATTTGGGGAGGGACACAGCCAAGCCATATGACCGTCTCTACAAAAAAGTAATAAATTAGCCAGGCTTGGTGGCTGATGCCTGTATCCCAGCTACTCATGAGGCTGAGATGGGAGAATCGCTTACGTCCAGGAGGTTGAGGCTACAGTCAGCTATGATCGCACCACTGCACTCTAGCCTGGGCAACAGAGTGAGATGCTGACAAAAAAAAAAAAAAAAAAAAGGAAAGGAAAGAAATCCATTCTTAGCCTGTGTACTGTACAAAAGCAGGCAGCAGGCTAAATTTGGCCCACAGGCTGTGGTTCGCCAACTCATGACCTTTACAAATGGCAATTCATATGTTTCATCTGGTCATAACTGTACATGGTCTATTGGGTATTATATAGTATGTTCATGTCAAATGTCATATAATGTGTTAAGTAACATATACAACATAAAATAACATCTGAGAAATATGTAATGAAAAAATTTGATAAGTACTTAGCAGGCACAGTACAGAGTACTGTGAAGTTGTTAATGGGGGATCTGGCGTGTTTGAGAAAGGGGTCGGGAGATAGGTGGGCCTCCCTCAAGAAGGAATGTTTCAACTGAGAGCTGAAGGATGCCCCTACATTGTGTGTCAGGGCAGTGATGGGGAGAAAGACTCCAGGTAGAAGGAACCCACTCTGCAAAGGTCCTCAGTTATGAAGGGGTCCCTGGAACAGTGAGTCGAGCCTGGACCCACAAGCTGCAGTTGTGGAGATTGTGATCCATCCTGAGAGCTCTGACTCGGAATAGTTTCCAGCACAGTGAGATGGGATTGGGGCTGTATTTTGGAGATATCCCCTGGCTGCAGTTGGGAAGGGAGTCATGAAACCTATTTGGAAGCTGGGGTTTTCACCCAGGTCATACAAATAAGTATTTCTTAGGTGTGGAATGAACTGAGCCAATCACATGTCTTCTAATGGAACACTACACTGTTTTTATTTTTATTTTTTGGTTTTGAGACAGGGCCTTGCTCTGTCTCCCAGGCTGGAGAGCAGTGACATGATCATGGCTCACTGCAGCCTTGACTTCCCAGGTTCAAGCAATCCTCCTGCCTCTGCTTCCCGGGTAGCTGGGACTACAGGTGCCCACTACCATGCTTGGCTAATTTTGGTATTTTTAGTGGAGTCGGGTTTCATCATGTTGGCCAGGCTGGTCTCGTAACTTCTGACCTCAAGTGATCCGCCCGCCTCAGCCTCCCAAAGTGCTGGGATTACAGGTACAAGCCATCGTGCCTGGCCTTTAGTGATATTTTAAAGACTAAATTCCCTTAGGTATGCCTGGGTCTGCATTTGTTACTACTGTTCTGTTTCTCACTGTGTGTCTTGAGGTCATCAAAAGTAACCTGGGCCTTTTCCCTTGTTTCTGCCTCCTCAAGGCTTATGAGCCATTAAGCAAAGCCCGATTGTTGTGCAGGTCAGGCTTTTCATGTTTCCTTTAGCTTAAGGAGCAGTTTCTAAGGGAACTCATTGTGTCATTGTTTAGCAAAAGATGGGCAGCCTCCCAAGTGGCAGGCGGTAGGAGCTGGGGGAATACAGTGGGTTCCACCCATTCTGTGGTGGGGTGAGATGCTTGCAGAAGGAAGTAAGACGAGGAAGCCCTTTGTGCACAGATGTGCGGCAGCCTCCAAGGTCCAGTTTTTAAGTGAAAACGTAAAGATCCACTTGATGTATTTGCTATGATACCTCTGTAAAAAAGCAGACAAGTAAGAATTACATGGTTATATTTGCTTGTATTCGTAAGGAATTCCAGAGGGACACATGAGAAACTAAAAGAGGTGGTTACATTTGGGCAGAGTAACTTTTTACTGTTTAACTTGATATATATGTATTTACTTTTTTTTTTTTTTTTTGAGATGGAGTCTCGCCCTGTCACCAGGCTGGAGTGCGGTGGCACGATCTTGGCTCACTATGTCCTCCACTTCCCAGGTTCAAGCAATTCTCCTGCCTCAGCCTCCCGAGTAGCTGGGCTCTTAGGGGCGCGCCACCATGCCTGGCTAATTTTTTGTATCTTCTAGTAGAGATGGGGTTTCACCTCGTTGGCTGGGCTGGTCTTGAGCCCCTGACCTCGTGATCTGCCTGCCTTGGCCTCCCAAAGTGCTCGGATTACAGGCGTGAGCCACCATGCACGGCCTGTATATATATTATATAAACATATGCACACACATGCTTACATACACACACATACATTTTTTAAAAATTGAGTCATGGCCAGGTGCGGTGTGGGTCACACCTGTAATCCCAGCACTTTGGCAGGTGAAGGTGGGGGGATTGCCTGAGCTCAGGAGTGCGAGACCAGCCTGGGCAACATGGAGAAACCCCTTTTCTACAAAAATTGGCCAGGCGTGGTGGCATACACCTGTGGTCCCAGCTGCCTGGAAGGTTGAGGTGGGAGGATTGCTTGAGCCTGGTAGGTAGAGGCTGCAGTGAGCCATGATCACGCCAGTGCACTCCAGCCTGGGTGACAGTGTGAGACCCTGTCTTAAAAAGAGTCATATATTGCCTATTTAAAAAATAAATTCCTACATTCCATCATCCCCAGCTTCTGCCATTCTAAAGCATTTTCCTAAGCAGCTCCACTGTGGATGTAGCGGGTATTTCAGAAAGGTGTTAGAAATGCCCCGGGAGGGCACAACCTGGGGCTTCACTGGAGGTGCTGTTGGGCTCAGTCTAATGTCAAGGCAGGAGCATGGCAAGGCTATTGAGGCGTGAACAAGCATCACTCAGCAAGGTGACGCGTGTTCACGCCTCAATACCCTTGTTTCCCCACCAGCTCTATTTTTATTGCCTGCTCTATTGGTTTCTTTTTCTTGTTTTTTTTTTTTTATTTTTGAGACTCAGTTTTGCTTTTATTGCCCAGGCTGGAGTGCAGTGGCACCATCTCAGCTCACTGCAACCTCCGCCTCCCGGGTTTAAGTGATTCTTCTGCCCCAGCCTCCCAAGTAGCTGGGACTGCAGGTGTGTGCCACCATGCCCAGCTAATTTTTATATTTTTACTAGAGACGGGGTTTCTTCATGTTGGTCAGGCTGGTCTTGAATTCCTGACCTCAGGTGATCCTCCTGCTTTGGGCTCGCAGAGTGCTGGGATTATAGGTGTGAGCCACCGTGCCCAGTCTCTATTGGTTTCTTATTGCTGGTATTGCCATAAACTTGGTGACTGAGAACAACACATATCACTCTAGTTTTCGGGGGTCAGAAGTCCAAAATGCATGACTGGTGTTCCTTCTGGAAGCTCCCAGGGACAATCCATGGCCTGGCCCTGTCCAGCATCTAGAGGCCACCTGCATTCCTCAACTCGTGGCTTCATGTCCCTCCACCCCTGCTTGTATTGTCAAATCTCCTTTACTTTTTTTTTTTCTGACTCAGACTCTTGCTCTATCCCTGAGGCTGGAATGCAATGGCGTGATCTCAGCTCACTGCAGTCTCTGCCTCCCAGGTTCAGGTGATTCTCCTGCCTCAGCTTCCCGAGTAGCTGGGATTATAGGTGCACACTACCACGCCCGGCTAATTTTTGTATTTTTAGTAGAGACGGGGTTTTACCGTATTGGACAGGCTGGTCTTGAACTCCTGACCCCGGGTGACCTACCCGCCTCAGCCTCCCAAAGTACTGGGATTATAGGCGTGAGCCTCCACGCCCGGCCTCAAATCTACTTTTCTGACTCAGATATTCCCACCGTCCTCTTGCCCCTTATAATTCCCTGTGATTACATTGGGCCTACCTGGATCATCTAGGACAGGGGTCCCCAACTCCTGGGCCATGAACCAGTAGCGAGCTGTCTATGGCCTGTTAGGAACTGAGCCATGCAGCAGGAGCTGAGTGGCAGGTGAGCCAGCGTTCCCACGTGAGTTCCACCTCCTGTCAGATCAGTGGCCGCATTGGATTCTCATGGAAACTCGAACCCTATTGTGAACTGTGCATGCGGGGGCCTTAGGCTGTGTGCTCCTTATGAGAATCTAATGCCTGATGGTCTGAGGTGGAACAGTTTCATCCTGAAAGCCACCTGCCTCCATCCCTGGCAAAATTGTCTTCCACTAAATCCATCCCTGGTGCCAAAAAGCGTGGGAACCGCTGATCTGGGACATTCTCCCCATTCCAAAGTCCTTAATTATACCTGCGGAGTCCTTTTAGTTCTGGGGATGGGGATGTAGGCATCTTTAGAGGCTGTTCTGTGTACTGCACCTGTGCAGCTTAGTTCCAGGCACATAGTGGGGGCTCAATACATCTTTGTTGAATGACACAGTGAATCATTTGGTTAGGCTAGAGAATGTGGAAGGAGGCCAGGTGCACTGGCTCACCTGTAATCCTGAAGCCAAGGCAGGTGAATCACTTGAGCTCAGGAGTTTGAGACCAACCTGGACAACATGGTGAAACCCCATCTCTCCTAAAAATACAAAAATTAGCTGGGTGTGATAGTGTGTGTCTGTAGTCCCAGCTACTCAGGAGGCTGAGGCGGGAGGATCACATGGGGTCAGGAGTCCAAGACCAGCCCAGAAGGTGGAGGTTGCAGTGAGCTGAGATCATGGCACTGTGGTCCAGTCTGGGCAACAGAATGAGACCCTGTCTCAGAAGAAGAGAGAATGTGGAGGGATATAGCAAGAAGTGGATCTGGAAGTTTTAATAATAGTGGAATTTATTGAGCACCTACTCATGGTGCTCTGGCTCATGTTTAATGAAGTGCTTATTTGCATAATGTTAGTATTCCCATTTTACAGGTGTGGAAACTGAGGTTTAGTTGCTGGTCTAGTATTACAGGGTGAGGAGCTGAAGCCCCATCTGCCTGACGAGGGGTGTGTTGGGGACGTGGACTAGAAACTTGGTCAGGGAGGGATTCTGTTCAAACATGGCTGCTTAGCTTTGACGCTGTTGACATTTGGGGCCAGATATTTCCCGTCCTGGGGGCTGTCCTGTGCATTGTGGCTGTTAAGCAGTATCCCTGGCCTCTGTCCACAAAGTGCCAACAGTACTACCCTCTTCCCAAGTTGTGACAACCCAGGGTGTTTCCAAATGTTGTCACATGTCCCCTGAGGGATGAACTTGCCCCCACTTGAGAACCATGGTGTTAAAACATAGATCACGGCACATCAACTCCATGCTTTTCAGGTCACTCCGAGTGAAAGTCAAAATCCCGGCGATGGCCTGTGCGTCCCGCACTGACTGTCTCCTCCCTGCCTTCTGCCTTCCTCCCTGTCTTCACTGCTTGTTACTCTTGAGACCTGTTGGCCTCTCTGTGGTTTCTCAGAAATGCCAGGCCTGGTCTGACCTCAGGACCTTTGCACTGGCTGTTTTCTCTGCTTGGAGTGCCCTTCGTCCGGATGGCCATTTGGTTTGCTCCCTTGTTTCCTTCTATCCTGTATTTGTTTGTTTACTTTTAATTGAGACGGAGTCTTGCTCTGTTGCCCAGGCTGGAGTGCAGTGGTACGATCTCGGCTCACTGCAACCTCCACCACCCGGGTTCAAGGGATTCTTGTGCCTCAGCCTCCTGAGTAGCTGGGATTACAGGCGTGCGCTACCCCACCCGGCTAATTTTTTGTATTTTTAGTAGAGACAGGGTTTCGCTATGTTGGCCAGGCTGGGCCTTGAACTCCTGGCCTCAAGTGATCCACTTGTCTTGGCCTCCCAAAGTGCTGGGATTATAGGCATGAGCCACTGTGCCTGGCTCAATCCTGTGTTTAAGTACCCATCCTCAGCAAGGCCTGCCCTCTTCTCTGAGTCCTTTTCATCACACATGTCTTCATATCCTCTCCCTTCTAAACCATCTGTCTCTTCTCTTTAGGCTGTCAGCTCCAGGAGGCTGGCCTTTGGTCCCCACCTTCACTGCTGGGCCCTCAGCCCTAGGAACCGTGCTCCGTAAATGGATGAATGCTGTCTGTCCTGTTACTGCTGTGTCCCCAGACATATCCCTATGCCCAGCACATGCCTGACCCCTCACAAGACCCTGGAACATGACTAAGGGATTTATCTGGTGAAGCATGAGAGTCTGATAAGAGGAGAGGAAGTGGCTGGGGAGCAACCTTGCAAAGATAGCCAGGGCTAGATGGAGAAAACGAGGACGAGTGTCAGCTTCATAGGACGGACCTCTCACGAGAGGCCTGGTGGTGCTTGGGAGAGTTGGGGTGAAAGCAGGTTGGAACAAGATGCTTGCTGCTGACATTTGGGCAGTGTGATGGGCAGCCTGATCTCTGCTTTCTTTTCAGTGCTTAACAGCATTGAAGCCCTGTTAAGACAGGATCCTTAGGGCTGGCCACAGTGGCTCATCCTTGTAATCCGAGCACTTTGGGAGCCCGAGGTAGGAGGATCATTTGATCCCCAGGAGTTCGAGGCCAGACTGGGCAACATAGCAAGACCCCATGTCTGAAAAAAAAATACAAAAATTAACCAGGCTTGGTGGTGTGTACCTCTAGTCCTAGCTACTTGAGAGGCTGAGGCAGGAGGATCACTTGAGCCTGGGAGTTCAAAGCTGTAATGAGCTGTAATTACATGATTGCACTCCAGCCAAGGAGACAGAGCAAGACTCTGTCTCAAAAAAAAAAAAAAAAAAAAAAGACTTAGTTTTGCATGTAACTGTGTTCAGTTCTGCGTCTTGAACATGAGGATTTGTGGTACCTGCCTGGATGGAGCAAGGACGGCCATGCCCCTGCCTTCCTGGGTGTTAGGGATAAGCCTGGAAATTGCCCCTGTGATGTTACTGGGCTTTATTCTTAGCTCTGCTGAGTTAGGGGGCAGGGTGGGGTGCAGCATGCCAGGGCTCACCGCCCACGCGATGCTGACTCGAGCCGCCTTCCTCTCACCCCATGCCCCTGCTAGCCGTGCTTTCCTCCTGCTGTGTTGGGGCCAGGAGACTTTAGCCTTTCTCCAGATCTTTTCAGGACTGCAGTGGGAAAATGAATGCCACATGCTGTGTCTCTAAACAGGATTAATGTTCAGAGGCCCAGCGGGTGCCCTGACCTAACCATGGGCCTCTTGGACTCCTTTTCTCAGCTTTCCTTGGCTTCTGAGCTGTCCCTTTGCAGCGCTGTTTCTGAGCATGGCGTTCGGGAGCAGCCTCTCGCCTTGCCTTTTGCCCCTCGAAGCCCGGTCTGTTCCTTGGTTGGTTGTGCAGAAGAATTGCTGGGGTTTGAATCCAGGACCCTCAAGGACCTGCCCCTGTGACTCGTGGGACATCTTCTCACCTGTTTGTCTCTGCGTTCCTCTCTGTAAGGTGGGAGTCATTGCAGTACCTTCCTCATAGACTGCTAGGGTGATCAAATGGAGCAATGCACGTGAAACCTGAACACATGAAACCTGACTAAGGGATTTATCTGGTGAAGCATGAGAGTCTGATAAGAGGAGAGGAAGTGGCTGGGGAGCAACCTTGCAAAGATAGCCAGGGCTGGGCCTCGAACTCCTGGCCTCAAGTGATCCACTTGTCTTGGCCTCCCAAAGTGCTGGGATTATAGGCATGAGCCACTGTGCCTGGCTTAATCCTGTGTTTAAATACCCATCCTCAGCAAGGCCTGCCCTCTTCTCTGAGTCCTTTTCATCACACATGTCTTCATATCCTCTCCCTTCTAAACCATCTGTCTCTTTTCTTTAGAGAAGTCAGTGCTTAGAAAGAGCTGTGATTTTACTTTTATTTTTTTTTCTTTGAGATGTGGTCTCATTCTCTGACCCAGGCTGGAGTGCATTAGTGTAATCACGTCTCACTGCAGCTTCCCACTCCTGGACTCAAGTGAGCCTCCCACCTCAGCCTCCCAAGTAGCTGGGATTACAGGTGTGAGCCACTGTGCCTGGCACCATTCAGCAATTTTTTTTTTTTGTAACAGAATCTGGCTCTGTCACCCAGGCTGGAGTACAGTGGTGCGAATTCAGCTCACTGCAACCTCTGCCTTCCAGGTTCAAGTGATTCTCCTGCCTCAGCCTCCCAAGTAGCTGGGATTACAGGCACCCACCACCACACCTGGCTGATTTTTGTATTTTTAGTAGATATGGGGTTTCGCCATCTTGGCCAGGCTGGTCTGGAACTCCTGACTTTGAGTGATCCACCCTCCTCGGCCTCCCAAAATGCTGGGGTTACAGGTGTGAGGCACCACACCCGGCCATCAGCAAATTTTTAAGTATACAATATAGTATCGTGAGCTATAGGCATTCTGCTGTACAGTAGACTCTAGGACTGACTGACTCATCTTGCATTACCAAAACTTTGTATGCTTTGACCAACACCTCCCTGTTGCCCCTACCAGCAGCTCCTTGCAACTACCATTCTGTTCTCTGCTTCTATGAGTTGGTCTTTTTTAGATGTCACATGTGAGTGAGATCTTGCAGTGTTTGTCTTCCTGTGCCTGGCTTTTTTCAGTTTAACATAATGTTCTCTGGGTGCATCTATGTTGTTGCAAATGGCAGAATTTCTTGCCTTTTTAAGGCTGAGCGACATTCCATGGCATGTATGGATCACATTTTCTTTGTCCACTTGGCTACGGATAGACATTTAGTTGTCTCCATCTTGATTGTTGTGAATGACGCTCCAGTGAACACAGAGTGCAGTTATTTCTCCAGGGCCCATGCGTGGCTGAGATTAGGAGATCACCACTGTCGTCTCCAGTTCAGCAGTGCTAGTGCCTCTTGGTGTTTAGTGTCCAACTCAAGGGAGTGGAATTTTGGGTGTCTCAGGGACTAGGGCCACCTGTGCCTCTAAATCACAGGGAAGCTGTGTGTGTGTGTGTATGTGTGTGTGTTGGGGGCCGGGGTATGGGTGTGTAGTGGAGTGAATCTGATTTCTCTTCTTTCCCTGTTCTTAGTTTTCCATTGGCAAAACAGAGCGCCACTCCAGACCCCTTTCGGTCTTGCAGTATGCATGAAAAGTAGAGGGCTTGTTCTGCAAAAGAAGTGTAGCCCCAGCGAGCTCAGGGTTGAGTGAAATTCCACAAGGACGACACCTCTCGGCTCTTCTGGGGCCTCTGGACTCAGCTTCAGGGCAGAGCTCAGTGTCGCCAAGCAGAACCCCCACTGCGGGCAGAGCTGCAGGGCCATCAGCATTCATTAGGTGAACCGCAAGTGTAGACTCTGTGGTGCCATGAAGCAGCATCTGGCGCTCACTGTGCACGTCTCGGGATGGTATCCAAGTCCGACATCCTTGCATCCCCACTTACGGGCTGTGTGCTGTTGGAGCAGTTCCTTCACCTTGCTGGTCCTCACCTTTCTCCTAGGGTTACGGGGAGAAGTAAATGTGCTAACGCCATACATGCCGCCTCAGCAGTCGCCTTGAACCATGCTTCTCTGTCACCTGTTTCATTGCCTTGACAACGGCTGCAGCCACCTCGCCCATCTACCCTGGGATCTTCTCTTAGGGTCTCTTAATACAGGGGTCCCCAATTCCTAGAGCACGGACTGGTACCAGTTCATGCCCTGTTAGGAACCGGGCCAGAGGCCACACAGCAGGAGGTGAGCGGCAGGCGAGAGTGCGAGACTTCATCTGTGTTTACAGCCACTCCTCATCTTTTGCATCACTGCCTGAGCTCTGCCTCCTGTCAGATCACCGGTGGCATTAGATTCTCATAGGAGCGCGAACCCTATTGTGAACTGTGTGTACAAGGGATTGAGGCTGCGTGCTCCTTATGAGAATCTAGTGCCTGATGATCTGTCGCTGTCACCCATCACCCCCCAGATGGGACCATCTAGTTGTGGGAAAACAAGCTCAGGGCTCCCAGTGATTCTACATGATGGTGAGTTGTATAATTATTTCATTATATATTACAGTGTAATCATAGAAATAAGGTGCAGAATACCATAATGTGCTCGAATCATCCGCTGCCCTGTCTGTGGAAAAATCGTCTTCCACAAAACCCATCCTTGCTGCTGAAAAGGCGACCGCTATCTTTTTTTTCTTTCGAGATGGAGTCTTGCTCTGTTGCTCAGGCTGGAGTGCAGTGGCACAATCTCAGCTCACTGCAGCCTCCGCCTCCCGGGTTCCAGCGATTCTCCTGCCTCAGCCTCCTGGGTAGCTAGGATTACAGGCACATGGCACCACGCCTGGCTAATTTTTGTATTTTTAGTAGAGACGTGGTTTCATCATGTTGGCCAGGCTGGTCTCGACCTCCTAACCTCAGGTAATCCGCCCGCCTCGGCCTCCCAAAGTGCTGGGATTACAGGCGTGAGCCACTGTGCTTGGCCAGGGACCACTGTCTTAATATGTGAATTAGGTGATGCCATGCCTCTGCTTAATGCTCTCCCAGGACCTCCTGTGAGAATTAGAACAAAAAATCCATGCTTCGTACCATGACTCCAAGATCGGCTATGCTGTGGCCCCTGGTGACTTCTCCCGCTCCATCTTGGGTCCTGGCTCATTGCTGTAGCCACCCACCCCCTCCCCCGCCACCACTGTGGCCTTTGCCTGTGCTATCTCTGCCTGGTATGTGCTTCCTAAAATCTTTGCACAGCCAGCTCTTCCTGACCCTTCCAGTCTGCGGGGATGTCATCTGCTCAGACCCCCACTCCGGCGCTTCCTGGTCCTGACACCCCTTCTCTTTCCTTCACAGCAGGTACCGCTCTTTGTCATTAAGTTCTTATCTGTGAGCTTTCATCTTCGATGGACTATGTGTCTTAAGAGGGCAGAGATACCGTTTCTGATTTCGCCCCATGCCTGTGACTAGCCCAGGTCTAGGCACATAGTAGGTGCTCAATAAACAGCCATCAAATGATCAATTGAATGCATGAATGCATGACAGGAACCCTGCACTTGTGTGTGTTAATCCGTCTCTTGGCTGCCGGGAATAACAGCTCCTGGAACCTGGCGCTTGGGTCACCTTACTGAACCCTCGTGATGACTCTGTGATAGGTGGGTTCTAGAATTAGTCTCATTTCACAGATGAAGAAATCAAGGCCTGGTGAGGTGAACTGACTTGCTTTAGGGCAGTGGGGATGACTTTGCCTCTCTGGAGACACTTGACAATGTCTAGAGACAGTTTTGATTGTCACAATTTGAGGAGATGGGGAGTGCTATTACTTGTGGTAGAGGCCAGCAATGCCACTTAGTATCTTACAATGCACAGGATGGCCTCCTGCAACCAAGAATTATTTGGGCTCAAATATCGGCGGTTCTGAGGTTGAAGAAGCCCTGCTTGAGGGCACACATCTGTAAGTGGCGGAGATGGGAACCTAGACCCTGAACCTTGTGTTGTTAACCACTACCCTGCACTGCTCACATTCGGGGGTGGGTGGGTGGGAGGAGTTATAGAATGTTGCCATGTCTGAGTCGAAATCTTGCTTCTCTGCTCTGGAGAGATGAGTTTGGAATCTGTGAGGCCTGAGGCCATTCACTTGATATCCGGCCCTGGAGATCTTGCCTCCAAGCCACCTCAGGCTCCATCTGTCTGCCATGCACCTTGCAAACGCCTTAGAATTCTGGCTGGGTGTGGTGGCTCACACCTCTAATCCTGGCACTCTGGGAGGCCGAGGCAGGCAGACTGCTTGAGTTCAAGACCAGCCTGGGCAACATGGTAAAACCCTGGCTCTACGAAAGATACAAAAATTAGCCAGGCATGGTGGTGCGTGCCTGTAGTCCCAGCTACTTGGGAGGCTGAGGCAGGAGGATTGCTGGAGTCCAGGAGATAGAGGCTGCAGTGAGCTGTGATGGTGCCACTGCACTCAAGCCTGGGCAACAGAGTGATCAGCCTGTCTCAGAAAACAAAACCAGCCAACCAACCAAACAAAAAGGCCTTAGTGTTCCAAGCACCTGGTTTAGAGGTGGTGGAACGCAGTGTCAGACTCTCTGTGGGTTCAAATCCTGGCTCTGTTTCTTTTAGGTTTACGAGCCCAAGCCATTTACATAAACTCTCTGGACCTCGGAGCACTTGCCAGGAAAGGGGAGAGTTTTAATAGTCCTGACTTGGTAGGGCTGTTGGAAAGTTTAAATGGACTATGCTTGGGAAGCACTTATCACCGTGCCTGGCGCGGTCACTCTGGCTGTTATTATTGGCACCCAATAAATACATGCTTTCTTTTTGTTTCCAACTCAGCATTTAGAAATATCCTACCCTTCAATTCCTGCTGCTGTTATTTATTTATTTGAAGTGCGAACTAACTTCCTTCTTATTATTTTAGAAATAATGCATGCAGAGGAGAAAATTCAAACAGTACAAAAGATAATAAAACAAAAATTAATAGTTGCCTTCCTTTCCCTCGTTTCAGGCCTACCCCCTGCAGATTAATTAGCTTTTTTCCCTTTTTTTTTTTTTTTTTGATATTAAGTCTTGCTCCATTGCCCAGGCTGGAGTGCAATGGCGTGATTTTGGCACACTACAACCTCCGCCTCCTGGGTTCAAGTGATTCTCCTGCCTCAGCCTCCCAGTTAGCTGGGATAGGGCGGATCATGAGGTCAGGAATGTGACACCAGCCTAGCCAACGTGGTGAAACCTCGTCTCTACTAAAAATGCAAAAATTAGCCGGGCATGGTGGCAGCCACCTGTAATCCCAGCTACTTGGGAGGCTAAGGCAGGAGAATCGCTTGAACGTGGGAGTCGGAAGTTGCAGTGAGCTGAGATCACAACGTTGTACTCCAGCCTGGGCAACAAGAGTGAAACTCCGTCCCAAAAACAAAACATCAGATTCCTGACTGTATGCTGCTTGTAGGTTATGTATGACCAGGCCTATTTCTGTATCTGTAAAATGGGTTCGGTTATAGTACCTGAATCCTAGAGTTGTGTGTGAGGATGAAATGTAATGTGAAACACTTGGAGTGGTGCTTGGCTGATGCAACTAATGAATCTTCCCTCTTACTCTTTCTATAGACGGAAGGTGGCACAGATTTCTTCATTTCTTTCCGCACTTTGCTGAAATGTCACCTTGGCCCAGAGGCCCTTTCTGTCTACCTGATACAGAACTAGCACCTGCCTGCCCACCGTTATGCTTCATCCACTTACTTCTTCTTCAAGCCATTTGCTCCCGTTGGGCATACATAGAGTAGTTTTTTTTTTTTTTTTTTTTTTTTTTTTTACCTATTTGTAGTTTTGGCCTCTTCCCATACAATGAAACTGTGTGAGACTGGAGACTTTATTTTATTTGCACTTGACCTTGGCACATGGTAGAAGTCCCTGATAGATGTCCACTGAGCAAGAGGAACCTGACTGTTGCAAGTTACTTATTTATTTATTTTTAAGACAGGGTCTCAATCTTTTGCCTAGGCTGGAGTTCGGTGGTGCAGTCATAGCTCACTGCAGCCTCGAACTCCTGGGCTCAAGTGATCCTCCTGCCTCGGCCTCCCAAACTGTTGGGATTACAGGTGTGCACCACCATGCCCAGCTAAGTTTTTTTTGTTTTTTTTTGAGATGGAGTCTCACTCTGTTGCCCAGGCTGGACTGCAGTGACGTGATCTCAGCTCACCACAACCTCCTCCTCCTGGGTTCAAGCGATTCTCCTGCCTCAGCCTCCGGAGTAGCTGGGATTACAGGCACACACCACCATGCCCGGCTAATTTTTGTACATTTAGTAGAGAGGGGGTTTCACTGTGTTGACCAGGCTGGTCTTGAACTCCTGACCTCGTGATCTGCCCGCCTTGGCCTCCCCAAATGCTGGGATTATAGGTGTGAACCACTGCACCCAGCCAGCTAAGTTTAAATTTTTTTGTACAGACACAGTCTCACTGTGTTGCCTAAGCTGATCTGAAACTCCTGGCCTCAAGCTGTCCTCCCACCTCAACCTCCTGAAGTGCTGTGATATATAGGCATGAGCCACTGCACCAAGCTGGTTGTGAGTTACTGAGATGTTTGAATGGGGAGTGGATGCTCAGGCCTCAGTGGAACTCGTGGTATACAGTAGGTTCTCATTACCTCCGTCAGTGGCAGTTGAGATTTGTAATCACTTTTTCTGCCTGTTGTCTGCCCCATCCTCTCTGCGGCCTTCTCTCCTGTCCTGGAGTTGGCTGACTGGGTCCCTGGCAGGGCTGCTTGCCTTATCCCTGCAGGCCCTGGCGGAGCATCTGTCCAGAACCTGTGCCATCCGGATGGGAGCAGTAGGGGTGTAGGGGAAAGTTAGTGAGCTGCCAGGTGCACGAGGACTTCCAAGATAATCACGGCTGAACCAGGAAGGCAGGTCAAAGCCAGGGTCATGTACAGGAAGGAGGTCAGCACCAGGGTCATGTATGAGAGGACTTAGATCAATGCCTGGTGCCTTAGTCATCACCATTCAGCCCAGAAAAGATGACGCCATGCAATAGGAATTTTACGAACGCACGAAGGTCAGGGGCCACTCGGACTTGGACGGGGTCCTGAGCTTCTTGAGTGTCAGAACTGAGGGCATGGAGATACAAGAACTTGACCAAGCTGGTGAGGTGTCCCGCAAAGAGAAGCCTCTGTTGGAGGGAACTGGGACCTGGGAGGACATGTGCTTTCTCTCTCTCTTTTTTTTTTTTTTGAGATGGAGTCTTGTTCTGTTGCCCAGGCTGGTTCAATCTTGGCTCACTGCAACCTCCGCCTCCCAGGTTCAAGTGATTCTCCTGACTCAGCCTCCCAAGTAGCTGGGACTACAGGCCTGTGCCACCATGCCCGGCTAATTTTTTTGTATTTTTATTAGAGACGGGGTTTCACCATGTTAGCCAGGATGGTCTTGATCTACTGACCTCGTGATCTACCTGCCTTGGCCTCCCAAAGTGCTGGAATTACAGACGTGAGACACTATACCTGGCCGACGTGCACTTTCTCTATGAAGATTTCCATGGGCCAGGTTAGGGGCAGAGCCTGGGCTGGTGCAGTGACTGGTGACCGTGTTCTTCAGAACTCATCTCTTGTGGCTGAATTGCGTGTTGGACAGTTGGATTCTTCTGATTCTGCTCAGAGAGTGGTGGGCCTGGCTGGATTTCCCTAGATTAGGAAGCAGCCTTGGGTAGCTGTGAGTCTTTTGAGTTGGGAACAGCAAGTGGCCTGTAGACTCCCAGGGAGTCATCCCTTCTTTGAGCCTTTAGATATTGCTCAGTATCTAAAGTACCGTTTAAAAACGCTCAGTACCGTTTTTCCCAGAAGCCTCCAGTAGTGAGAGTCGCACTTCTTACCTGCTGGAGTTGTTAAAGAAGGACACGTTAGGGTCCCTGCCGGTAAGGAACACCCAAGAGGCCTTGATACTTTTTTTTTTTTTTTGGAGACAAAGTCTCGCTCTGTCACCCAGGCTGGAGGACAATGACCTGATCTTGCTCACTGCAACCTCCACCTCCTGGGTTTAGGCGATTCTTGTGCCTCAGCCTCCCGACTAGCTGGGATTACAAGCATTTGGCACCTTGGCCGGCTAATTTTTTTGTGTTTTTTAGTAGGGATGGGGTTTCACTATGTTGGTCAGGCTGGTCTCGAACTCTTGGCTTCAAGTGATCTGCCCTCCCCAGCCTCCCAAAGTGCTGGGATTTCAGATGTGACCCACTGCGCCCTGCCCCGATACTTTTTTTTCCTTTGAGACAGAGTCTCTTACTCTGTCACCCAGGCTGGAGTGCAGTGGGACGATCTTAGCTCACTGCAGCCTCAACCCCCTAGGCTCAAAAGATCCTCCCACCTCAGCCTCCTGAGTAGAGGGGACTACAGGTCTGCACTACCACGCCTGGATAATGTTTAAATTTTCTTGTGAAGACAGGGTCTTACTATGTTACTCCTGAGCTCAAGCAATCCTCCTGTCTCAGCCTCCCAAAGTGCTGGGTTTACAGGTGTGAGCCACTGTGCCTGGTCCCCAGATGCTCTTAGCTTTGTGACCTACGCTGTTGGCCGCTGTAGGGGCCGTGACGGAGGTGATGTGGGGGTGGATGGCAAGGGTGACCCATGTTGGCTGCTTTCTGCAATAGTCAAAGTTCATGGTCAGAGTCAGATTTCCTCTTGTGATGCCTTCCTTCCGCTCCCTCCCACAGCTACCCTCTGGGTCTGAGCTGGCCATCTGGCTCTGAGCAGGAAGCTTGCTTGTGCTCTTCAATTTGCTTGCTGCAGAGGAAACACCTTCCTTTGCTCAGTGTTTCCTGACCTCTCCTTCCCTGGAGTTCCTTAAATGCTCTCTGATTTCTTCTGTAGCTTACTTTCTTGCTTGAAAGGACAACTTTTCTTCATCCTTTAAACTTCTTATCTCTGGGCAATACAGTGGTGGTGGCAGTGGTGACTATTACTAACTGTTAGTATCTGCTCCTACGGTTTATTGTCTCTAGACTGTATCAGGATCTGTCACGCATTGTCCCGTTGAATCCTCTCCAGAACTCTACCAAATGATGTGTTTTCCTGACTTTTAAAAAAAATTAAAAAAAATTTTTTAAATAAATGGGGTCTTGCCGGGTGCAGTGGCTCATGCCTGTAATCCCAACACTTTGGGAGGCTGAGGTGGGCGGATCACCTGAGGTCAGGAATTCAAGACCAGCCTGGCTAACACAGTGAAACCCTGTCTCTACTAAAAATACAAAAAATTAGCCGGGCGTGGTGGCAGGTGCCTGTAGTCCCAGCTACTTGGGAAGCTGAGGCAGGAGAATAGCTTGAACCCGGGAGGCGGAGGTTGCGGTGAGCTGAGATCTCGCCATTGCACTCCAGCCTGGGCAACAAGAGCGAAATTCCGTCTTATAAAAAAAAAAAGAAAGAAAGAAGTGGGGTCTCACCGTGTTGCCCAGGCTGGTCTAGAACTCCTGGGCTCAAGCTGTCCTCCCATTTCGGTCTCCCAAATTGCTGGGATTAAAGGTGTGAGTCTCTGTGCCCAGGCTTTTCTTTCTCCCTTTCCCTTTCCCTTTCTATCTTTCTTTTCCCTCCTTCCTTCCTCCCTCCCCTCCTTCCCTTCCTCCCCTCCCCTCCTTCCCTCCCGTCCTCCCTTCCTTCCTTTCTTCCTTTCTTTTTGAGCCTGAGTCTAGCTTTGTCACCCAGGCTGGAGTGCAATGGCACAACCTCGGCTCACTGCAACCTCTGCTTCCCAGGTTCCAGCGATTCTTCTGCCTCAGCCTCCCGAGTAGCTGGGACTACAGGCGCTCGCTACCACACTGGCTAATTTTTGTATTTTTAGTAGAGATGAGGTTTCACCATATTGGCCAGGATGGTCTCGATCTCCTGACCTTGTGATCCTCCCGCCTCGGCCTCCCAAAGTGCTGAGATTACAGATGTGAGCCACTGCGCCTGGCCTTCCTTTTTTTTTTTTTTTTTTTTTTTTGAGACAGGTGCTCACTCTGTCACCCAGGTTGGAGTGCAGTGGTGTGATTATAGCTCACGGCAGCATCTACCTCCCAAGGCTCAGGTGATCCTCCTGCTTCAGCCCACTGAGTAGCTGGGATTATAGGCGAGTGCCACCCCACCTGGCTAAGTTTTTGTGTTTTTAGTAGAGACGGGTTTCGGCCGTGTCCAGGCTGGCTTTCAACTCCTGGGCTGAAACGATCCACCCGCACCGACCTCCCAAAGTGCCAGGATTACAGGTGTGAGCCATCGTGCTCAGCTTTTCTGACTCTTTTTACTGATCAGGAGACTGAAGCTTGGAGAAATTAAGTGACTTGCCTAGGTTCACATGGGGTCAAGGCTTGAATTTGAATCTACATCTGCTCGATTAGGAAGTGAGCGATCATAGCTAGTCTCTACCTGAATGGATTATTTAATTGTTAAAATTTTTCAAAATAATTATTTTTTTAAAAAAACACGAGGTATCATTATGTTTCCCAGGCTGGTCTTGAACTCCTGGGCTCAAGTGATCCTCCCGCCTTGGCCTCCCAAAATGCTGAGATTAGAAGTGCAAACTACTGTGCCCAGCCAGATTATTACTTAATAACCAAAACAACAACAGTAACCAAACCAAACCAAACAAAGGAGGAAATTGATGATGGACAAGTAAGAAGATCATTGCAAAGATTGGGGGCAGATTATTTGGGGAGTGTGAAGGAAGCTTTTTTGAGGTATCTGAGCTGGGTTTTGAAGGATGAGTAAGAGTTTGTTAGGGCAGAAAGACATTGCAGAGAGAGAATCTAGCAAGAGATGACTGAAGGAACCATTTATTTGACCAGCAGCTGGTGACTGCCTTGAAGGCAGGAATCACAGCCTTTCTGAATCTTCAGTGCCTGAAACAGTGTCTAGAACATTATCTGACAGCAAACTTGGTAAATACTTCCTTAAGTAAATGCCTGAGTTGGCACATCTGGGGAACAGGTTGAGAGAAATTGTAGGAGAAGCAGATGGGACGTGAATGTAGAAGGAAGGCCTCATGGATCACTGCAAGGATTGGTTCTTAAAAGCAATAGGGAGCCATGGGAAGTTGTTTCCCAGTAGAAGAGAGATGGCCATTAGATCTGCCCTATGTATTAATGTAAATGTCTAAGTCTATGAATTGTCCTCTGAGCAGGAAAACCTGGTTGCTTTTAAATACATATGGAAAGACCCTCAGTTTTACTCATGATAAAGAGAAAAGGAACTTAAACTACAGAGAGAGATTTTTCACCTCAGATTGGCAGAGGTCAGAAACTTGTAACCCGCTGTGCTTTGTGAAGTAATTGCCTTTGTACCTTATGAGCTGGAGTATGAATTGATGTTCCCCATTTGGAGGGCAGTGTCTGTCTAAATGTTACTGTATACACACTTTGACCTGGCAGGTTCATTTTTTGAAAGTTTGTGTATATATGAGGCAGAGTCTCATTATGTTGCCCAGGGTGGTCTCAAACTGCTGGGCTCATGGGATCCTCCTACCTGAGCCTCCCAAAGTGCTGGAGTTACAGATGGGAGCCACCACACCTGACCGAGAAAGTGATCTTACCAACGCTTGTTTGAGTGTGAAATAAGGCTCCTACCAGGCTGTTTATTCAATGCTGCACTGTTTGTAAGAGCAACAGCAATGCCAAGTCCCCAGGAGACATATGGAAGTCAAGTTCATCCCTACAGTAGAATACAAAACAGCCATAACAAAGAGTAAGGAAACCATTCATGTATACTGTGGAATGATCTTTAAAATCTGTGATTAAGAGAAAAAAGCAAAAGTACAGAACATTATGTAATGTATGCTTCCTTCCATTTGATAGCAGAAGATATATATTTACTTTTGTTATTTTTGTATAAAATATTTTGTGAAAGAAGACATAAGAAACCCATGATCATTGCCTCTAGAGAGAGGAACTGAGGGGAGGGGCTTAGGGAATGGAATGAGAAGACTTGTCCCTTTTACCTTTTTGTTCAAAAGAAATATCAAGAATAAAGCACATCTATGTTACTGATAAAGATCAGTTTCCAAAGCCTGTGTGCGGTGATTCACACCTGTGATCCCAGCACTATGGGAGGCCAAGGCAAGTGGATTGCTTGAGCTCAGGAGTTTGAGACCAGCCTGAGCAACATGGCAAAACCCCATTTCTACTAAAAATACAAAATTAGCTGGGCATGGTGGTGTGTGCCTGTGGTCCTAGCTACTCAGGAGGTTGAGGTGGGAGGATTGCTGGAGCCCGGGAGATCAAGGCTGCAGTGAGCTATGATTGCGCCACTGCATCCCAGCCTGAGCAACAGAGTGAGATCTTGTCTCCAAAAAAAAAAAAAAAAAAAAAGTTCAGTTTTTAATATTAGCTAAGTAAACAAAAAAGCAAGGTATAGAACAGAGTATCATGGTGCCTTTTGGGGCTACAAAATAGGTCGTATCTGGAATATATCTGGAAGAATGTAAGATGTTAGCAATGGTAGCTTTCCTGTAGGGTAGGAATTGGGGGGCTTAGTTTGGGGAGAAAGACATATTTTTCACTGTATACCTTTTTGAGTAATTTGAAAGCGTTTTAGCACACAAATATATTACCTATTAAAAATAATCAGGGAGACATGGGTGGATGAATGGATGGATGGTTGAGTGGGTAAATGGATACATAGACAGGTGAATGGATTGGTTGGTGGATGGGTGAACTGGTGGGTGGGTGGATGGATTGATGGATGAATGAATTAGTAGGTGGATAGGGTGGATGGGTGAATTGGTGGATGGGTAGGTGGATGGATGAATGAATTGGTGGGTGGGTGGATGGATGGATGAACTGGTGGGTGGGTGGGTGGATTGATAGGTGAATGAATTGGTAGGTGGGTAGGGTGGATGGATGAATTGGTGGATGGGTAGGTGGATGGATGAATGAATTGGTGGGTTGGTGGATGGGTGGATGAATTGGTAGGTGGGTAGGTAAATGGATGAATTGGTTGGGGGTGGATGGATGGATGCTTTGGTGGGTGGGTGGATGGATGGATGGATGGGTTCATGGTTGGTTGATAAATATATCCATAGGTATACATATGGATGTGTACATAGATAATTCTCTGGCTATGGTGGGGAGGACTAGCTGTAGTAGGGAGGACTCAGTAGGACCAGGAGAGGCTGGAGACAGGAAAGAGTTAGGAAGCAATTGCAGTAGTCCTGGCAAGGAATAATGTGGGGCTAGGATTAGGTCAATTAAATGTTTAACATTGGAACTCTGTCTCTTGTATACATAACTGCCTATGTCAAGTCTTGGTATTATTTTCTTTCTAGCAGGGCAAATTCCTTTGGAATGAGATTTTACTGGCAACTGCTCAGAAGCTGTTCTGTATATAATGACCACCAACAGTTTAATCCTTTTTTCAGCTATCACCTTAGGAATTAACAGTAGGGTGAAATAAATTAAAATAATCAGTCTTTGAGATGTCTTGCCTTTTCCACGATCAACTTCTTCTTTACAAGGCTGTGTTCCAAATGTGCCAGGCCAAAAAGACTTTTTAGGGTTTGTATCTTGATGTTTCCTAGCTAAATGTCTTTGTGTCTGTTGGCCTTGTAAGGTTTACTTTTTTTTTTTTTTTTTTGAGATGGAGACTCACTATGTTGGCCTGGGCTGGAGTGCAGTGGTGCCATCTTGGCTTACTACAACCTCTGCCTCCTGTGTTCAGGTGACTCTCCTGCCTGAGCCTTTGAGTAGCTGGGATCACAGACGTGCACTAGTCCATGCCTGGGTGATTTTTATGTTTTTAGTAGAGATAGGGGTTTCACTATGTTGGCCAGGCTTGTTTCAAACTCCTCACCACCTGCCTACGCCTCCCGAAGTGCAGGGATTGTAGGCATGAGCCACCGTGCCCAACCTGATAACTAGATCTTTTTAATTATTGGAACATGTGTATTCTGATCAGATTGACACTTTTTTTTTTCTTCTTTAAAGTGAAGTGATCTTATTTCCTTCATTTCTCATTTTTAACTTTTGTTTTGACATGGCTTTAGAGCTGTGTGGAGCTGTAAGGATCTGGATTCCTTGACATTCCATGGGGGTCTCAGGTGGTCGTGGAAGGGCTGTTGGAATCAGAGCTATTTGGAGGGTGCATAGGCCGGTTGCATGGGGAGCCTGGGGGAGAAGTGGGCTTTTTGGGGACTGCAGCCAACTGGACAACTGGGCCTAATCTAAAGACTGGCCCCTCCCTGCTCCTAGTGATGGTCATATACCAGGAATAGGGGCCCAGCGCCACCAGATTTTCTGATTTTTTTTAAAAGACATAGTCTTGCTCTGTCGCCAGGCTGGAGTGGAGTGGCACGATATTGGCTCACTGCAACCTCCGCCTCCCAGGTTCAAGCGATTCCCCTGCCTCAGCCTCCTGAGTAGCTGGGACTACAGGCGTGCGCCACCAAGCCTGGCTAATTTTTTGTATTTAGTAGAGATGAGGTTTTACCATGTTGGCCAGGAGGGTCTTGATCTCCTGACTTCGTGATCCTCCTGCCTCAGCCTTCCAAAGTGCTGGGATGACAGGCGTGAGCTACCACACCCAAAGATTTTCTGATTTTTCAAGTTATGCCAGAGACTGGGCACAGTGGCTCAGGCCTGTCATTCCAACACTTTGGGAGGCCGAGGGTGGCAGATCACCTGAGGTTTAGGACTTCGAGACCAGACTGGCCAACATGGTAAAACCTTGTCTCTACTAAAAACTCAAAAAAAATTAGCCGAGCGGGGTGGCACGTGACTGTAGTCCTAGCTACTTAGGAGGTTGAGGCAAGAGAATCACTTGAACCCGGGAAGCAGAGGCTGCAGTGAGCCAAGATCGCTTGAACCCGGGAAGCGGAGATTGCAGTGAGCTGAGATCATGCCACTGCATTCCAGTCTGGGCAACAAAGCAAGACTCTGTCAAAAAAATAAAGATAAAAAGCCGGAAATCAAAATTTAAATGTTGGAATCTAATCTAATCTTTTTTTTTTTTTTTAAATAAAAAGTATGCCTAAAACAACAGCAATAACAACAAGCCATCTATGAGCCACACTGTGGGTGGGGAAACCTGTTTTGTGCCTCTTATCCAATCTAACTGTGGTGGAGACAGGAAATTGAGATCCCGAAAAGGGCAGTGAGTTTTCCTAAAGTTGTTTAGTCAGTTGCCAGATTATGGCTTCAATTAAATGGAAATTCTTCCGCTGGGCATGGTGGTGCATATCTGTAGTATAGCTGCTTGGGAGGCAAAGGTGGGAGGATTGCTTGAGCCCAAAAGTTCAAGGCACAGGTAGCTGTGATCTTGCCACCACACTTCAGCCTGGGCAACAGAGCAAGACCTCATTTCAAAAAAAGAAAAATTTAAATTCTTCATTACAGAACAGCTGATGGTGGAGGTTTATTCTTGGGCAGGTACATATCTGACCTATCTATGTGTGTATCTATCTATGAATTTATCTATTTGGCACAGCTCTTTAACAAAATACAGGCTTTTTTTTTTTTTTTTTAAAGAGTAATTGAAACAAAATTTGTTTCCAAGGCTGGACAGCTCAGTGGTAAAATGCAGACTTGAACCACATTGCCTGAGTTTGAATTCAGCCCCAGAGCTTACCAGCTGTGTGATACTGGACACAGTATTTAACCCTTCTCTGCCTGACTTTCACATTTGAAAAAGGAGATGATAAAAATACTTATAGAATGAAAGGAGATAATACACATGAGGTACTTAGAATAAAGCCCGGCACACAACTGCAATTTGGTTGTTATCCCTGGTGGTGGTGGTGATGGTGATGATGGTTATGGTGATAGTGGGGGTGGTGGTGGGGAGTGGTGGTGGTGGTGGTGGTGGTGGTGGTGGTGATGGTGGTGATGGTTATGGTGATAGTGGGGGTGGTGGTGGGGAGTGGTGGTGGTGGTGATATTGGCGATGGTGATGATGGCAGTGGTGTGGTTGTGATCATGGCGGCAGTAGTGATGATGGTGGTGGTGGTGGTGGTGGTCGTGGTGATGGCGTTGGTGGTGATGGCAGTGGTGGCAGTGATATTGGTGGTGGTGGTGATGGCGGTAGTATTGGTGATGGTGGTGGTGGTGATGGCGACGGTGGTGATGGCGTTGGTGTTGGCAGTGATATTGGTGGTGATGATGGTGGTGATGGTGATGATGGTGATGGTGGTGATGATGGCGGTGGTATGGTGTTGGCAGTGATATTGGTGGTGGTTATGGCAGTGGTGATGGTGGTGGTGGTGGTGATGATGGTGGTGGTGGTGATGGTGGTGATGGTGATGGTGGTGGTGATGGTGATGGCGGTGGTGGTGATGGTGGCAGTGGTATTGGTATTGGTGGTGGTGATGATGGTCATAGTGGGGGAGGTGATGGTGATGAATGAAGATGATTAGAAAGCCCTCAGTTCACAAGGTCAGAGTGATCTAGATGACACAGGTTCTTCAGTTATAAGAGAATATCCTTCAGCGTTCCTTTAAATGGCTGTCTCCATCTTTTATACTACAGTGGGACTTGCCACAGGTTCTGGGGGCTGTTCATGTGACATGAGAGGCTACATACCTTTTTGTTGGTGAGGTTTTTTTGTGTGTATGCACTGTTGTGTGTGTGTGTGTGTGTGAGAGAGAGAGAGAGGGTCTCGCTCTGTTGCCCAGGGTGTAGTGCAGTGGCATGATCTCAGCTCACTGCAACTTCCACCTTCCAGGCTTAGGCATTCCTCCCACTTCAGCCTCCTGAGTGACTGGGAATACAGGCACGTTCCATGCTCAGCCATTTTTTTGTGTTTTTCATAGAGGCAGCATCTTGCTGTGTTGACTAGGTTCGTCTCGAACTCCTGGCCTAAAGTGGTCTGCCCACTTGGCCTCCCAAAGTGCTGGGATTACAGGCATGAGCCACGCATCTGATTTGTATGCTCCTGCTAAGACAGCTTTATTTTTATTTATTTATTTTGAAACAGGGTCTCTGCTGCTCAGGTGGGAGTGCAGAAGACACCACATACCTTTATCCCTCGTTTCTTGTTACTTAGTCTTTCTGGCTACTGATCTTTTGAGTTTGCGTGTTCATCCTGAGAGGTCCTTGGATATATAGGAGCCTTGTCTGTTTATTCAAACCCCGTGGCAGCTGGTTTCACGCTCCAGGTGAGCTCCTGTCCTCTGGGGTGTGTCCTGCTGACCCCTCGCCTGTGTTTGTGTTCGCAGGACTGGAATGTCACATGGTATACCAGCAACCCTGACTTCACCAAGTGCTTTCAGAACATGGTCCTCGTGTGGGTGCCTTGTTTTTACCTCTGGGCCTGTTTCCCCTTCTACTTCCTCTATCTCTCCCGACATGACCGGGGCTACATTCAGATGACACTTCTCAACAAAACCAAAACTGTAAGTCACCAGGGGGTTTTGTTGTGGGGGGCAGGGAGGTGCACCTGGACGGGGAGTGGTGGTTGGTGAGAACTGACATTTCTCTTCTAGTTAGTTGGCTCTAAGTTCCTTCTTCTAGAAGGCAGAAGAATAATGTGGGAGGTGAAAACTGGAGCTCTGGAGACAAACATGGGTACAAATCTTGGCTCTGCTGCTTAGTATTTGGCCTGGAGCAAATTTTTTAACCTTCCCAAGCCTCAGTTTCCCTGTTTATGCAACAGGAATGATAGGATTGTTCTCAAGGCATTACTGGGAGATTATCAGCTCTTCCCCTCTTACTGAGGCGATCTCCTTTTTATATAATTATATGTATATAGATTTTTTTCTGGCCAATTTGTAATTTATTTTTTGTAGAGAGAGGGGTCTTGCTGTGTTGCCCAGGCTGGTCTTGAAACCTGGCCTCAAGCGGTCCTCCTGCCTTGGTTTCCCAAAGTACTCGGATTACAGGTGTGAACCTCCACGCCTGGCCCCTAATTTTTTTTTTTAAAGTTGGCTTTTATTTTGAAATAATTTAAAGCTGCAGGAAAATTGCAATAATGGGCCGGGCGTGGTGGCTTACGCCTGTAATCCCAGGACTTTGGGAGTCCAAGACGGGCGGATCACTTGAGGCCAGGATTTCGAGACCAGCCAGGCCAACATGGTGAACCCCGTCTCTACGAAAAATATAAAAATGAGCTGGATGTGGTGGCACATGCCTGTAATCTTAGCTACTTGGGAGGCTGAGGCGGGAGGATCCCTCGAACCTAGGAGGCGGAGGTTGCAGCGAACTGAGATTGTGCCACTGCACTCTAGCCTGTGCAACAGAGCGAGACTCCTTCTCAAAAAAAAAAAGTTGCGATAATGATACCAGGAACTGCCGTCTGATTTTCTCTATCCATCACTCATAGTCACTGTTTTTTTTCTTTGTTGTTTTGTTTTTTTGAGACGGTGTTGCTCTGTCATCCAGGCTGGAGTGCAATGGTATGATCACAGCATACTGCAACCTTGAACTCCTGGCTCAAGCCATCCTGCCTCAGCTTTTTGAGTAGCTAGTAGCTGGAACTGCAGGCATACACCACCATGCCTGGCTAATTTAAAACAATTTTTTGTAGAGACAGGGTCTCGCTTTGTTACCCAAGCTGTTCTCAAACTCCTGGCTTCCAGTGATCCTCCTGCCTCGGCCTCTCAAAGTGCTGATATTACAGGCATGAATCCGGCCTGTATTCACTGATTTTTTTAATCTTTTGCTACATTTGTTTTATCATGAGCTTTTGCTCTCTCTCTATATATGCATGCCATAATTTATTTTTTCTGAATCATTTGAGAATGGATGCACCTTGAGACATATCCCACCCACAGAGGACCCTCAGTAAATACTGGTTGAATGAATGGTTGTCGTGGAGGGCTTTCTTGTGCATTGTGCCGGGGTTGAAGCTAGAGATGGGCTTTGGGCTGAGCTCTTGAGTGTTCGGGCAATGGGGAGCATGGTGACCAGACACAGTCCTGTTGGAGGCAGTGGGGCAGAGCAAGCCGGTTACAGACCGTCACGTGCGCCCTGGATGCCACCTCACCCTTCTGTGGACTTGTCCTTATCCCAGAGGATATGTGCCGTGCCCTAGGACTGTGGCTGATAGCTTGAAGGCTGGCTGCTTCCCCTACCCCTGGGGCTGAACTGTTTGCGCAGGCCCTGCGGGAGGTTCCAGTGCTGTCTGTTGTAGGACGTGTATGTGCTTCTCTTCCAGGCCTTGGGATTTTTGCTGTGGATCGTCTGCTGGGCAGACCTCTTCTACTCTTTCTGGGAAAGAAGTCGGGGCATATTCCTGGCCCCAGTGTTTCTGGTCAGCCCAACTCTCTTGGGCATCACCATGGTAAGTAGGAGCTGGCTGTGACCCCTGGGCCATCTGCTGGGCTCAGTGGAGACCAAAAGTAGTAACTGGCATTTAGAAATATAAAGACACAGGCTGGGTATGGTGGCTCATGCCTGTAATCCTAGCACTATGGGAGGCTGAGACTCCGGTGGATCACTTGAGGTCAGGAGTTCGAGACGAGCCTGGCCAACATGGCAAAACCCCATCTTTACTAAAAATACATACATACATGTATGAGATATATATGTATATGAGATATATATATATGTGAGAGAGAGATGTATATATATAGAAATATATATAAAATATAAAGCCCTTGCTGTAAAAACCCAGAAACCTGACTTTTCTTGAAAAACTCAAAAATCTCGCAAGAGTAGAATCATAGTTTTTTGAGGCAGTGATCAGCTGGAACTGGGATACAAATGTAGCATTTTTTTTTTTTTTTTTTTAAAGAGATGGGATCTCACTTTCATCCAGGCTGGAGTGCAGGGGCACCATGATGGTTCACTACAGCCTCAAACTTCTGGCCTCAAGCAATCCTCCTACCTCAGCCTTCTGAGCAGTTGGGACTGCAGATGTGTGTCACCATGCCCAGCTTATTTTTGGCTAATTTTAAAATTTTTTGTAGAAATGGGATCTCACTGTGTTGTCTAGGCTGGTCTTCAACTCCTGGCCTCAAGTGATCCTCCTGTCTGGGCCTCCCAGAACACTGGCATTATAAGCATGAGCCACTGTTCCCAGCCCCAGCTGCAGCCTTTGGATGGGGCGTGTGTTGTCCAGTTTGCCACGATCCCCACCATGCCTTATTGTCTTCCCTGCCACTGATTCTGAGTGGCAGATGCCACCTTTTGTTGCATTTGTCATACTTTGCTCTTGTACTGGCTACTTTGGTCACTTATATATTAACTGCCGGGGGCCTAACGGCCTTGAGTTTTTAATATCTGGTGTAGGGGGTGGGTTGCTAAGCTAAATAGGGAACTGCTCTGTCCCGGGGGGATACACAACTTAGTGAGTGATAGAGACAAGGAGACAACTTTATTAATTACAGCTGACATGTATGGAGCACTTACTATGTATGTACCTGGCAGTATTCTTGGTGTTTCATGTGTCTTGAAATTGATTTAATTTTCACAACAACCCTGTGAGATGGGTACTGCTTTGTCCCCATATTACAGGTGAGGAAACAAGGCACGGAGAAGTTAAGTGTCCTAGTCAAGGTCACACTGCTCATATGCACCTGAGTCAGCGGTGGGATCCCAGAGGCCATGCTTTTAGCCCCTGCAGCCTGCAGCTTCTGAGCCCCTGATCAGAGAGTTCTCGGAGAGCATAGCCCTCAAGTATTGTAAAAAGAGGAGGGAGGCTGGGCATGGTGGCTCATGCCTGTAATCCCAGCACTTTGGGAGGCCAAGATGGGAGAATCACTTGAGGTCAGGAGTTCAAGACCAGTTTAGCCAACATGGCGAAACCCCATCTCTACTAAAAAAAAAAAAAAAAAAAAAATTAGCCAGTGTGGTGGCACACGCCTGTAGTCCCAACTACTCAAGAGGCTGAGGCAGGAAAATTGCTTGAACCTGGGAAGCGGAGGCTGCAGTAAGCCGAGATCACGCCACTGCTCCAGTCTGGGGGACAGAGTGAGACCTCATCTCAAAAAAGAAAAAAAATAAAAACAGAGAACAAATTTAAGGCAGGCCATTGTGAGCAGGGTGAACAGGTTGTCCAGGGAGGGGTAGAAGGTTAAGGGGAGTATGCAGGCAGGCAGGGCAAGGTGTTCCATGAAGGAACACGGTGTGAAGGTTGGGGGGATAGAGTGGACGTGGCAGAGGGGTCAGGAAAGACAATGTGGAGCCGGATTGCCAAGGACCTTGAATCTTTATTTTTCTAAATTGATGTTTAATTTTTTAAATTTTAGAGTCAAAGTCATCCTCTGTTGCCCAGGCTGGACTTCACTGGCATGAGATCACAGCTCACTGCAGGCTTGAACTCCTGGGCTAAAATGATCCTTCTGCCTCAGCCTCCCAAGTAGCTGGGAACATAGACATGTGCCAACGTGCCCGGCTAAATTTATTTTTTATTTCCTTTCCCCTATCGGGGGAAACCCTTCCCCCAGTATTCAATGTGGGTTCTTTTCTATTTCCCTAAGCGTCAGATGGTCTGAGAAATAAAGGGAAAGAGTATAAGAGAGGGAAATTTTAAAGCTGGGTGTCCGGGGGAGACATCACACGTTAGCAGCTTCTGTGATGCTTCTGAGCTGTAAAACAAAGTTTTTATTAGCAATTTTCAAAAGGGGAGGAAGTATATGAACAGGGTGTGGGTCACAGAGATCACATGCTTCACAAGGTAATAAAATATCACAAAGCAAATGGAGGCAGGGCAAGATCACAGGACCACAGGATGGGGCAAAATTAAAATTGCTGATAAAGTTTCTGGCACGCATTATCATTGATAACATCAGGAGACAGGGTTTGAGAGCAGACAACTGGTCTGACCAAACTTTATTAGGCGGGAATTTCCTCATCCTGATAAGCCTGGGAGCGGTGCAGGAGAGCGGGGCTTATTTCATCCCTTTGTCTTTGACCGTAAAAAACAACCACCCCCAAAGCGGCCATTTCAGAGGCCTACCCTCAGGGGCGCATTCTCTTTCTCAGGGATGTTCCTTGCTGAAAAAAAGAATTCAGCGATATTTCTCCGTCTGCTTTTGAAAGAAGAGAAACATGGCTCTTTTCCGCCCGAATCACCGGCAGTCAGAGTTTAAGATTATCTCCCTTGTTCCGTGAACATTGCTGATTTCATATTGTTCAAGCACACATGCTCTACAAACGATTTGTGCAGTTAACGCAATCATCACAGGGTCCTGAGGCGACATACATCCTCGTCAGCTTACAAAGATGATGGGATTAAGAGATTAAAGACAGGCAAAGGAAATCACAAGGGTATTGATTGGGGAAGTGATAAGTGTCCATGAAATCTTCACAATTTATGTTCAGAGATTGTGGTACAGACAGGCATAAGAAATTATAAAAGTAATAATTTGGGGAACTAATGTGCATGAAATCTTCACAATTTGTGTTCTGCCATGGCTTCAGCTGATCCCTCCTTTTGGGGTCCCTGACTTCCTGCAACATTCCCCTGAGATGGAATTTCGCTCTTGTTGCCCAGGCTGGAGCGTAGTGACGTGATCTTGACTTGCCACAACCTCTGCCTCCTGGGTTCAAGCGATTTTCCTGCCTCAGCCTTCTGAGTAGACGGGATTGCAGGCATGTGCCACCACACCTGGCTAATTTTGTATTCTTAGTAGAGATGGGATTTCACCACGTTGGCCAGGCTGGTCTCAAACTCCTGACCTCAGGTGATCCACCTTGGCCCCCCAAAGTGCTGGGATTACAGGCATGAGCCACCACCCCTGCCCAATTTGTTATTTTTGTAGAGATGGGGTCTCCCTATGTTGCCCAGACTGGCCTCAAACTCCTTGTCTCAAGTGATCCTCCTGTCTGGGCCTCCTAAAGTGTTGGGATTGTGGGTGTGAGCCACCATGCCTGGCCAAGACCATGATTCTATATAGCACACATAGGTGCTGTCCACTCTCTGCCTGGAACTGTCCTAATCCCTTTATTTATTAACCCCTTTACATTGTATATTAGATAAGCAAATTGTGGTACAGAGAGGAGAAGGACTGGCCCAAGGTCATCTGGTCAGTAAGTGGTAGGGCCAGCTTCCAGGCTAGGCTGCAGTGTGTAGCCTGGCACCTGTGGGGCTCTCTCTGCTTCACACCTGGCTCTCCTGGGTTTGATTCCCTTTCATGTCCTCAGAGCCTGGCACTGTGCCTGGCATGCAGTAAGCATCCCATAAATGTATGGAGGGAATGAGAGAGTAAAGGGCTTTGCTTTGTCCTGAATTCGGGTCTTGGGCTCAGCGTTCTGGCAGTGGGGTATTAGAGTGGATTTTTTTTTTTTTTTTTAATTTCACTGTAATAGAGACAAGGTCTCTCCATGTTGCCCAGGCTAGTCTTAAACTCCCGGGCTCAAGTGATCCCCCCGCTTTGGCCTCCTAAAGTGGTGGGATTAAGGGCATGAGCCACTGTAACCTGGTCAGCTATTTTTGACTTGAGTAGATCGTCCTCCCTTAACTTTCCTTGTTCTTGGTCTTTTTTCTTTGAGGCAGAGTTTCGCTCTTCTTGCCCAGGCTGGTGTGCAATGGCGCGATCTTGGCTCACCGCAACCTCGGCCTCCTGGGTTCAAGAGATTCTCCTGCCTCAGCCTCCCCAGTAACTGGGATTACAGGCACACGCCACCACGCCTGGCTAATTTTTGTATTTTTAGTAGAGATGAGGTTTCACCATGTTGGCCAGGCTGATCTCAAACTCGACCTTGGGCGATCCACATGCCTCGGCCTCACAAAGTGGTGGGATTACGGGTGTGAGCCACCATGCCCGGCCGTTCCCGGTCTTTGGATCGTTCATTTATACCTCTGTCTGTCACCCTGGGGACACGGGGGTGATAGTCTGAGGGTTGGGGCTTTTGACCCCTCAGGGGACTTTGAGCTGGGCTGGCCGAGAGGTGAACCAGCCTGTGAGATCCTCAGCCTGTCTTCATCCACCTGAGGTCTCTGGGATGGAATGGAGGACAGCTCACTGTGAATGCATCAGAAACATTCTGACTATATCCAAGGGAACCAGAATACGCAGGCACTGGGAATATGGGAAAGGATGCAGCCAGCATACTTTTTTTTTTTTTCTTTGAGATGGAGTCTCACTCTGTCACCCAGGCTGGAATGCAGTGGCATGATACCAGCTCGCTGTAGCCTCCACCTCCCAGGTTCAAGTGATTCTCCTGCCTCAGCTTCCCAGGTAGCTGGGACTGCAGGTGCACGCCACCACGCCTGGATAATTTTTGTAGTTTTAGTAGAGAATTGGTCAGGCTGGTCTCAAACTCCTGACCTCAAGTGACCTGCCCGCCTTGGCCTCCCAAAGTGCTGGGATTACAGGTATGAGCCACTGCGCCTGGCTGATTTTTTTTTTTTTTTAATTTTCTATGCCTGCTCTGTACCAGGCGTTGGAGACAGAAGCACATAGTCTAGCTGTGCAACAGACATTAAACAGATGATTCCTCAAAAAGGCACAAAGTGTTTAAACGTCTGCAGAGTGCTGTGTGAGGGTGAAGGTAGGGAGCTTGGTTTGGTCTGGAGGATAACCAGGCTTCTCTGAGGGAGGGATGGTGGAGCTGAAGCCTGAGAATGAGCAGGTTGTTAAAAAAACTGAAGGGTCTGAGGGCAGAGGACCAGCTGGGGAGAATAGCACATGTAAAGTCCTGGCGGTCACAAGGGAAAAGTTGAGAGTTCTGTGTGGCTGGAGCAGAGATGGCCGAGATGGAGAGCAGGGGAAATGGGGCAGAGGCTGACCCCGGGAACGTTGAGTATCAGGAAAGGTGGGTTTTGTTTTTCATTCCAGGTACTCTGCCTGTTCTTTTGAATAAAATTTTATTGGCATGAAGGCATGGCCATTAATTTACATCTTGCCTATGGCCACTTTCACACTACAGTGACAAAGCTGAGTAGTTTCGATGTAGAGTCTATGGCCCATGAAGTCCAAAATATTTATTACGTGGTCCATTAAGAAATAGTGTGGCTGGGAGCAGTGGCTCACGCCTGTAATCCCAGAATCTTGGGAGGCCAAGGCAAGCGGATCACCTGAGGTCAGGAGTTTGAGACCAGCCTGGCCAACATGGTTAAACCCTGTCTTTACTAGAAATACAAAAATTAGCTAGGCATGGTGGCAGGCACCTATAGTCCCAGCTACTTGGGAGGCTGAGGCGGGAGGGTCACTTGAACCTGGGAGTCAGAGGTTGCAGTGAGCTGAGACTGCGCCACTGCACTCCAGCCTGGGCGACAAGAGTGAAACTCTGTCTCAAAAAAAAAAAAAGAAAAGAAAAATAACCAACAACTCCTGTCGTGTGCTTCTCTCCTTAGCTGCTTGCTACCTTTTTAATTCAGCTGGAGAGGAGGAAGGGAGTTCAGTCCTCAGGGATCATGCTCACTTTCTGGCTGGTAGCCCTACTGTGTGCCCTAGCCATCCTGAGATCGAAAATTATGACTGCCTTAAAAGAGGTAAGTGGTGGTCTCATTCCTCATCTTCCTTCAGTGGCCCCGGTGGGGGAGAGATGCTGGGTCCCTCTGGCTTGTGTAGGAGTCATGCGTTGCCATGGGAACCAGGGGATGGGTACCACAAGCGCCTAGCTTCTCCCTTGGTGACTTCCCTACCCCACCAAATCCTCACCAAGTCAGCTCCAGCTTTTTTTCTAGCACCTTCTTTCCCCAGGGCCCGATTTGTCTATGTTGCTCCCAGGGGCTCCCGTGGGACCTCCAAGGACAGGAGCTGTGGGCAGATGCCAGGTTGGCCCCACCAGCAGGAAACAGCAAGACAGGCGGCTCCAAATGCTGCCAGGCTGGGATGGAGCTGAGCCGGGAACGGTGTTTGCAGAGTGACTGTTCCCCTGGGGGACCCTAGGCTTGTCCTCACATTACCTTTGTCCCATCAGTTGCTGCTCTGGCTGGAGAAGTTGTTTACATTGGCTGCCGTGAGCTGCTCCTAGGAATTTTGAGGAGTCTGCACTTTTTTTGTTGTTGTTGTTGAGACAGAGTCTTGCTCTGTCGCCAGGCTGGAGTGCAGTGGCGTGATCTCGGCTCACTGCAACTTCCACCTCCTGTGTTCAAGTGATTCTCCTGCCTCAGCCTCCCTAGTAGCTGGGACTACAGGCACGCGCCACCACGCCCAGCTAATTTTTGTATTTTTAGTAGAGATGGGGTTTCACCATGTTGGCCAGGATGGTCTCGATCACTTGACCTTGTGATCCGCCCACCTCGGCCTCCCAAAGTGTTGGGATTACAGGTGTGAGCCACCGCGCCCGACCTGGAGTGTGTGCTTTTAGAATAACCTGCTCTTCCTGCCGTCTTGGAGCTAATTAGAGACTGGCATGAGGCAAAGGAAGGAAAAGAAGCTGAACATTTGACTATTGAGCGCGTACATATTGTCATGAGTGATGGCAGCTGATGCTGATTGAGTTCATGTTTTCAAAGTGCCTCGCAGGGGACTATGTATGTTTCATGAATATTCTTCCTGACCTCTTGCAGTGACTTGGACAGAATTTCTCAGCCTCAGCACTAATCGACATTTTAGATAGGAGACTTCTTGGTTGTAGGGGCTATCCTGTGCTTTGTAGACATTTAGGGGCGTCCCTGGCTTCCCCTGACTGGGTGCCATAACACTCCCAAGTTACAACAAACAAGATGTCCCCTCACACTGCCACATGTTTCCTGGGAGGCAGAGTCACCCCTGGTTAAGAACCATAGGTGATTTACAGGTGGGGAAACTGAGGCACAGTGGTTCAATAAGTTGACAAGATCCCACAGCTAGTATGGGAGAGCCAGGCCTTGATACAGCTCTGTTTCACTCCCAAGCCCTGTCTTCCTCCTGTCAGGCAGCGGTGAGCAGTGAGACTACCCGTGATGGAGCCGGCTTTCTGCCATTACGTCCCTGGGGGAGCTCTGAGCCTGCAATGGCCGTGGAGCTGAGTGGGTGCACCTTCCATGGTGCTGTCTGCCCTCTGGGTTTCTGCTACCTGCTCTCAGAATGTGATCTTTTTTTTTTTTGAGATGGCGTCTGGCTCTGTCACACAGGCTGCAGTGTAGTGGCGCGATATCGGCTCACTGCAGCCTCCGCCTCGTGGGTTCAAGTGATTCTCCTGTCTCAGCCTCCTGAGTAGCTGGGATTACAGTCGCCTGCCATCACGCCTGGCTAATTGTTGTATTTTTAGTAGAGACGGGCTTTCACCATGTTGACCAGGCTGGTCTCCAACTCTTGACCTCAGGTGATCCGCCTGTCTCGGCCTCCAGAAGTGCTAGGATTACAGGCGTGAGCCACCGCACACAGCCCCAGAATGTGATCTTTTTCCTCCTTCCTTCCCCACCACGCAGGACGCCCAGGTGGACCTGTTTCGTGACATCACTTTCTACATCTACTTTTCCCTCGTACTCATTCAGCTCGTCTTGTCCTGTTTCTCAGATCGTTCACCCCTGTTCTCGGAAACCATCCACGATTCTGTAAGTGTGACCACAGACGAGTATGTGTGTGTGCGTGTGTGTGTGTGAGTGTGAGAGAGAAGCATGACACAGTGCCAGCTAACAGTTCTTAGATCCATCCAGGATCTCGTTCCAGCCTCCCTCAACCCCTGATACAGGGACTACCATCCCGCCTATTTTACAGATGGAAAAACTGAGGCTTAGATGTGACTAGGGGACCGAAGGAGAGAATCTACTTTGTTGTTGATGAACTACTGTGTCTTGCAGGCCTGTAGGTTTCTCACTTGGCATGGTGATTTTAGAAAGTGTGAGCAGATAATTACAAATCAGGTATTTTTTATGAATTCTAGTTGTCCAGATCCAGATGTTCTGGAAAAGTGAGAAGTTGTGACAGGTTAGGCCTATAATCCCACAGGGCAGAGCTGAGGAGTTGCTGGAGTCCCCACCACTCCCTATTGTATTATAGTGGCATGCTTTCCTCACTTGTGGCAGGTGCCTGGCCCTGCGGGATTTGAGTTTGAGACCTTTGGTCTGTTATGTCAGTTTCAGAGAAATTCTGTAAATACAGAAACTTATCAGTGAGGAGTGTGGAGATGGTCACTCCTTCTGCTAGTAAAACAAAAGGGAACACTTTATTCATTTCCCTTAATTTTTTTCTTTCTTCTTTTTTTGAGACAGGATTTTGCTTTGTTGCCCAGGCTGGAGTGCAGTGGTGTGATCTTGGCTCACTGTAGCCTTGACCTACTGGGCTCACGCAATCCTCCTCCTACCTCAGCTTTCTGAGTAGCTGGAATTACAGGCACGCACCACCATGCCTGGCTAATTTTTTTCTTTCTTCACCTTTTATTTTAAGTTCCAGGGTCCATGTACGGGACGCACAGGTTTGTTACATAGGTAAATGTGTGCCATGGTGATTTGCTGCACAGACCAGCCCATCATCTAGGAATGAAGCCCGGGATCCATTAGCTAGTCTTCGTGATGCTCTCCCGCCACCTGCTCCCCAACTTGTCTTACTTGTAATTACTTAATTAATAATTAAAGATGGGGAGATGGGGTCTTACTATGTTGTCCAGGCTGGTGTCAAACCCCTGGGCTCAATCGATCCTCTCTCCTTGGCCTCTCAAATTGCTGGGATTACAGGCGTGAGTCACCACACCCAGCCTATTCTTTCTTTCTTTCTTTATTTTAACAGGGATGGGATCTTGCTGTGTTGCCCAGGTTCATGTGCAGCTTTTGATAAGAGAGATCTGGGAAGGCCTGCCCAGAAAACTGCATGTGAGCAGAGACCTACAGGGGTGAGGGAGTGGGTGGAGCAAACACCTAGAGGAAAGGTGTTACAGGCGGAGGGGAGCAAGTGCGAGGGCCCTGGGGTGGGGAAGTGTGGAGGGAACAGCAAGAAAAAGCACAGCAGGAGAAGGCTAAGAGATGGTGGGTGCCTGAGAGGTGGGACAGTCCCCTTGTGAGCCGGATGAGCTGTTTGGGTTTTATTGTGAGTGTGGCAGGGAGGCCTTGGGGCACCTATTTAATGCTGATTCATGGCTAGTCAGCTGGTAATGGGCAGACTGCAGTGGGAGCACTTTTTACCTCTGTGGTTCTGTTGGGTTTGGCCTGAACCTCGGTGAGGGGCAGAGGCTCACCTTGTGGGTGATAAAAGGGCTTGGTGGGCATCAGTATGGAGGAGGAGGTTGATGATAACCAAGAGATTTTAGAAACCTATGTCCCAGGCCAGGCGTGGTGGCTCACACCTGTAATCCCAGCACTTTGGGAATCTGAGGCAGGCAAATCACTTGAGTTCAGGAGTTTGAGACCAGCCTAACCAACGTGGTGAAATGCCGTCTCTGCTAAAAATACAAAAATTAGCCAGGTGTGGTGGTGCACGCTTGTAATCCCAGCACTTTGAGAGGCCAAGGCGAGAGGATCACTTGAGCCCAGGGGTTTCAGACCAGCCTGAGCAACATAGTAAGGCCCCATCTCCCCATCTTTAATTATTAATTAAGTAATTAAAAGTAAGCCAAGTTGGGGAGCAGGTGGCGGGAGAGCATCAGGAAGAATAATTCAGTCGGGAGGCTGAGGCAGCAGAATCACTTGACCCTGGGAGGCGGAGGTTGCAGTGAGTGGAGATCACACCACTGTACTCCAACCTGGGTGACAGAGTGAGACTCTGTCTCAAGAAAAAAAAAAAAGAAAGAAAGAAAAAAGAAATGCATGTCTAATGTATGTTCTGAGGAGTCCTGTATTGGTATTTCCTTGCCCAAAGAGGAGCTGGGTTGGAGAAATGAGCAAGTGCGTGCGTCTGTGTGTGTGTTCCTGTGCATCTGTGTGTACATGTGTATATGCATGCATGTGCATGTCCGTGTGTCTCTGTTCTGTAGTCACAGGCCTGTATATGCGTGTATGTGCTTATATGTGAATGTGTGCTTGTGTGCTTAAGTTCATGTATGTTTCTGAGGATGTGTGTATGTGTGTCTTTGTGTTGTGTGTGCTTGCATATGTATAAAGTTCACAAAGGCAGTGATCATACCTGGGTCACTTCATTTTGGATCCCTGGCTGGTGCCTGACACAGAAAGAGAGGGAGGGGCTCATGAGTCAGTGGTGGTTGTATGTATTATGTATCAGTGTGTGTGAGTGTGGGTGGCAGCCAAGTGTCCCTGTTTGTCAAATGTTGGGCTGTTCTTTTTTTTCTTTTTTTGAGACGGATTCTTGCTCTTGTTGCCCAGGCTGGAATGCAGTGGCACGACCTCGACCCACTGCAACCCCGCCTCCTGGGTTCAAGCAATTCTTCTGCTTCAACCTCCTGAGTGACTGGGGTTATAGGTGCCCGCCACCACACTCGACTAATTTTTGGAATTTTTTTTTTTTTTTTTTTGAGTCGGAGTCTTGCTCTGTTGCTCAGGCTGGAGTGCAGTGGCACGAACTCAGCTCACTGCAAGTTCCGCCTCCTGGGTTCACGCCATTCTCCTGCCTCAGCCTCCCGAGTAGCTGGGACTACAGGCTCCTGCCACCACGCCTGGCTAATTTTTAAAATATTTTTAGTAGAGACGGGGTTTCACTGTGTTAGCCAGGATGGTCTCAATCTCCTGACCTCGTGATCCACCCACCTCGGCCTCCCAAAGTGCTGGGATTACAGGCATGAGCCACCGCGCCTGGCCAATTTTTGTATTTTTAGTAGAGATGGGGCTTCACCACCTTGGCCAGGCTGGTCTCAAACTCCTGAACTCAGGTGATCCACCAGCCTCGGCCTCCCAAAGTGTTGGGATTACAGGTGTGAGCCACCGCGCCTGGCCGAGCCATTCTTTAGAACTGGGATTTATACAAAACAAATCATACCTTACCTGGGTGGCCGCAGACCTTGGATTGCTGAGGGTAAACCGAGTCTGGTTGGGGCTGCCTGGCTAGCTAGCGTGGGGATCACCTGACCCGTTAGGCTTCCTCTGGGAGCCTGAGAAGAACTCTCTTGCCGTGGATGGTTCTGGAAGCTTTTTGAAGGAGGGACTTTCTGATTTCTGATCTCCCTTCGGAATCTGGATAAATTCCCTTTCACTTCTCCCCTGGGCGTGTGTGTAGTAGGGTGACTCACAGAGCTGACGTGGACCTTTTTTTGTGCTTTCTGCATTCCTGGGATTCTGGCAGCCTGGGCCTGGGATCTGCTCTGCTACCCTGGGTGGTATGGAGCTCTCAGTTCTGGCGGCTAAAAGGCTGCATTGTTGGGGGGCTGGGACACCCTGACTCTTCTCCCCAGTCATTGTTTTCGGTCTCTGTCTCATCTCCCCTGGCTCCCCCTGTGTCATCGCTGGTCCTCCAAGATGGTGGAAGACACTGGTTTGTCTCTTCGGAGTCTCGCTCTGTCGCCAAGGCTGTAGTGCAATGGCATGATCTTGGCTCTGCAGCCGGCGCCTCCCAGGTTCAAGCAATTCTCCTGCCTCAGCCTCTCGAGTAGCTGGGACTACAGTCACGTGCCACCATGCCCAGCTAGTTTTTGTATTTTTAGTAGAGATGGGGTTTCACCACGTTGGCCAGGATGGTCTTGATCTCCTAACTTCAAATGATCCGCCCACTTTGGCCTCCTAAAGTGCTGGGATTATAGGCTTGAGCCACTGTGCCCGGCCTTGGTCTGCCTCTTGTGCAGTGAGATCCAGCAGGGTGTCAAATGTGGGTGTGCAGGCTGCTGCATTTCTGACATTTGTGCACTTGTCCAGGAGAGAACACTTCGATTGGCTGACACTCTCTGTCCAGGAAGCCTGAACTTCCCTTTGGGTTCCTGTTCAGGGACCCCGTGGGGGTGCCATTTACCTTTTTGCAGATTAGAGTTTAGACCAGGAGTTAGCCAGTAGCCCACGGGCCGAATCTGGGCTGCTGCCTGTTTTTGTAAATAAAGTTTTATTGGAACACAGCCACTCGCATTCATCACATAGTGTCTACAGGTGCCTGGAGCTGCAACAGTAGAGTTGTGTAGCTGCCACAGAGACTGTAGCACCCACAAAGTCTAAGATACCTACCGTCTTTACAAAGGAAGTTTGTCCACCCCTGGTCTCAGCATTTCTTTAGCTCTGATGACTTTTTAACTTCCTTTTTTGTCCCCTTTCCAATTTCAAGCATTCTTTCTTCCTATGCAAGGCAAGGACGGGAATCGACATTTATTAGATGCCTGCTGTGTACTAACTAGAACTATGCTAAGTTCTTTATATGCATGTCTCACTTAACTTTCACAGCAGTCCTGGTGAACTTGGTACTCTTTTTCTCATTTTACAGAGAAACTGAATCGCAGACATAAGTGCCTTGCTCTATGTGAATAGAGCAGAGATTCGAACTTACGATGGGCTGTTCTGCACAATCACGTCACTTCTCTTGGTTGTAACTGCTGAATGGCAGGGTCTTGGCTAAATATGGCTTTGTGTTAGGCTGGAAGCTTCACATGGCAGTATCCACCTTGTAACCTCAGTGCCTAAGACACAGCGTGGCACACGCTGGGCCTTTAGTGGTAATTTATTGTTGTATTATATGGGGAGGTGCTCAGTACATGTGGCACATTATCTTATGTCTTGCATAAGGGTGAGGTGTGCATGGGGCCTCACAGGACATCAGATTAAGCTGCTTCTCTGCCTTCATTCTGTTCTAGTATTACCAGGAAGAAAGAGGAAGGGGACTGATGTATGCATAGATGTTCTAAAGGCCCGGCATGGTGTCAAGAGCTTTATTTTCTTTTTTAAAATGTATTTTGGGGGGTTAAATATATGTAACCTAAGATTTGCCATTTTAACCATTTTAAGTGTGCAACTCAGTGATGCTAAGAGTTTTTTAAAATCTTGTTCAAGGCCGGGTGCGGTGGCTCACACCTATAAACCCAGCACTTTGGGAGGCCGAGGCAGGTGGATTATCTGAGGACAGGAGTTCGAGACCAGTCTGACCAACATGGTGAAACCCCGTCTCTACTAAAAATACAAAATAAATAGTCTCTACTAAAAATACAAAAATTAGCTGGGTGTGGTATTGTGCACCTGTGATCCCCGCTATTTGGGAGGCCAAGGCAGGATAATTGCTTGAACCTGGGAGGCGGAGGTTGCAATGAGCTGAGATTGCTCCAGTCTGGGCAACAGACTGAGACCCTGTCTCAAACAAACAACGAACAAACAAACAAACAAAATAACTACATAACTACCTAGCAACCTAGTTTAGCAGTTGAGATGGGGGCAAGGAAGGGTAGGAACCAGGTCCTGTGAGAATCAACCAGACTCATGGCTTTGGGCTTGGTGCTCTTCCTTTGGGGACCTCAGCAGCCCCTTCTTGAAAACGGGTTGCAACTCGATTTGTTGTTGGCTGCACCTCCTCTCTGTGCCCCCGACCTGAGCCCTGTGATCTGAGGAGGAGGACAGCGAGACACCCTCTTTGCTTGTCTTCCTGTCACTCTCAGGGATTGAATCACAGTGGAGCCGGGAAGACGGCGAGAGTCCAGGCTTGCCGCTCTCCCATCCTCAGCGCAGCAGCAGGCCATCCATCAGCTGTTGCGTGTCCTCAAAGTGATCAACCAAGGCCTGGGGCAGCTGAGGTCAGGCGGGGCCTGGATGGGAGCTGGTAGGGCTGGCTGCTCCAGGCCACTTCGTGCTGAGTCACTGAGTCGGCCGATCCTCCCCAGCTGGCCCTGCTCCCGTTCCATGACTCAGATGTCTATTTCGGCCCTGGCTGCTCGGTGGGGCTCCTCCCATCTTCCTCCTGGCTCTGGGGCTGCCGAGGCTTTTGGGAGCCTGGGCAGGGCTGACCAAGACTGCTAGGGCTCTAGCCCGTCCCCAGTCTCCTGCCTTTTATCTCATTGGCACTGAGTCTGTGGTTTAGGTTTGAGGGAGGAGAGTCTTGTAGATAAGGGGATCAAGGCCAAAGCAGATCATGTATAAAGTCTCAACTGAAAACGGGGGTCCTTGGACCAGTTGCAGCAGCTTGATATCCCCCGGAAGCTTGCTAGAAATGCTGGGTCTCGGGCCCCATCCCAGACCTACCAAGTCAAAATCATTTTAACAAGATATCCAGGTGGTTCAGGGTTGCAAATCACTGGTTTGGAACGTTCAGTGAATGCTCCTCAACTTATTTGCGGTAAGAGGTTGTTTTCAGTGCTGTCTGTACAATATGTAATATTTCCCCCCAGCATTTTACTATGAACATTTTTAAACCTACAGAAAAGTTGAAATAATTCTATAGTGAGCAGTCATATACTTGGTACCTAGAACCACAGTTAACATTTTGCTAAACTTGCTTTGTCACATATCTGTCTGTCTAACCAGATAGTTAATCAGCTAGCCAACCAGCTAGTTTTGTTTTGTTTTTTTGTTTTTGAGGCAGGGACTCGCTCTGTCTCGCAGGCTAGAGTGCAGTGGTGCGATCACAACTCACTGCAGCCTCCAACTCCTGGGCTCAAATGATCCTCCCACTTCTGCCTCCCAAGTAGCGTAGGCACTGCAGGTGCACACCACTGTGTTTGGCTGATTTTTAACTTTTATATAGGCATGAAGGGCTCCCTATGTTGCCCGGTCTGGTCTTGAACTCATGGCCTCAAAAAATCCTGCCGCCTCAGCCTCCCAAAGTACTGGG
This sequence comes from Piliocolobus tephrosceles, assembly GCF_002776525.5. Lineage (NCBI taxonomy): Eukaryota > Metazoa > Chordata > Mammalia > Primates > Cercopithecidae > Piliocolobus > Piliocolobus tephrosceles. The sequence continues at coordinate 15,603,146 of NC_045450.1, forward strand.
ATTACAGGTCTGAGCCACTGAATCTAGTTTTTTTGATACCCGAAACTTATTTTGAAATATATTAGTATTCTGTCACGCAGCCACTTCCAAGCAGATCATTAGCTAGAGTTCAGTATCTGTTTACAGTTCGGAGTTTTTTGTTTAAAATTTACATACAGTGAAATTGCCAATCTCAAGTTAGCATTTGATGAGTCTTGGTAAAGGAATACCTTAAATCCCTGTGAAGATACAGAACATTACAAAGACCCCAGGAAGTTCCCTTGTGCCCCTTCCTGATCAGTCTCTGTCCCCACCCACCAATGCCTGATCTTGGACCGTTGATTCAAGCGTTGAAACTCCATTTTCTTTCCTTTTCTGCATCATGCTGTCAGTCATTTAATAATCAGGTGTTGTGCCAGGGGCTGAGCTAGAAAGAAACAGACCTTGACCACTGCCCTGGAGGAGAGATGGAAGGTGGGTGGCAGGCAGTTGAACCAACAACTGCAGGATGGACAGTGGGGGCTCTGAGGGAAGGAAGTGCTGGGAGTTGTTGGGGCTGGGAGAGTGGTCCCTAACTCAGCCTGGGATCCCAGACTAGCATCCAGGGAGGGGAGGCGGTGCTCAAGTCTAAGGAATGAGAGGCTCCAGCCAGGTGAATATGGTTGGAGGTGGAGGGGTGGGAGGGTGCTCCTGGTAGAGCAACCGGCATGTGCAAAGGTCCGGTTGAGGGAGCTTGTGGGTGTTTGGGAATCGCTTGGAATTCGGCTTGGCTAGGCTGGGTGCAGTGTGGCTCGTGCCTGTGATCCCAGCACTTTGGGAGGCTGAGGCAGGCGGATCACCTGAGACAAGGAGCTCGAGAACAACCTGTCCAAATGGTGAAACCCTGTCTCTACTGAAAATACAAAAATTAGCTGGGTGTGGTGTTGCATGTCTGTAATCCCAACTACTCGGGAGGCTCAGGCAGGAGAATCACTTGAACCTGGGAGGCGGAGGTTGCAGTGAGCCGAGATTCCGCCACTGTACTCCAGTCTGGGCGACAGAGCAAGACTCCATCTCAAAAGAAAGAAAAAGAAAAGAATACTGCTTGGCTAGGTTGAAAGGGCTAGGATATAGTGAAAAGAGAGGCAAGAGCCAGGGAGCATCAGAGATCAAGGGTGCAGTTATGTGTCACAATAAGGACATGAGTAGCTGGGACCATAGTTGCATGCCACCACGCTCAAGTATCTTTTTCTGTTTTTGATAGAGATGGGGTTTCTATATTACCCAGGCTGGTCTTGAACTCCTGAGCTCAAGTGATGCCCCGTCTTGGCCTCCCAAAGTGCTAGGATTACAGCGGTGGGTGAACTACCACGTCCAGCCAGGACTTGGAATTTTAACCTTACTGTGGTGGGAGCTGAGGAAAGGTTTTTCACCAGTGGAATGACACACTTAGGTTGGACAGGTTTTGGAAGATCCTCAGACTGAAAGGAAGAGGATGCACTGGACATGGGGGTGGCGTTGGTGGCACTTAAAAAGCCTTTGCAGGCACCCAGGCAGGTAGAGAGGGAGGCTGAGCCAGGATATTCACCTGTGCCCACTACAGCATCAAAAGCCAGAAAAAGGGCCAGGGCGGTGGCTCACACATGTAGTCCTGGCACTTTGGGAGGCTTAGGGGGGAAGATTTCTTGAGGCCAATAGTTTAAGACCAATCTGGTCAACATAGTGAGGCCCTGTCTCTTGAAACAACAAAAAAAACCAGACAAGTTCATGGGCAAAGGGCATGGGAAAAGATTCCGACGTGTGCTCCAGTAGAGGAAACGGAGGTCCTGGGCAGGGAGGCATTTTGCACAGTTGGTAAGCAACAGTGCAAACAAATCACCAATGTTTACGTGATCCTGGCAAATCTCTTATTGCTGGACATTTTGACTCCATGTAATAAGGATAACAGCTGGGTGCACTGTATTATTTAGTCCTCACAGTAGGGCAGGAAGATCAGTCTTCCTACTTCACAGATGAAGACACCGAGGGTCAGAGTGATGTGTCAGGAACCCTCCCACTGGGTTCTCACGCTTGAAACACAGATATCTGGTCCCCACCCCCACAGTTTCTGATGAAGTAGGTCTGGGTGGGGCCCAAGCATCTGTGGTTCCCAGCAAGTTCCCAGGTGCCACCGATGCTGCTGACGGAGCTGTGTTTGAGGACCACTGCTCTAAGCCGTATTGCTGCTGTATGCATTTCCTCCTGCTGGGCACAGGGGTTGTGGGGGGGCACTTTGGCAGCGCAGAGCGAAGGTAACCAGCAGAAAACCCATCAGAACTAAAACCCGAGAGAGTTTCCAACAAACAGGCCAGTATGCTGAAAGAAGCAGACAAGGTCCTCAGACTACCCTGCGCTCCAAGAATCAGTGCCTGGGGCTGCTGTACCTAACTGGTTCAAACCACAGCGTTTCTGGCAGCTCATCTGGTACCAAACGTAGATGTCGATATGGTGGATGCCAAAGAACACATCACTCTGTTAGGATGAATCAGGCTTTTCCTCCTTCCGCCTTCAGCCAGGACTTCTCTAAATTGTTTTCATTTCGAATGAAGGAGGGACCAGTTGACGAGCTGCTTTCTTGCTGTCTGGGCCAGGAGTTGCTGTATTTCAGTGTCTGAGACTGGGAAACCCCCGGAGGTGGCTCTGTCTTTCGTACCTAGTGTATGATGTCAAAAGATTGTCCTTGGTTTGGGTTACATGAGATGCTCCCTGGATTATGATCCAGTGCCCCATGGGTTTTTTTCCTCCTTTTTGATTGTCAATCCTTGACCTGCTTCAGAAGTTAGTTGTCTTTGTTGTCAAGGCCTTCCACGTCAGATAGAGGCTGTTTCCAGGCCGGGTGCAGTGGCTCATGCCTGTAATCCCAGAACTTTGGGAGGCTGAGGTGGATGGATCTCTTGAGGTCAGGAGTTGGAGACCAGCCTGGCCAACATGGTAAAACCCCATCTCTACTACAAATGCAAACAATAGCCGGGCATGGTGGCGTGCACCTGTAATCCCAGCTATGAGGCAGGAGAATCGCTTCAGTCTGGGAAGCGGAAGCTGCAGTGAGCTGAGAATGCACCATTGCACTCCAGCCTGGGAGACAAGAGTGAAACCGTCTCAAAAAAAAAAAAGAGGCTATTTCCTTTTTTTTTTTTGCCAGTGAAGGGGGGGACCCTGTGTTGGCCTCTGTATCTATAACTTGAGATAATCTGAAAATCTGTGTTTGTATCTATAGAAGAGAGGCAGCTTGAGGAGAAGAATTTGACAAAGCTCTTCGAGTGTGCAAATTAGAAACTGCAATGGCTGGGCGCGGTGGCTCAAGCCTGTAATCCCAGCACTTTGTGAGGCCGAGGCAGGCAGATGAGTTCAGGTCAAGAGTTCGAGATCAGCCTAGCCAACATGGCGAAACCCCGTCTCTACCCAAAAATACAAAAATGAGCCGGGTGTGGTGGCACGTGCCTATAATCCCAGCTGCTCATGAGGCTGAGGCAGGAGATTTACTTGAACCTGGGAGGTGGAGGTTGCAGTGAGCCGAGATCGGGCCACTGCACTCCAGCCTGGGAGACAGAGTGAGACTCAGTTTCAAAACACAAAAACCAAAAAACTCTGCAGTGTTCCGTCTGTCAGTGTCCTCTTGTTGCATTTGCAGGGCAGGTTTTCTACCAGTGGCTGGGGACTCAGTTTTACTGGGCTGAGGGAAGGTTAGGATTCGAGGGTCTTGTTAAGCTGGACATGGGCTACATTTCAAGCCTCCCTTGGCCGTCCCTGTCCTGCGTGTTGATGCCAAGGCTGAAGAAGACTGGATTTGCAGACAAAAGACTGTCATTTGAGGCCTGATTTCACCCCTTAATCACTGTGTCTTAGCATGTTGTGGGGGTTGAGGTAGGCAGAGGTTAGCCAACCTTTTCTGGAAAGGGCTGACTGATAAATATTTTAGGCTTTGTATCCCATACAGTGTCTGTGGCAACCCCTAACTCTGCTGTGTAGCTCAAAAGCTGCCATATTCATTTATAATATGTAAATGAATGGGTATGACTGTTCCAATAAAACTTTATTCATAAATAGCTGGCCTGTGGGCCATAGATGCTTCTGATATATAAAGCATTTGGTACAGTGGCGTATTGTGAACCCACTGGGTTTTTTTTCCCCCTAGACACTTCAGCTTTATTGATGTATATTGACAAATAAAAATAGAATATGGGTTGGGTGCGGTGGTTCATGCCTGTAATCCCTGGACTTTGGGAGGCTGAGGCAGGTGGATCACTTGAGCTCAGGAGTTCGAGACTAGCTCAAGCAATAGAAATCCTGTCTCTACAGAAAATACAAAAATTAGCTGGGTGTTAGGGTGTGCGCCTGTAGTCCCAGCTGCTTGGGTGGCTGAGGTGGGAGGATCACTTGAACCTGGGAAGTCGAGGCTGCAATGAGCTATGAATACACCACCATGCTCCAGCCTGGGTGACAGAGTGAGGCCCTGTCTCAAAAACAAAAAGGAATATATTTAAGGTGTACAGTTTGATGTTTCCATATGCCAGAGGCTACTGTCACTGCTTCTATTATTACTACTGCTGCTGCTCATGTTACCCTTTCTTGAGCTGTTACTCTGTGCCAGGCACTATTCTAAGTACTTAACATGTTTGATCTCATTTAATCTTCACCACCAAGGAACTGACCCGAGATCCTACAGCGAGGAACTGGCACAGCTGGGATTGAGCCACACCAGCTAGCCCCCACCGCCTTCTTTTTCCTTTGTTCCCTTGTTATTAGCCGTCCCTTCCCAGAAAAGGTTGATAAACCTCTGCCTACTTCAACCCTGACAACATGCTAAGAACAGTGATTGAGGGGTGAAATCAGGCCTCAAATGACCTTTTGCTTTTGTTGCAGTTCTCACTGGTTGTAATTCTGATTGTAATTATATATTTATTTGCACCGTGGTTTGCTTACTGTCCATCTCCCCCAGGGTGGGGGGCTGAATGGGGCAGGGGCCTCGCTGTCTCGTTCACAGCTCGGTCCATAGCACTTCACCCACATCCTGGCCTATCAGCAAGTCCTGCCCAAGAAATAAATGAATCATTGACAGCCATGCCCCACCTCTTCCTCCTCTCTCTACACCTGGGTCTTTCACAGTGGGTAGGGCTTGGGCTGCAGGTGAAATGGATTTGCAGTTCCCAGATAACCCACCCCACCAACTGGGAGTGGGCAGGAAGGCGGCAGCTCTTCCGGATGAAAAACCAGCCTACAATGCAGCGTTTCTACTCAGCTTACAAAGCAAACACCACTACCTCCACGCCTTAGGTCGGAGAAATTCCGCTTTATGACACAGTCCCATGGGCCTCATGTCAATTGTCCTTCCTGGCAGTCCCATGGAGTAGGTCGAGCAAGCAGTGGGACAAATGACTCCCATTTTCCAGATGTAAAAACTGAGGCTTGGAGGTGAAGGGACTTGCCCAAGGTCATCAGCTAGAATATAGCAGGGTTGGGATTAGAACCCAGGCCTGTCCGGGTCCACGGTCTCATCTGAACTCTGCTTCAGTTGGTCTGGAATGTAGTCCATGCGCCCGCTGTATCTGATGACCTTATTAAAGATCTGTGGCTGTCAGGGTCCTCCCCCTAGAGGTGCTGATTTGGTTGGTCTGGGGTGGGGCCTTAGGCCCTTGAACTTCACAAACTTCTCAGGTGATGCCAGTGAACTGGAAGGCTGGGAACTTCACCCCTCTGAGCCCCAGAGTGGAGCCTGATCCTTAGCCCTGGCTGTGTATTTGAATCACTGGAGGAGCTTTTTATTTAGCCTTTTATGATGGAAACATAAAGTAGACAGCATAGGATAATGAACTACCAAGAGCTCTTTTTCTTTTTTTTTATTTTTGAGATAGTGTCTCACTGTTGCCCAGGCTGGAGTGTGATGGTGCAATCTCAGCTCGCTGTAACGTCTGCCTCCCGGGTTCAAGCCGTTCTTGCGCCTCAGCCTCTTGAGTAGCTGGGACTGTAGGCACGGCCAATTTTTGTATTTTTTTTAGAGACAGAGTCTTGCCATGTTGCCCAGGCTGGTCTCGAACTCCTTAACTCAAAGCAATTCTCCCATCTCAGCCTGCCAAAGTGCTGAGATTACAAGTGTGAGCCACTGCGCCCAGCTGCCACGAGCTCTTTACCATGCATTGCATAGGTGAACATTTTAGTATGTATCTCCGAAAGACATGGATTTTTTTTGTTGTTTATTTTTAATGACTTTTTATTTCGCAGTAGTTTGGCTCTCAAACAGCTGCAAAGATAAGGATTTTTAAAACTGTAACTGTTGGGCTGCATGTGATGGCTGATGCCTGTAATTCCAGCACTTTGGGAAGCTGAGGCAGGAGGATCACTTCAGCTCAGGAGTTTGAGACCAGCCTGATCAATAAAGCCAGACCTTGTCTTGACAAAAAACATATATATGTGACCTTTAATAGTAATTAATATCAAATATTCTAGTAATCCATTGTGGTTGCACAATGGTTCATTCTTACATGATTATTCATGTTTTAGGTGGGATTTTTTTTTTTTTTTTGAGACGGAGTCTCACTCTGTTGCCCAGGCTGGACTGCAGTGGCCGGATCTTAGCTCACTGCAAGCTCCGCCTCCCGGGTTTACGCCATTCTCCTGCCTCAGCCTCCCAAGTAGCTGGGACTACAGGTGCCCGCCGCCTCACCTGGCTAGTTTTTTTGTATTTTTTAGTAGAGATGGAGTTTCACCGTGTTAGCCAGGATGGTCTCGATCTCCTGACTTCGTGATCTGCCCATCTCGGCCTCCCAAAGTGCTGGAATTAAAGGCTTGAGCCATAGCGCCCGGCCTAGCTGGGATTTTTTTATGGAAAAGAGTTTCCCCTTCATTTTTTTGATCACTGATCACTCTGTAGTGATGGAATAAATGACTGTTTTCCTCGGGGAAGCCTTTTCTGACCCTGGTGAACCAAATGAGTACATTTGGGAAAGGTGGAGAAAATACTTGGTTTTTTCCACTTTTTCTGTTTTCAAACAATGACCTGGTTCACTGGCAATATCAGATGTTTCTCTTTATTCCCAGCGTCAATATGAAACTTCTGTATATAAACATATGTGGTAAGGCCGGGCACGGTGGCTCAAGCCTGTAATCCCACCACTTTGGGAGGCCAAGGTGGGCAGATCACTTGAGTCAGGAGTTTGAGACCAGCCTGTTCACCAACATGGTGAAACCCCATCTCTACTTAAAATACAAACATTAGCCCAGTGTGGTAGCTCACGCTTGTAATCCCAGCTACTTGGGAGGCTGAGGCAGGAGGATCACTTGAACCCAGGGGGCAGAGGTTGCAGTGAGCCAAGATCACGTCACTGGAGTCCAGCCTGGGCGACAGAGCGAGACTCCATCTCAAAAAACAAAACAAAAAAAAATGTGTGATATGTTTTAGCCCGTTGTATTTACTCTTCTTGTCAAAGCTCAAATTGTCCCTCTTTTAGCCTGCAGCGGCCACTTCTGCTTGGCTCTTGAACCTTTTAACAGTCCTCTTCATGCTTAGTTTCCTTGTTGTCTGGTGTAACAAGATGTTCTTGGCTTACCGTGCATATTTCCCGCCCAGCCACTTTTCCAAGAAAAATCTGGAAGTTTGAAACAAAAAGCTTCAGTGCCCCAGTCTCACCTCAAACAAACTTAATGAGAATCCCTGGTGCGGGTAGGGTCCAGATACAGTATTTTTTATATTAAAAAAAAATTTTTTTTTTGAGACAGGGTCCCTAGGCTGGAGTGCGGTGGCACGATCTCAGCTCACTGCATCTTCTGCCTTGTGGGTTCAAGCAATTCTGCCTCAACCTCCCGAGTAGTTGGGATTACAGGCGTGAGCCACCACATCCAGCTAATTTTTTGTATTTTTGGTAGAGACAGGGTTTCACCATGTCGCCTAGGCTGGTCTCGAACTCCTGACCTCAAGTGATCTGCCTACCTTGGCCTCCCAAAGTGCTGAGATTACAGGCGTGAGCCACCACACCCAGCCAGGATACAGTATGTTTTAAAAAGCACTCACAGCCTTGAATGGAAAAACCACTTGAGGAGAGTATGCCGCCTTATCTGGCTCTGTAAACACGTTAGAGCTGCACAAGGCTGGAACTTTGAGTGGAGTCCTTGGCTAAAGCTTTCATTACTGCGTGGTGACCCTCTGCTGCTAAAGCTTGTGTTTCAGAATTGAGACCCGGATGCATCCGTGTTGAAAGCCAGACTTTGTCATCCCAGGACCTCTGTGTCGGTCCCTTTCCTTGCCTGTGTGTTGTTGACTTGAGGCTCATCTTCATACCTCTGGGAAATAAGTTATTCGATAGCTTGCTTAGAATCTCTTAGAACTTCCCATTGCCCTTAGAATGAAGAGCAAAATATGTGGCCTGCAGTGTAGACTGTGCACAGCTTCCAGTGTAGACTGCTCAGGCCCTTTCTTGGTTCCTGGAGTCTGCCAAGCTTCCTTCTGCCACTGGGCCTTTGCACACACTGCTGTCTGCTGGGAATGTGTTGCCTTTCCTCATTACTTAGTTCTCCTCTACTCACCCTTCAGGTGCCAGCTTGACTGTCTTCCTCGGGGGAGCCTTCTCTGACCTTAGTATACCAGATCAGCCCCCATGCACTTACTTTGTCTCATTGGTAATATTTCTCTCCCTTCAGGATGCACATCAAGGCCCAGAAGTTGTAGCTTTGCATTTGTTTATGTGATCATTTGAAGCATGTCTCTCTCTGGAGCCTGACTCTTTGGGGCTCACATCCTGACTCCACCACTTTTAGCTGTGGGACCTTGAACAAATCTTTTCGTCTCTGGTCCCCAGTTTTTAGATTTAATTTTATTTTTATTTGGAGACAGTCTTGCTCTGTTGCCAGACTGGAGTGCAGTGGCACAATCTCAGCTGACTGCAGCCTCCACCTCCTGGGTTCAAGCGATTCTCTTGCCTCAGCCTCCCAAGTAGCTGGGACTACAGGCGCCCGCCACCACACCCAGCTAATTTTTGTATTTTTAGGAGAGATGGGGTTTCACCATGTTGGCTAGGATGGTCTCTATCTCTTGACCTCATGATCTGCCTGCCTCGGCCTCCCAAAGTGCTGGGATTACAGGCCCAGTTTCTTTTAACTGCAAAACAGGGATGATATAATTACTTTCATCTATCTTGTGAGGTGAGGATGAAGATTAAATAAGGTAGTTTGTGTAAAGCACTTAGAACAGAGCCAGCTATTAATAGTAGAGAATCTTGGCAGGTATTACTGATAATTGCTGCAGTAGACCACAAGCACCATACAGGCGGGGGTCATTTCTGTTTGTTTAGATTTGTATGCAGGGTGCTTGGAACAAGGGTAGTGCTCGGAAAATACTTGTTGGATGAGTGAAGGAATCAAGTGGAGAGAATAGTAATACCATGTTTATAGAATTCCATGAGGATATAAAATAATGCAAATATATAAGTTCTTGGTAGAGTGTCTAGCACATAGTAGGTGGTCAATAAATATTCAGTGACCAAATGAGTAAAGTGGGGACAATAGTAACACCCACTCATGAGGTTGCTGTGCGGATATCAGGCAACCCTGTAGTACCTTGTAGAGTGCCTAGCACATAGTAGGTGCTCCAGAAAATATTTGTTGAATGAATGAGTGAAGTAGGGATGACGTTAACACCAGCTCCTAGGGTTGTTACGGGGATACAAGATAAGGCAGGTTTATAGCATGTTGTATTATGGTTGCACATGGTAGACACTCTGTTGATTGAAACTGGAGGAGCTGCCATGAGTTTCTTTCTGCTGGGGATTAGGAGAGGATCCTTTTGGGGTGCAGAATGGTGTGGAGCTGACGCTGGTCCTCTGGAAGCAAGAGTGAGCAGCTAACTACTCCTTGCTAAGCTCTGACCTGGATGAAAAGTTGAATCGTTCCTTTCCTTCTTCCTCCCAAACCTGTGCTTTCTTTCCACTAGAATCCTTGCCCGGAGTCCAGCGCCTCCTTCCTGTCCAGGATCACCTTCTGGTGGATCACAGGGTAAGGCTGGGCCCCCCAGACCTCAGGGAGGTGGTGGGGAATGAATGAATGAATGAATGAACATGAACATGCTCAGGTCCCCCCCGACTTCTCCCTCCTTCGCTCTATTCGACAGAGTTGTCTTGAATCTGCCTTTGCTGGCCATGTGGTCTCAGAGACACCAGCTCTGTCCGGCAGTTCCAGGAACTTGAATGTGATATATACACAGGAGCCGTAAGCAGCTTACACCTCTGCAGAAGGCTTTGCCTGGGACAGCCATACGCTGGACTGCTCTTGCTTTAGCTTCAGATTTGGGTTTTTAAAATATTAGGTATAGTTACTCTTAACATTGTCCCCCTCCTGCCCCCCACTCCTTAGAGAAATAATACGGTCTCACCATGGGAAATGTGGGTTAAAAAAACCACATGTGCAGATCAGTAGTAGGAAACACACAGAGGCAACCAGTTTCACCATTTTAGTATGCCTACTTCTGGTCTTCTTTCTTTTTTTTGAGATGGAGTCTCGCTCTGTCCATCTCAGCTCACTACAGCCTCCACCTCCCGGGTTCAAGCGAGTCTGCTGCCTCAGCCTCCCAGGTAGCTGGGATTACAGGTGTGCGCCACCATGCCCGGCTAATTTTTGTATTTTTAGTAGAGACAGAGTTTTGCCATATTGGCCAGGCTGTTCTTGAACTCCTGACTTCAGGTGGTCCACCCACATCGACCTCCCCAAGTGCTGGGATTACAAGTGTGAGCCACCATGTCCAGCTACCTTCTGGTTCTCTTTTTGTACATCTTTTTCTGCCCGTTGTTAGCATCTTATTGGGGATTGTTTGAAGGTTCTTTTTTTGCCCCTAATATGCATCATCTTTTTTTTTTTTGAGACAGGCTTTTGCTCTGTGGCTAAGGCTGGAGTGCAGTGGCACAATTGTAGCTCACTGCATTCCCACTCTACTGGGCTTAGGTGATGCTCCTGCCTCAGCCTCCTGAGTAGCTGGAAGTACAGTCACGCTGCCCCGTGCCCAGCAGATTTTTGTACTTTCTGTAGAGGTGGGGTTTCATCATGTTGCCCAGGCTGGTCTCCAACTCCTGAGCTCAAGTGATTCTCCTGCCTCAGCCTCCCAGAATGCTGGAATTACAGGCATGAGCCACCATGCCCGCTCTCATCTTTGTCTTAATGACAAACATCTTTTTAAAAAATTAGATGTTCTAAATAATTTCTTCAGATTACTGTTAAAAAGCATCACTGGGACGGTTGATATAATTTGCACATGACTACAGGACACCAGATGCATGCTAATAACTTTCATTCGTCTTTTGGGAAATTGTGCTGTAGTTAAATAAGAGCATGTCCTGAATTAGAAGGGGATGCCTCCAGTTTTTTGGGGGTAAAGGCATAAGGCATGTAGAGCCTACATATTAACTTTGTTTTTTTTATTTTTTATTTTTATTTTTTAATTTTTTTGTTGTTGTTGTTGAGACGGAGTCTCGCTCTATCACCCAGGCTGGAGTGCAGTGGCCGGATCTCAGCTCACTGCAAGCTCCGCCTCCCGGGTTCCCGCCATTCTCCTGCCTCAGCTTCCTGAGTAGCTGGGACTACAGGCGCCTGCCACCTCGCCCGGCTAGATTTTTGTATTTTTTTAGTGGAGACGGGGTTTCACCGTGTTAGCCAGGATGGTCTCGATCTCCTGACCTCGTGATCCGCCCGTCTCGGCCTCCCAAAGTGCTGGGATTACAGGCTTGAGCCACTGCGCCTGGCCTATTTTTATTTTTTATGAGATGAGTCTTGCTCTGTCGTCCAGGCTGGAGTGTGGTGGCAGGATCTCAGCTCACTGCAACCTCTGCCTCTTGGGTTCAAGAGATGCTCCGGTCTCAGCCTCCTGAGTAGCTGGGATTACAGGGACCTGCCACCACACCCAGCTAATTCTTATATTTTTAGTAGAGATGGGGTTTCACTATGTTGTCCAGGCTAGTCTCAAACTTCTGACCTTAGGTGATCCACCACCTCAGCCTCCCAAGGTGCTGGGTTTACGTGTGTGAGTCACCATGCCAGACCTTTAACTGTTTAAATGGTTCAGAAAAAGGTGGTGTGTTTGCATATGTATGCGTGTTTGTGTGTACGTGTCAGTGGATAGAGACAGAGAATGATACTGCCAACATGGCAACATGTTAACAGTGGTGAGTTGAGTGAATTCTTAGTATAATTTGAGTAATTTTTCTGTAAGTTCAAAATTAGAACAAAAGTTGAAAGTATTTTACCTTTTATTATAAAAGTGTTTAGTCTGCTGGGCGCGGTGGCTCATGCCTGTAATGTTAGCATTTTCAGAGGCCAAGGTAGGTGGATCACCTGAGGTCAGGAGTTCAAGAGCAGCCTGGCCTACATGGTGAAACCCTGTCTCCACTAACAATACAAAAATTATCCTGGCAGCACACTCCTGTAATCCCAGCTACTTGGGAGAGTGAGGCAGGAGAATTGCTTGAATCCACGTAGTGCATTGAGATGGTATCATTGCACTCCAGCCTGGGTGAGTCACATAGAAAGATTAATATAATAAAACTCGATAAGCTCATCACCCAGATTTCATGCTTGCTAATGCTTTGTCATGTCAGCCTTTTTGTTTTTTTATTTTTTCCTTCTTTTTTTTTTTTTTTAAATGGGGTCTGACTCTGTTGCCCAGGCTGGAGTGCAGTGACACAATCACGGCTCTCTGCAGCCTCCACCTCTTGACCTTGAACAATCCTCCCACCTCAGCCTCCTGAGTAGCTGGGACTACAGGTGTGAGCCATTATGACTAGCTAATTTTTTTATTTTTACTTTTTGTAGAGATAGTCTCCCTGGGTTGCCCAGGCTGGTCTTGAACTCCTGGGCTCACAAAGTCCTCCCACCTCGGCTTCCCAAAGTGCTAGGATTATACGCATGAGCTACCATGCCTGGCCCATATCAGCCTTTTTTAATTTAAAATTTTAAAAAGTTGGCGGGGCACAGTGGCTCACGCCTGTAATCCCAAGACTTCGTGAGGCCAAGGTGGGAGGATTGCTTGAGCCCAGGGGTTCAAGACCAGCTTGGGCAACATAGGGAGACTCTGTCTCTACAAAAACAAAAAATAAAAAAAATTGGCTAGTCACAATGGCTTGCACCCGAAGTCCCAGCTACTCAGGAGGCTGAGGTGGGAGGATTGCTCTAGACCAGGAGCTGGAGGCTGCAGGGAGCCGCAATCGCACCACTGTACTCCATCGCGGGTGACACAGCGAGACGCTGTGTCCAAATAAATAAATGAATGAATGAATAATAATAAATAAATTAGAGTCATCCTGATATTTCGCTCCTAAATCTTTTTTTCTAAGTCTTTTGTATGCACCACTGAAAAAAAAAAAAAAAAAGCCATTTTTCCTGCATGACCCAACAGAATGAGCTGTAATTACCTTGTAATATGCAGAAATGTCCCTCCACATTCTGACTTTCCCACCTGCGTGGCTGCTGTCATTTGCAATGGGCAGTTGTGCTGCATCAGCAGGCGTGTGGAGTGAGTGAGCCCCGTCCTCCTCCTCCTCTCATTGACTCTCATTGCCTAACCCCCTTGTATCTTGGCCCCAGGTTGATTGTCCGGGGCTACCGCCAGCCCCTGGAGGGCAGTGACCTCTGGTCCTTAAACAAGGAGGACACGTCGGAACAAGTCGTGCCTGTTCTGGTAAAGAACTGGAAGAAGGAGTGTGCCAAGACTAGGAAGTAAGTGTGAGTTTCCTTGGCCTCCAGGATGCCCCGGTCACCTCCTTACCACTACTGTGGCCTGAATCCAGGGTGGAGCCCTGGCAATGCTGCCTGTCAGTAGCTTTGTGGTTCTGGGCAAGATGCCTCACTTCTCCTCCTGGCCTCAGTTTACTTTTCTGCCAAATGGGGTAGAATCTCACATGTTATTAAGGCAACAGGGTAGATAAAAGAAGAAAGAAGCCAGGCGCGGTGGCTCTTATGTCTGTAGTCGCAGCACTTTGGGAGATCGCGGCAGGCGGATCACTTGATTGAGAGTTTGAGACCAGCCTGACCAATGTGGTGAAACCCCATCTCTACTAAAAATACAAAAATTAGCTGGGTGTGGTGGCGCACACCTGTAATCGCAGCTATTCAGGAGGCTGAGGCAGGAGAATCACTTGAACCTGGGAGGCGGAGGTTGCAGTGAGCTGAGATTGTACCCCTGCATTCTAGCCTGGCAGAGTGAGACTCCGTCTCAAACATAAGCAGAAAAGTAAACTGAGACAAGAAAGAGAAATAAGTGCTGTAAGCAAGCAGGCAGTTGATGCTGTTTGCCATGACCTGTGACTATTTCTCCTTGAGTCAGTCTCACTTTTTCTGTCTCTTAGCATCTGGCATCTTGGATGTTCTTGCTGCTTGAATGTTCTGTCCAACATGCCCAGCTGACCATGTATGTCTATTTAGCTAAAGAAGCCCCATTTGAGGGTGATTTTGTCTGTACTGGATTTTATACTCTACGCCCTATGTAAGGCATGCCCCACTGTGCCTCGTCTGTCATTCTTTTGGGAATCAGGCCAGGGCCACCCCTGCACATACTTTAACTTGTCAGATTTGAGACGCCATTAGTTGCACGATGTGTTATTATTCTACGTAACAGTAAGAAAGAAAAGCAGCTGCAAATTAAACAAGGACGTAAGACGTGTCCTGAGCCCAGACGAGCTGGACCATGAAATTGCAGGTGACATGGGGCCAGTGGATTGCTGCTGTGGGACTAGTAGAACAGCTGTTTCTGTTCCTGTTGCCTGTTCCGGGGTAAGTTTACTACGATAAGCCGTGAGGGGGCCAGTCTGGTGCATTGGATTCCCCACAGACCCATTGGCCTTACAGGGAAAAACCCCAGACCCGGGTTCAGTTCCTCATTCTGTTCCGGGGATGCCCAGGATACAGACCTTTAGTCAGACCCAGATGGTGGGTGGGAATCTGGGACATCCATGGTGCCAGCCACTAGGATATCATCAGAGGACCTCGTGACTCTGGTGGGAGGCTGTTTGGGTGGTCCAGGTGATGGGAAAAATTGTCTCGTGGGAAGCAGATAGAGCTTGGGCCTCTGTGGCTGAGCATTGTAAGGAAATGGCCCATGTCCATGACCCAGTTGAAGGTCTTTGGCAGGCGGAGGTGGCATCCCTGTTTATTACAGTTCTTCATGGAGACAGAACTAGTAGGACTGATGGGTGGATGGACAGATAGATGATAGATAGATGAGATGATGATAGATGATAGGTAGATGATAGATGGGTAGATAGTTGGTGGATGTGTACATGATAGGATGGATAGATGATAGATAGATGGATGATAGGTGGATGATTGATCGATGATGGATGGATGGATGGATGGATGGATCAAGGGTGAGAGGGGATCTACTAGGGAAACTGAATCATGTGATTATGGAGGCTGAGAAGTCCCACATTAGGTCATCTACAAGCTGGATAACCCAGGAAGCTGGTGGCATGGCTCAGGCCAAGTCTGAAGGTCTCAGACCCAGGGAAGTTGATGATGGAATTCTCAGTCCGTGATTAAAGGCCTGAGAACCTGGAGTCCCTGGGGTAAGTCCCAGAGTCCAGAGGCCAGACATCCTGGAGTTGCGATGTCCAAGGGCGGGAGAGGATGACATCCTGGCTGCAGAAGAGAGAGCGCCTGCGTTTGCCATTACTCTGACTTTTTGTTGTGCCTGGACCCTCTGCTGATAGGGTGGTGCCGCCCACATGGGGCGAGGATGGATCCTCCTTAGCCCACTGATTCAAATGCCAGTCTCCTCTAGAAACACCCTCACAGACACACCGAGAAATAACTCTTTACCAGCCATCTGGGTATCCCATAACCTAGTCAACTTGACCCCTAACATCACCCATCACATCTGGATCCCTTCGGCCTCACCTGCAGCATCCCCCGTGCTAAGCAGGCCACATTTGTAGCGTGGGCTTCGGCATTCCTCATCATCCACGCCTCTGCTGATCCCCTGGTTCAGCTTCCTCTCATGGAAGAAGGATGCCCACCTTTGTGTCCCCGAGAGCTTGCCAGGAGAGCACATTGCTGGAGACACCGTGGGAGAGGCCAATATCACAGCCTCGGGAGGAGGACGGAGTTTGAATCAAGAAGTTCCTCCACTGGCCTGGCCCGGCCTTTAATCCATTGAGCAGATGAAACTGACTGCTGCTTTTGTGCTTAGTGATATTTAGTCCCTGAGGGTTCAGAGAGTGGAACAAAAGAGACACAGTCTAGTTGGGTGCCATCGACATTCTATATGGGAGACAGGATGTTGGTTGTAAAACGTGCGTTGACAAGAAGCTTTGGAGAGTGATAGTGCTAGGGTGAGATAAAAATGAGGAAGTGAGGGTGAGAGTAACCGAGGAAGCTTTTTGTTGTTTTTGTTGTTTTTGTTTGTTTGTTTTAGAGATGGAGTCTCTCTCTGTTACCCAGGCTGGAGTGCAGTAGTGTGATCATGGCTTACTGCAACCTCTGCCTCTCAGGTTCGAGCAATTCTCCTGTCCTGGCCTCCCAAAGTGCTGGGATTACAGGTGCATGCCACCATGCCTGACTAGTTTTTGTGTTTTTAGTAGAGATGGGGTTTCACCATGTTGGCCAGACTGGTCTTGAACTTCTGACCTCAAGTGATCCTCCTGCCTTGGCCTCCCAAAGTGCTGGGATTACAGGCATGAAGCTACCGTGGTCGGCTAAGGGAGCTATTTTAGATACAGTGGTCAGAGTTCTACTCAGTGCGGCCATGACTCTTGGTGAGCATGTGCCTGTCCTTCTCTAAGTCTATCTCTGCCTCTTTCCGAGCATCTGGCATCCTGAGTGTTACTGCTTTTTGAAATGTTTTTGTGCAACATGCCCAGCTGACTACGTATGTCTGTTTTGAGAAGGTCACGTTTGAGCAGAGACTTGCATTGGAGGGAGTGAGCCTTGTGTGTATCTGGGGAAGGAAGGGCCTTCCAGGCAGAGGGAACAGCAAGTGCAAAGGGTCTGAGGACGCTCGTGGTGCAGCAGGGGGCTCGTATGACTTGAGCAAAGTGAGTGAGGAGGAGAAAGGGAGGAAATCAAGCAGGAGAAGGATTTGCAGGGGTCTCCTCTGAGAGTTAGGGTGGGATTCCATGTGCAGTGAGAACATGGGCAGGTGTTCTGCAGGGCAGTGGTGTGACGTGAGTTCTGTTGTATGTATGTATGTATGTCTGTATGTATGTATGTCTTTATTTATTTATTTATTTATTTATTTATTTATTTATTTATTTATTTATTTATTTATTTATTTTAGAGACAGGGTCTTGCTGTGTTGCCCAGGCTTGATTGTAGTGGCATGATTACAGCTCATCATTGCAGCCTGGAAATTCTGGGCTCAAGCAATCCTCCCACCTCATCCTTCAGAGTAGCTGGGATTACAGGTGCACACCACCATGCCTGGCTAATTAATTAATTTATGTTTTATATTTTATTTATTTTTTTGTGACGGAGTTTTGCTCTTGTTGCCCAGGTTGGAGTGCAATGGCGCAATCTTAGCTCACTGCAACGTCCGCCTCGTGGGTTCAAGCGATTCTCCTGCCTCAGCCTCCCGAGTAGCTGGGATTACAGGCATGTACCACCACGCCTGGCTAATTTTGTATCTTTAGTAGAGATGGGGTTTCTCCATGTTGGTCAGGCTGGTCTCAAACTCCTGACCTTAGGTGTTCTGCCTGCCTCGGCCTCCCAAAGTGCTGGGATTACAGGTGTGAGCCACTGCACCCAGCCTTTTTAAATTTTTTTTATAGAGACAGGTCTTACTATGTTGCTCAGGCTGGTCTCCAACTCCTGGCTTTAAGCAGTCTTCCTGCCTCAGCCTCCCAAGTAGGTGGCATTAGAGGTGTGAGTCACCACACCCAGCTGAGTTCTGGTTTATGACAACCCAGGCTGCCCTGAGGAAGGTGGGTATTAGGGACAAGAGTGAAGGCAGGGAGACAAGGATGGGGACCTCAAGGGCTGTCCATGAAGTTCCTTCATGCCTCACTGGAGCCTCTGTTTATTTATTTTTTGAGGCAGGGGGTCACTCTTTCATCCATGCTGGAGTACAGTGGCGCGATCTCGGTTCACTGCAACCTACATCTCCTAGGCTGGAGTGATCCTCCCACTTCAGTCTCCCAAGTAGCTGGGACTACAGGCATGCGTCACCACATGTGGCTATTTTTTTTTTGTAGAGATGATGTCTCGCCATGTTGCCCAGGCTGTGCTCAAGCAATCCACCTACCTTGGCCTCCCAAAGTGCTGGGATTACAGACGTGAGCCACTGTGCCTGACTGGAGCCTCCATTTTTTACCCAGAGCATTTTCTGAGAATTCAGTGAGATATATGTCATGATAAGCTATGCACTAGTCCTGAGTAAATGCTGGGCAGGTTTTAGTTGTACAAGTTGTATTTATTCATCTGTACACTTCCATCTTGCCGGGGAGAATGTGGTGAGAACTGGATCTTTGGGCTTGAAAGCGGGCCACCTGAGAGGGGTCTGCCTCTGTGAGTACCTTGGTGTTTAGGGATGCTCAGCATGGGGCCAGGGGGTCGTTTCCTTGGGACATTGATAGATGGATTGCTTGCTTTATTCCCAGAGGCGTAAGCCAGATCTGGCACCTGTAACCCCTGTGAACCTGGAGAGAGTGACAAGGAAAACCCTGTCCTAGTCTGGAATTTCCTGGTGTGGCCCCTTACACCCAGATCCCTTTAGTTAACCAGAGAAAGGAATGGAGCCTGTGCAGCTCGGGGCTGCTGGGTGTCCTAGGCTCGGGAATCAGGTGAGGGACGCCTGGGCTGAGGGGTCTGTGTGACTTTCTGGATCCCTTTACCACCTCTTTTCACTCCTGAGTGACTCCCTCTCAAAAGTCCGGTACGGCTGGGCATCGTCGCTCATGTCCATAATCGCAGCGCTTTGGGAGGCTGAGGCAGGAAGATCACGTGAGTTCATGAGTTCGAGACTATCCTGGCCAACATGGCGAGTCCCTGTCTGTACTAAAAATACAAAAAATAGCCAGGTGTGGTGGCGTTCGCCAGCTACTGCAACCTCCGCCTCTGGGGTTCAAGCAGTTCTCCTGCCTCAGCCTCCTGAATAGCTGAGACTACAGGCATGTGCCACCATGCTAGCTACTCAACAGGCTGAGGCATGAGAATTGCTTGAACCTGGGAAGTGGAGGTTGCAGTGAGCCAAGATTGCACCACTGCACTCCAGCCTGGGTGGCAGAATGAGACTCCATCTCAAAAAAATGTTGGCCAGGATAAAAAAAAAAAAAAAAAAAAAAAACCGTGCTCTACCTTTGGGTTTAAAAACCCAGTGCTTCATTGGTTTGTGTGTAGGATTTTATGTTCTCTTTTGTGCATGGCCACTCAGCGCTTAGGGCCATTTTGGACTATGGTTTCTGCTGGCGTGAATGTGAAATGTTTCTGTGACTCTGGAAGAGTTTGGCAGTTTTTGTTTGTTTGTTTGTTTTAAGTTAGACATAGTGACCATACCACCAGTCACTCCCTTCCCAGGCATCCACCCAAGAGAGCTGAGAACGTATGTTCATAAAAGACTGGTAGAGGAACGTTCTTAGCTACTTTGTGATAACCCAAACTGGAGGTAAGCCAGATAAATATTAGCAAGTGAACACACAAATGTACTAGTTACGTGCATCTGCATAACTGAATACTAACTGATGTACAAGAATGAACTGTTGGCCGGGCACAGTGGCTCATGCCCATAATCTCAGTACTTTGAGGGGCCGAGGCAGGCAGATCACTTGAGGTGAGGAGTTCAAGACCAGCTTGACTAACATGGTGAAACCCCGTCTCTACTAAAACATGAAAATTAGCCCAGTGTGGTGGCGCACGCCTGTAATCCCAGCTACTCAGGAGGCTGAGGCAGGAGAATTGCTTGAACCCGGGAGGCAGAGTTTGCAGTGAGTCAAGATCGCACCATTGCACTCCAGTCTGTGTGATAGAGCAAGACTCCGTCTCAAAAAAAAGAAAAAATCCCTGTAAGATTAAAGACTAGTTTTTTGGTGACAGCTTTATTGAGATATTCACATACCACACGATTCATGTATGCAGAACATACAATTTACTGATGTTTAGTGTGTTCACAGAGTTGTGCAGTCATCATCACAGTCAATTTTATTTACTTGCTTTTTAAGACAGAATCTTGCTCTGGTGCCGAGGCTGGAGTGCAGTGGTGCGACCTCAGCTCATTGCAACCTCCTCCTCCTCCTGGGTTCAAGCAATTCTTCTTCCTAGCCTCCCAAGTAGCTGGGATTACAAGCACCCACCACCATGCCCGGCTAATTTTTTGTATTTTTAGTAAAGATGAGGTTTTGCCATGTTGGTCAGGCTGTTCTCATACAATTGACCTCAAGTGATCCACCCCCCTCAGCCTCTCAAGGTGCTGGGATTACAGGCATGAACCACTGCACCTAGTGAAAAAAAAAATTTTTTTTAGAAACAGGGTCTTGCTATATTGCCCTGGCTGGACTCTTTCTCTCTCTCTCTTTTTTTTTTTGCATTGAACTATATATCTATATATGCCTGTCACTTTGCCTGTCTTGATTATTGTTCTTTTTTTTTGAGATGGAGTCTCACTCTTTTTGCCCAGGCTGGAGTGCAGTGGTGCAGTCTCAGCTCACCACAGCCTCTGCCTCCTGGGTTCAAGCGATTCTCCTGCCTCAGCCTCCCAAGTAGCTGGGATTACAGGTATGCACCACCATGCCTGGCTAATTTTGTATTTTTAGTAGAGACAGGATTTCTCCATGTTGGTCAGGCTGGTCTTGAACTCCTGACCTTAGGTGATCC
>NC_045450.1:15628908-15660453 GCF_002776525.5 Piliocolobus tephrosceles
GCCCAGACCCTCGGTCCTTCAGTGGGATCTGGGACCAGCAGCATTGGCACAGCCTGGAAGCATGGTAGAAATGAAGAATCCCAGGCCACATCTCAGACCTGCAGGATCTGAAACAACTCCCCCTACCCCCTACCACTCCCCCCCAAAAAAACCCGGCTGCATGTGTGCACATTAAAGCATGTGAAGACCTGGTTTCGAGGACGCCTAGGGTCCCTTGCCAGTTGATGAGTTCGAGGTTGGGAGGCAGCACCGTGGATAAGAATGTGGGCTTTGAGATGACAACGGCATTCTGGGCAGACAGATAGGTCAGGAGGGGAGGAACAGAGATCTATGGCATTTCCGCCCCTGAAAGTCTCCTTCCTCTCCGTGGGCCTGGAGGGAGAGTCAGGCCTCTTCACCCGCTGCACTCACCCACCTTCCCTCTCCTTTGTCCCACAGGCCCTGGTGATCACCAATGCAGCCAGAAAATCCTCCACAGTCGGGGAGATCGTCAACCTCATGTCTGTGGACGCCCAGAGGTTCATGGACTTGGCCACATACATTAACATGATCTGGTCAGCCCCCCTGCAAGTCATCCTTGCTCTCTACCTCCTGTGGCTGGTGTGTGTTTGACGCCGTTCCCCTTTGTATGCAGGGAGGGACTCGTACGTGTGGGCAGCGGGCTAAGGGAGTGGGTGTTGGTGGTAATGGCATGTATAGCTCCCTGGCAGTTCCGGCTGTCGTTCATATTTTATTTTCCAGCCTGTTAACTGATTCCTCGGTATTTTGTTCCTTCCCTAAATTGTCAGGTTGATGTTCTTCTTGGTGGCCTGGTGTTTTCATTTTCTCTTCCCTTGACAGTGTCAGTAATTCACTACCCTACAATGGACACATATTTCTCCCGTCGAATCCTCCCAAACGCTTACCAGACTCACTTATTCACTAGTCCCTAATTATGGTGGTCAAAATTCTCTCAATTGCAAGGGATAGACATCTATCTTAAAGTAGCCTAAGTAAATAAAGGGAACTTTGGGGCTGCATGTATCTCAGAAATCTGGGCACTAGCTTCAGGTGTGGATTGATCCAGGAGATCAGGCAATGTTGTCAGTACTCAGTTTCACTCACTCTTTCGTCATTTCGTAGCCCTCTTGTCCTCTGAGTTGACATCATTCTCAGGGGTGCTTCCCCACATGGCTCCATAGCTTTGGGGTGATAACATCGTGACAGATAAAGGTGCCAGAGAAAAGACAAGGCAGCATTTCTCTGCACAGCCAGAGTCAGTCTCAGAGAGCACTCTGATTGGCTTGGTCCTGTTCACACCCCTGAACCAAATCACTGTGGCCCAGGAGGCAGAGTTCTCTGATTGGCCAGCCTGGGTCACATGTCCTCTCCCATGGCAGAAGAGATGTGATTGACAGCCCTTCCATGTGAGGAGGGAGAGTTCCCAAAATAAAATGATGATGAGCAAAGAGGCTCATAGCACAACACATGCCTTGTGGTTTGCCACTTCTGGGTCTTTGCCACCTGCCTTTCCTTCCTTCCTAATTGATGAAAGCCTGCTCATCCCCCCAGGCTGTAGCAGACACTACTTCCACTGATTTCCCCTCGCCTCTGAATTAGATGGACTTTCTCTTCTTTTTGAATTTTGAATCCCAATAACTTTAGTATAGGAAGTCGTCTAATAATACTCTGGAGTAGTTTTTTTTTTTTTTTTTGATACGGAGTCACGCTCTGTCGCCCGGGCTGGAGTGCAGCGTGCCATCTCGGCTCACTGCAACCTCTGCCGCCCATGTTCAAGCCGTTCTCCTGCCTCAGTCTCCCGAGTAGTTGGGACTACAGGCCTATACCACCAAGCCCACTAATTTTTCTTTTTTTTTTTTTGTATTTTTAGTAGAGACGGAGTTTCACCATGTTGGCCAGGCTGATCTTGAACTCCTGGCCTCAAGTGATCTACCCTCCATGGTCTCCCAAAGTGTTGGAATTACAGGCGTGAGCCACGGTACCTGGCCCACTTTCTGAAATAGGTTTTTTTTTTTTTCATGCTCAGTGTACTACCTCCTCTTTGACGGGTAACATGTTAGCTACTTGCAGACACACAGCAGCTGACTTTTGTGTCTTCAGTGGGTACAACCCCAGCAGGGCCTGGTGCATAATGGGCACAGCTCAAATTATTACCTGTTATTGAAAGAGAAGGGCTGAACGAAGTGGCTTATGCCTGTGATCTGAACACTTTGGGAGGCCGAGGTGGGTGGATCATCTGAGGCCAGGAGACCATCCTGGCCAACGTGGCAAAACCCTGTCTCTATTAAAAATATAAACGTTAGCTGGGCATAGTGGTATATGCCTTTAATCTCAGCTACTTGAGTGGCCGAGGCAGGAGAATTACCTAAATCCGGGAGGCAGAGGTTGCATTGAGCTGAGATTGCACCACTATACTCCAGCTTGGGCAACAGAGCAAGATTCTGTCTCAAAAAAAAAAAAAAAGAAAAAGGAAGAGGAAAAAATTACTGGTTTATTTGTCTGTAGTTTGCTTTTTTTATATATCTGTAGAGCAGAAGGTGAGTAAAGTGTTTCTAATAATAGAACTCAGAAAAAAAACACCAGAATTTAATTATCTAATAGGCTGGGCACAGATATAGGTGGAATGTGCCTGTAATCCCAGCACTTTGGGAGGCTGAGGGGGAAGGATTGCTTGAAGTCAGGGGTTTGAGACCAGCCTGGGCAACATAGTGAGACCCTGTCTCTACAAAAAAAAAAAAAAAAATTAGCTGAGTGTGGTGGTGTCTACCCGTGGTCCCAGCTACCCTGGAGGCTGAGGCAGGAGGATTGCTTGAGCCTAGGAGTTCAGAGGCTGCAGTGAGCTAGGATCACACCACTGCACTCCTACTTGGGTGACAAGACAAGACCATGTCTCTAGAAGAAAAAATAAAAATCTAAATAAATGTCTTTTCAAGCAGATGTCTTGGGGAATCTACTTTCGCAAAAGTGCTACTATGGGAAAAATATTTTTGGACCATTTCTTTTAGAATTGCCTTTAGGGTTGGTTTATGAACCATTAAGAAAATTGTCTAACATCACATCTTGTTTTAGATGGTAGTTGCTTGAGCTCAGCACTGTTGACACTTGGGACCAGATAGTTCTTTGTTGTAGGGGCTGTCTTGTTTTTTTGTTACTTTTTTTTTTCTTTTAAGGGACAGAGTCTTGCTCTGTTGCCCATGCTGGCGTACAGTGATTCGATCATAGCTCACTGAAGTCTTAGATTCCTGGTCTCAAGCAGTTTTCTCACTTTATCCTCTCACCTAGCTGGGTGCCACAGGTTCACGCCACCATGCCTGGCTAAGTTAGTTAGTTTTTTTTTTTTAGAGATGGGGTCTCGCTATGTTGCCCAGGCTGATCTCAAACTTACGCCCTCAAGCTGTCTTCCCACTTTGTCCTCCCAAAGTGATAGGATTACAGGTGTGAATCTCTGCACCTGGCCACAAGGCCATAAGTTAATACAGCAAAATTAGCAAAGAATTAAGGAACACATGGGGCAGTGTTCAAGGGAAGCCAGGTACAGGTTTCTGGGAGTCCCCAGCAGAGTCACACAGGTGCACTAATTCTCTGGCCACCGTTATGATGATGCGTGTGAAATGTTGCCAACCACGGAAGCTTGGTAGGAGCCCAGTGCTTGGGGTTTTTTAGGGGCAGGTCACATAAGCACCCTTTGCTTGGCACATACCAAAAGTCTAGACTCCCAGAGGTAAAGCAGTGTTCACCATAAACCATATTGTTTGTACAAACAGGTGAGGCACATTGAGCCACTCTTATCAATTCTGTTAATGGTGGAAGCCCTGCAAGTATGCAGACACTAGCCAAGGGCTAAACTTGTAAGCAGCCTTCAAGCAGGATAAGCAGTCAGGTGGTCATGTTCACACTTTTCTACTTACTACCTTATTACCTTTCTAAAAATCTAAGCTGGGCGTGGTGGCTCGCACCTGTAATCCCAGCTACTTGGGAGGCAGAGGTGGGAAGATCGCTTGAGCCCATGAGTTCGAGACCAGCTTGGGCAACATAGTGAGACCTTGTCTCTACAAAAAATTTTAAAAATAGCTGGGCATGGTGGTGTGACTGTAGTCACAGCTACTTGGGAGGCTGAGTTGGGAGGATCACTTGAGCCCAGGAGATCGAGACCAGTTTGAGTAACATAGTGAGACCTTGGCCCTACAAAAAAAAAACCAAAAAAAAATTAGCTGGGCATGGTGGTGTGACCGTAGTCATAGCTACTTGGGAAGCTGAATTGGGAGGATTGCTGGAGCCCAGGAGTTGAAGACCAACCTGGGCAGTGTAGCAAGACCTAATGCTTACCTGTAGTCCCAGCTACTTTGGAGACTGAAGTAGATGGATCACTGATGTAAATAGCCACTGTACTGCAGCCTGGGCAACACAGCGAAATCTCATCTCCTAAAAAAAAAAAAAAAGAAAGGAAAAAAATTAGAATTCTAAAGTTGTGATTTGCACAACTCATGTGGCCCCAGGGGCTTGGGAGAAAGGAGCATGGACTTGCTTATTCTTCAAGGGATTGGGAGGACCCAGAGAGATGCTCAGGAATGAAACCACAGGCTCTTAACACCCTGTTGTGGGGAAAAGTAACACACCTTGCCCTGAACTTGGTCAGCAGCATCCACGTGGGATTGATCAGCCGGAAAGCTGTTAAGGGCCCTGTTTTCTCCTGTCTTGTGAGTGATTACGAGTCTCCTTTCCTTCCTTAGAACCTGGGCCCTCCCATCCTGGCTGGAGTGGCCGTGATGGTCCTCATGGTGCCCGTCAACGCTGTGATGGCGTTGAAGACCAAGACGTATCAGGTAAGGCATGTGTCTCTGCAGGCCCCCAAGCCAGGCCCTAGGCAGGAGCCTCTCCATGCAAATTTTAGTCCAGTTCCTTCTGCTCAGTCCCTGGGGTTCTCAGCCTTGCCTGCCTGTTGGAGTCACCTGGGGAGCCTTAACAAATGCTAATGCCCGGGCCCCGTATCTGGGATTCTGATTCGCTTATTGTGAGTGGGGTCTGGACATCAAGATGTACAGCTTCCCAGGTCATTATACTGGGCAGCCAAGCTTGAGAGCTCCTGACACATGGTTAGACCTTATAGGCCGGTGACTGGAATCAGAAGGTCTGGGAGCCTCCGAGAATCATTGTTTCCCATCGTCTTGTTTATTATGTGTGCCTCAGCTTTCAAGAGTTGAGTGCAAATTACCCCCTACTTGTTTCCCCTTATTAGCTCTTACCTGGTACCAGACATGGTGTTAATGTCTTTATTTGAATTAAAATAAGTAATTAATTTCTAAGATGGGGCCTTGCTCTGTTGCCCAGGCTGGTCTCAAACTCCTGGGCTTAAGTGATCCTGTTGCCTCAGCCTCTCAAAGTGTTGGGGATTACAGATGTGAACCACCATGCCCGGCTTTCAGGTTTTTATTTTTGGAGATATTTTGTATTTTAAAATGTTTAAATACACAAGTAATAGAGTGTGGTTTCTTATTATAAAAAAGTTCAAGCCGGGCTCACCCCTACAATTTCAGCATTTTGGGAGGCCAAGGTGGGTGGATCGCCTAAGCTTAGGAATTCAAAACTAGCCTGGGAAACATGATGAAACGCCGTCTCTACCACAAATGGGTAAGTTAGCTTTGTGTGGTGATGCATGCCTGTAGTCCCAGCTACTTGGGAGGCTGAAGCATGAGATCACCTGAGCCCAGGAGGTCGAGGCTATAGTGAGCCATGATTATGCCACTGCACTCCAGCCTGGGCAACAGAGTGAGACCCTGTCTCAAAAAAAAAAAAAATTTAAATCTTACAAAGTACTTAAAAGGGTATACCCCCTTCCCTACTCTCTCAACCACTGCAAATATATAGAAGCAACTCCTTCTAGAACTTTCTACGTATGTATATACAGACCTGATTAATGATATAGTTAGGTTTGGCTTTTATATATGTGGGGTTTTTTTGTTTGTTGAGACGGAGTCTCACTTTGTTGCCCAGGCTGGAGTGCATTGGTGCAATCTTGGCTCAGTGCAACCTCTGCCTCCCGGGTTCAAGCAATTCTCCTGCCTCAGCCTCCCGAGCAGCTGGGATTACAGGTGCCCACCACCACACCCAGCTAATTTTTGTATTTTTAGTAGAGATGCGGCTTCACCACATTGGCCAGGCTGGTCTTGAACTCCTGACCTCAGGTGATCCACCTGCCTTGGCCTCCCAAGGTGCCTGGATTGCAGGCATGAGCCACCATGCCTGCCCATTATATATGTTTATGTGTGTGTGTGTGTGTGTGTGATATTACCATACCTGTTTTTACCTAAATGGGCCTACATGGCAGCATGATTTTTGCCTTTTAGTGCCCTGCTTTGGGGGCCTCTCTGTGCTATGCTGTATAGCTTCAATTCATTCTCCCGACCTGGTGCCTTTTGGTCCATAATGGAGATGGTGCAGTTTATTTCTCTGCTCTTCTGTTGATGGATATTGATGGTGTGCTGTGGAATTTCAAATGGGAGCACTTGGCTGCACTGATGGTACCACAGGGAGATGAGTTGCAGGACACGGGCCCGTTGGAAGGAGAGGCCTCACGGGTTAGGGTTGGGTGGGATGGGTGAGGCAGGGGCTTTAGGGTCGAGTCACCCTTCAGTCTCTGATATGCAGGATTCCCTGAGTGACCCGACTCTGAACCCACTTCAGTCCCTGGCCTCGAGATCACGTAGCTTAAATTGTTCCCATCTGTGACCCGGGGATGACTGTAGCGCTCGATGATAGAGTTTTTGTGAATGCTAAGTGTCTGAATACATGTAAAGTACTTAGAAAAGTTGCTGGTATACACAGAATGCTGGTGGTATTAAAAACATTTAACAACTGCACTGCACAAGTATCCACTGTTTGGAACCAGTGCTAGCCAGTACAGAAACATTGCACTATTTTAACAACCATGGGCCAGGCACAGGGGTTCATATCTGTAATCCCAGCTCTTTGGGAGGCTGAGACAGGAGGATGGCTTGTGGCCAGGAGTGCAAGACCAGCCTGGGCAACATAGCAGGATGCCGTCTGTACAAAAAAATAAAAAAATGAGCTAGGTGTGGTGGCATGTGCCTGTGATCTTAGCTACTAAGGAGGCTGAAGTGGGAAGATTGCTTGAGCCCAGGAATTCAAGGCTGCAGTGAGCTGTGATCGTGCCACTGCACTCCAGCCTGGATGCCAGAGTGAGATGCTGTTCCCCAAAAAAAGGAAAACTGGGCTGACGAGAAATAAGAAAACAGATTGGGTGTGGTGGTTCATATCTGTAATCCCAGCACTCTGGGAGGCTGAGGTCGGTGGATCACTTGAAGTCAGGAGTTCGAGACCAGTCTGGCCAACATGGTGAAGCCCCATCTCTACTAAAAATAGAAACATTAGCCAGGTGTGGTGGCAGGCATTTATAGTCCCAGCTACTCAGGAGACGGTAGGAGAATCTCTTTAACCCGGGAGGCAGAGGGTGCAGTGAGCCCAGATCGTGCTACTGTACTCCAGCCTGGGCAACAGAGCGAGACTGTCTCACAAAAATAAAAGAAAAAATAAGAAAACAGAGAAGAAAACCACCACCACCACCATGTCTCCTGTGTTTGGGTCAGCAGAATAGGGACTGAATCCCTTCTTATCTGGACACTTGAAGGGTTTTTCTTGCCTCTGTTTCTGGATTCTAAATTGAGTGTGTTTCTCCAACGTCTAACCTAACATGATTTGAAGGGTTTTTTTCTCCTTGATCGCAGGGTCCTTTGGTGTGGTCTTGGGACTCAAAAGTAGGGCTCATAGGGATTACAGGGTAAGCTCTCCCACCCTCAGGCGGCCTGTTTTTAATAGACGGTGATGTTGAGGCCCAGTAAGGTGGCTCACACCTGTAATCCCGGCATAGGAGTTTGACACCAGCCTGGGCCAGCATGCTGAAACCCCATCTCTATTGAAAAGAAAAAATGAATTTGAAAAACATTCACATGTCAAAGCATATAATAAAATTTATGAAAAAGAATAGCTGGTGATGTTGAGTGATGGTCTGATCCCAGAGTTGCCCCAGATGTATTGACTGCCTTTCTCTTCCAAGGTGGCCCACATGAAGAGCAAAGACAATCGGATCAAGCTGATGAATGAAATTCTCAATGGGATCAAGGTGCTAAAGCTTTATGCCTGGGAGCTGGCGTTCAAGGACAAGGTGCTGGCCATCAGGCAGGAGGAGCTGAAGGTGCTGAAGAAGTCTGCCTACCTGGCAGCCGTGGGCACCTTCACCTGGGTCTGCACACCCTTCCTGGTGAGTGAAGCCACATTTTTCCTGGCCCTCATTATTTGATGTTTTATTTTGTCTGCATACCTGAATATTTTTAAAAGGTCACCCAGGTGCAGTGGCTCATACCTGTAGTCCCAGCACCCTGGGAGGCCAAAGCAGGTGGATCACCTGAGGTCAGGAGTTCAAGAACAGCCTGGCCAACATGGTGAAACCCAGTCTCTACTAAAAATACAAAAAAATGAGCCAGGCGTGGGGGCGCATGCCTGTAGTAACAGCTACCTGGGAGGCTGAGGCAAGAGAATTGCTTCAACCTGGGAGGCGACGGTTGCAGAGGGCCAAGATCACGCCACTGCACTCCAGCCTAAGCGACAGCGAGACCTTGTCTCAAAAAAAAAAAAAGGTAACTATGTCAGCAAGGCCTTCCCTAAACACATGCCTTAAACATTTGCCATCTTCTCCATTCTGCTTTATTTTATTCACATTTAGCAGCTTCTTAGCCAACCTGTTAAGGAATTGTTTGTTATCTGTTCACTGTGATATAGGCAGCTTGTGCCAGAATGTAAACCAGTGCCCTTTGCTTGCTGTGTTTTGCTGTGTTAAGATAGCCTTACAAGAAACAAAGTGTGAGCTGAGCCAAATGGCACACTTGGTGCCATAATTGATCTACATTATAGTGCTGCCTCCTTATTTTGTCAGCAACTGGTCACAAAGTGTGGATTGTCAGTGTCCTGTGGGCCACATGTCAAGTGGCATGATCTAAACACACTAAAATTTACTTATTTTGGTCTGGGTGCGGTGGCTCATGCCTGTAATCCCAGCACTTTGGGAGTCCGAGGTGGGTCACTTGAGGCTAGGAGCTCGAGACCAGGCTGGTCAACCTGGCGAAACCCTGTCTCTGCTTAAAAAAAAAAAAAAAAAAAATTAGCTGGGCATGGTGGTGTATGCCTGTATTCCCAGCTGAGTGGGAGGCCAAGACATGAGAATCCCTCAAACCTGGGCGGCAGAGGTTGCAGTGAGCCGATATTGAGCCATGGTACTCCAGCCTGGGCAACAGAGCAAGACCCTGTCTCAAAAAAAATTTTTTTTTAAGTTAAAAAAAAAATTCAAATAGACTTATTTTATTGTCTGCCTTTCCCCACTAGGATGTCAGCTCCAGATGGGCATTTTTGTCTTTTCTGTTGACTGCTATATCCTCAGTATGTAAAATATTGCATAGCAGGTGCTGAACAAATATTTGTCATCCATTGTAATAAAAAAAAAAGAAAATACAGAAAGATGTAAAATGAAAAGTGTATTGTCCTCTCTTCCATCAGTTCCTCTCCTCCAAAGTGACAGTTTTGTGTATGCTTTTAGAAAAACAATGGACAAGCATCTAGGTATTTAAATATTTTGACAGATTTAAATGGAATCATACTGTACATAGTGTTCTCTTTTGTGTAGTTAATAATATATAGTCTTGGTTCATTCATTCTGATCTGCTTCATTTTAGTTTTTTTTTTTTGGAGGGGGAGAGTTTTGAACTGGGGTCTCGCTCTGTCCCCCAGGCTGGAGTACAGTGGTGCAGTCGTAGCTCACTGCAGCCTTGAACTCCTGGTCCCAAGCAATCCTCCTGCTTTGGCTTTCGAAGTAGCCGGGACTTCAGGTGTACCACTGCCATGCCTGGCTTTCTTCATTTGTGTTCATGATGGATGCTTGTCTCACGTGTGGATGTGCCCTGCTGGAATTACCCTTTCTCCTCTTCCTTGCAAAAACAGGTTGTTCCCTGTTTTTTTTTTTTTTTTTTTTTTTTTGCTATTATGATCCTTGCTACCCTGAAAGTTCTGGCACCTGTCCTGGGGTATGATAACGGGTCTGTCCCTGCCTAGCTGACTTTGAAAAGTTTAAAGACAACAGTGCAACTTACCATTTTGCAAAACTGGCTGCAAATCAGGAGACTGCTTAGAGATGGACTATGGAAATCCCCTTTTAAGCACAGTTAAAAACAGTTAATGGTGAAGGATGACTTCAGATCATGCCCCGTGTTTGTTTTTTCTTTGTGTCTTTTTATTAATGGTGTGATTCTTTTTGTAATGTCGTGCTCATTACAGCTATTCCTTCTTGGTCAGGTTGGCAAATTGTATGTTTTTCTGGCAGGTTTCTGTGAAGTGGAGTTAAACATGTTTATGAATATGGAACTTTTCTGTAAAACTGCCACCTGCTTCATCTTAGCTGGGTTGCAGGTGGAATGCCTAAGGCAGCTCCAGCCGTTTCAGCATTTGCAAAAGCGTGTTCATGCTGACACTGAATTTTCTTAGTCTTGCCTTACATCTGTCAGGGTCTGGAACTGCAGGAGAGATGGTGTTCAAATTCAAGCCTGCATCAGAAGCACCTGGAGAGCTTGTTGTTATGTTTTATTTATCTGTCTATCGAGATGAAGTCCCAGTCTGTCACCCAGGCTTGATTGCTGTGGCACGGTCTTGGCTCACTGTAACCTCCACCTCCCGGGTTCAAGCTGTTCTTCCACCCCAGCCTCCGAGTAGCTGGGATTACAGGCATGCGACACCACGCTCGGCTAATTTTTAAAATACTTTTGGTACAGATGGTGTTTCACCATGTTGGCCAGGCTGGTCTCGAACTCCTGACGTCAGGCGATCCACCCGCCTTGGCCTCCCAGAGTGCTGGGATTACAGGCGTGAGCCACTGTGCTGGCTTGTTACTATAAAACTCAGCTTTCTGGGCCCCACCCAGATTTTCAGTTTTAGCAAGTCTGGGTGGGGCCTGAGTATTTGCATTCCTGACATATCCCTCTGTGCTGCTGCTGCTGGTTCAGGTCGACATGTAGAGACACTGGAGTGGATCCTCACTACCTATAGTGTGATCCGTGGACCAGCAGCCATGGCATCACCTGGTGCTTGTTAACAGTGCAGAATTTCAGGCCTCAGCCCAGATCCGCTGAAACTGAATCGGTGTTGTAACTAGTTTTCTAGGTGGTATATATGCACATTGAAGTTCGAGAGAGACTGACAGAAAGTAGGAGTAAAGAAACTTTTTCTGTCAATACTTTTGGAATTCCGGGCCATACAGTCTCTGTCACAAATACCAGTCTCTTCCAGCGTAGTGCAAAAGCAGCCTTAGATAATACGGACACCGATGGGTGTGGCTATGTTCCTGTAAAAATATATTTGGAGACACCAATATTTGAATTTTATAGAATTTGCCTGTGTCATGTAATATTCTTTTAATTTTTTTTTTAGCTTTTAAAAAATATGAAATCTGGCTGGGTGCAGGGGCTCAAGCCTGTAATCTCAGCACTTTGGGAAACCGAGGCGGGTGGGTTGCTTGAGGCTAGGAGACTGAGACCAGCCTGGCCAACATGGTGAAACCCCATGTGTGCTAAAAATACAAAAATTAGCTGGAAGTGGTGGTGCTCACCTGTGGTCACAGCTACTCAGGAGGCTGAGGCAAGAGGATTGCTTCACCCCAGGAGGCAGAAATTGCAGTGAGCCAAGATCATGCCACTGCACTCCTGGCTGGGCAGCAGAGGACACCTTTTCCTTCGCCCGCCACCTCTCCCCTCCCCTCCACCCAAAAAAAAAAAAAAATTAGCTGGGCACAATGAAGCACGCCAGTCATCCCAGCTTCTTGGGAGGCTCAGGCAAGGGAATCGTTTGAACCCGGGAGGCGGAGATCGCAGTGAGCCGAGGTCGTGCCACTGCACTCTAAACCTGGGCAACAGAACAAGACTCTGTCTCAAAAAAAATTAAAAAAAAAAAAGGAAATCAATGCTGAGCTCATGGGCCGCATGTAAACAAGTGTGGGCCAAATGTGGACCTCAGCCATCCTTGGCCAGCCCCTGGCTTAGAGGACTGGAATGTTCTTCTGAAACTCAGGACACTTGCCACATTCTACTGCCAGCTCACAGTGTGACCCCAAAGCTGGTCATCTCACCTCACTGGCTCTAGGTTTTGTCACATGGAAAATGAAGGGATTAGATTCCAAGCATGTCAAATACAGGGCACTGCCCCAGTCCTCATGCCCACAGCAGACACCCACAGTCACTCACGGGGTTCTTTCCCACTGAGTTATGTTCAAGCAGCCCTCCAGGTGACTGGTGCCAGTGGCCTGGAGTTGAGCAAGAAATGGCATCTTGTCCCTCTGTAACTCCGTGTTCCCTAAGATCACTTCCAGCTCCAATGCCCCTGCATTCTGCCTTGTACATTGCATTCCTCTTATAGTCCAGTCCCTTGACTTTACTGGGGTGCATTGACAAACTCTTTTTTTTTTTTTCCTTTGGAGACAGTCTCGCTGTGTCACCCAGGCTGAAGTGCAGGGTTGCCATCTCAGCTTAATTCAACCTCCACCTCCCAGTTCAAGCAATTCTGCTGCGTCGGCCCCCCAACTAGCTAGGATTACAAACACGCACCACCATGCCTTATTAATTTGAATATTTGTAGTAGAGACGGGTTTTTGTCACGTTCGCCAGGCTGGTCTTGAACTCCTGACCTTAGTTATCCACCTACTTCGGCCTCTTGTCATGCTGGGATTACAGGCGTGAGCCGCCGCGCCTAGCTTCTCCTTTTGTTTTTTTTTTTTTTTTTTTTGACACGGAGTCTTGCTTTCTCACCAGGCTGGAGTACAGTGGCATGATCTTGGGTCACTGCAACCTCCGCCTCTTGGGTTCAAGCGATTCTCATGCCTCAGCCTCCCGAGTAGCTGGGATTACAGGCGCCCACTACCATGCCCAGCTAATTTTTGTATTTTTAGTAGAGACGGGGTTTCACCAGGGTTCAAGCAATTCTCTTGCCTCAGCCTCCGAGTAGCTGGGATTACAGGCGCATGCCACCATGCCAAGCCAATTTTTTGTATTTTTAGTAGAGATGGGGTTTCGCCATGTTGGCCAGGCTGGTCTCAAACTCCTGGTCTCAAGCGATCCACCCACCTTGGCCTCCCATAGTGCTGGGATTACAGGCGTGAGCCACCATGTCCGGTCAGTCTTACTTTAAAAAGTAGGAAGTAATGTATTTGCATATGGTGAAACATAATTAAAGCTGCACCAGATGCTATTCATACAGCCGGACTTCTCCGCACTTGGCCACCTCAGCCTGCTGACATTTGCCAACAGGTCATCCTTTGTCCCTGTGTTGTAGGTCCTGGCCTGCACATCATAGAATGTTTCCCAGCATCTGTGGCCTCTACCTGCCAGATGCTAAGTCGTACCTCTCCCTGTTCTTCCCAGTGGTGACAATGGAATATGGCTCCAGGCATTGTGAAATGTCCCCTTGGGGGACAAAATTCTCCCAGTTGAGAATCACAGTCCATAGTGAAAGGCCCAAGCCCTTCCTCCTAACACCAGTCGACTTACTTCCCTCTCTCCGTGTTTCTTGCGTGTTTTTCCAGAGAGAGTCTATGTCTGTATCACTGTAATGGTGGA
Source organism: Piliocolobus tephrosceles (assembly GCF_002776525.5). Classification (NCBI taxonomy): domain Eukaryota; kingdom Metazoa; phylum Chordata; class Mammalia; order Primates; family Cercopithecidae; genus Piliocolobus; species Piliocolobus tephrosceles. Next base: position 15,642,570 of record NC_045450.1, read on the forward strand.
TGCATGTCATACATGTAGTTATGGTGACATGATTCTATTTACTTTATTTTTTTACAAGTGATAGTAAGACTCATACAGAAATACATGACTTTTTTTTTTTTTTTTTGAGACGGGGTCTCACTCTGCCGCCCAAGCTGGAGTGCAGTGACATGATCTTGGCTCACTGCAACTTCTGTCTCCCAGGCTCAAGTGATCCTCCAACCTCAGCCTCCCAAGCAGCTGGGACTGCAAGCATGCGCCACCATGCCCAGCTAATGTCTGTAATTTTTGCAGAGACAGGGTCTTACTTTGTTGCCCAGGACGTTTTCAAACTCCTGAGCTCAAGCAATCCGCCTGCCTCTGTCTCCCAAAGTGCTGGGATTGTAGGTATGAGTCACTGTGCCTGGCCTTGATGGCATTTTGAAAGGTCTTTCTTACAGGAAAAGGTCCGAAGCCAGAGGGAGCAGGTGATGAGGTTCGGTCTGTGACTTGTGTCCCACTTAGGAGGGGATGCGTAGTCTTCGCACAGCTTTTTCCTCTGCGCATTGGAATCGTTGGCAAAACCCACAGTTTCCAGGTTGTCACCAAACTTACATGATTACTTCCTGCCCTGTTCGCCATTAGGAAAGCGCAGCAGAAGATGCTTAAGAGCAGGACTGGTTTGGCTTCCCTGCTCTCCCCTCCCCCTCCCCCCCCCCCTCCCCCCCCTCCTCCCTTCCCCTCCCCTCCCCCTCCCCTCCCCTCTTGTCCCCCACCATCCCTTTCCCTCCCCTCCCCTCTTGTCCCCTTCTCTCCCCTCCCCTACCATCCCCTACCATCCCCTCCTCTCCCATCCCCTCCCATCCCCTGCCACCCCCTCCCCTCCCCTCTTTTCTTTTCTCTCTCATTTTTTTTTTTTTAAGAGACAGGGTCTTGTTTTGCTGCCCAGGCTGGAGGTACAGTGGCTTGATCATGGCTCACTGCAACCTCCAACTCCTGAGCTAAAGGGATCCTCCTGCCTCAGCATCTGGAGCAGCTGCGATTACATATGTGAGATTCTGAACCCCGCTACTGGCTTTACCTTTTCTTGACCTTCCTTGCCTTTCAGTTTCCCGGAGTTTCCAGAGGCAGAGTTTGTTGAGCAGTTTGGCAAGAAACAGAGGGGCCTGGGTGTCAGTTGGAGACCTTGGTCCTGGCCAAGGCATCGAAGCCTCTGACTACATTAGGATAAAATATGTGGCCTTCAGTTCCCCTGGAAGGTGTCTGAGTGTTTTTTCCACTGGTGCATTCCTGTGCTTCAAAGACGATGAAGTGTTTACCCAGCAGTAGGTGCGATGGAACACAGAGGCCGGGGAAGGCCAGGGATGCCATCCAGGGACTGATGGGACTGTTTTTTTGGAATGCCAAGCCTGGCATTTACCACGTCCACCTAATGCACTTTCCTAAAATAGCATCGCCAGGCAGCCATCAGTATTTAACATTTTCTGTCTTGGATGATTTGTGAGCTTCTTGCCTTCTGTTTACCCTGAATTTCCCTTTGTTTGAGTAATTGATCATTCTCTGTGGTAATGATCTGTCCTGTAGTTCTCTGCTGATCATATCCTAGGGTCCGTGGAGACACGGCCACGACCATGTCATTTTATTTATTTATATATTTATACATTTGTATATTTTTGAGACAGAGTCTCGTTCCATCGTCCAGGTTGGAGTGCAGTGGCACAATCTCAGCTCACTGCAACCTCCACCTCCCGGGTTCAGCTGATTCTCCTGCCTCAGCCTCCCAAGGAGCTGGGATTACAGGTGTGCACCACTACACTCGGCTAATTTTTTCTTTTTAGTAGAGATGGGGTTTCACCATGTTGGCCAGGCTTATCTCAAACTCCTGAGCTCAAGTGATCCGCCCCCCTCAGCCTCCCAAAGTGCTGGGATTACAGACGTGAGCCACCACGTCCAGTCAGACCTTGTCATTTTGTGCTTGTACCCTCCAAGCATAGGGAACTTGGCAAATGGTTCATGCTCCGTAAATGTATGTAGGTAAATGAATAAATACATGCATGAGTGAGAGGTTGAAATACATCATATTCATTAGGAACTGTCTTGCAAATAACAGAAACCTAGCTTAAATCAACTAGAGTAAGAGAAGAGAGGGATTTTTGAGTAACAAAACTGAAAAGTCTAGAAAAAGACTTTTAAGCATGAATGGGGTTCCAGACATGACTAGATCTGGGAGTTCCCAAGGTAATGTTGGGAAGAACAATGTCTCCGACTCTCACCTCTGTTGTCTTGATGGTGGTTTCTTGATTAGCTGGCAGTTTCCTGATCATCTTGTCACCTCAGCAACCCGTGTGAGCAGAGTCTTATTTTCCCCTAATACTTCCGGCAGAGCTATGGGATTGAGTCTCATTGGTTGTGGTCGATCACACGCTTCTTCCTGAACCAGTCACTGAGGCCAGGGAGATGGGACGCTTGGGTCAGCCAGGCCTGGGTCATGTCTTTCAGGGCTTGGGGCCCAGGTAGAGGGTGAGGGAGGAGGTTCATCTGTGGCTGAAGCTCATAGGTTGAGATTGGGAGAAGTTCAGTTCCCCCAGAGAAAACTGCGTGTCACCATAAACAGCGCAGTAGATGCCAGGCAGGCAGTGAGAGCAGTAATCTGCACACAGGGCGTCAGGGTTTTTAGAAGGTGGGCTGGAGTGTAGGGGTTCTGTTCGTTGGTTTTCCACGTTTCTCAGAAAAGGCACCTAGGGGACAGGTGTTCCTCATTGTGTATGAAGGACTTTTGTACCCTTGACCCTCGCCTATTACAAGGCTGTTGCAAACTCCAGTCTCCTGCCTGGAGCCCCAGTCATTGTGCCCATCCTACCAGCCTCTTCACATTTCCAAACACTGCCTGTAGGGAACCTGTTAAAGCCTGTGCTTCCACTAGACTGTGTGTCTGAGGGTTGCCAAGCCCACCTCAGTCCCCAGTGCATAATAGGTGCTCAGTTAACAACTGAGGGGCGGATGGCTAGATGACCTCCTCCTTAGGGAGAAACCAGGACTGTGGACCTGAAAGGGGCTGCATGATGTTGTCCTGTCCCCTCGCTGTATGTGCCCTGTGCTGCCAGCAGCCAGCATCGATTGGTACTTGGCTCACCAAGGGGGCTGGTACGTTTTGGTGGTGGGATACCTGAGGCCTGGTTCACTTCACTGCTGAAGAAACACTTCTGATGTGCTCTTCTGCCCTAAGGCAAATTCATCCACCCCTTCCCCACCCATTTATCCACTCTCACCCATCCATCATCTACCCAGCAGACATTCACTGAGCACCGTAACCTGGGCTCTGTCCTAGGCTCTGACAATACAGCAGCAGATACTACAGGTAATCATCTCCAGTCAGGGAACATTTATTTTCACGGAGAGAGACCGACGAGAAACAGTAGGCACAATAAATAAATCCTAGTGCTAGAGAAAGCCATCCTAAGTGCTATAGAAAGAAAAGAGTCAGGTCTTTGTAATAGGGGCGGCTTGCAGTTTAAAATAGGGTGGTCCAGGCTCACTGAGAAGGTGACACTTGAGGAAAGACTTGATGGAGGTAAAGAGGCCAACCAGGGGGGTAGCAAGAGCACGTGCAAAGGCCCTGGGGCATTACTGTGCCCGTTCATAGGTGGGATAACCATGGAGGCTGAAACAGTGGGAGTGAGGGGAGAGTGACAGATGAGGCCAAATGAGGGACAGCTGGGCCCTGGGATCTGAGTCAGCACTTTGACTTCTACACTGAAAAATAGGTTGACTTTGGAGAGGTACTTTAAAAAAAATTACTTGTTTAGAGATGGGGGCGTCATTCTGTTACTCAGGCTGGTGTGGCGGCACAATCATAGCTCACTGCAGCCTCGACCTCCTGGCTCAAGTGATTCTCCTGCCTCAGCCTCCCTAGTAGCTAGGACTACAGGTGCATGCCACTATGCCCGACTTATTTTTTATTAATATTATTATTATTGTTATTTTGAGACGGAGTCTTGCTCTGTTGCCCAGGCTGGAGTACAATGGCACGATCTTGGCTCATTGCAACCTCTACCTCCCGGGTTCAAGCGATTCTCCTGCCTCAGCCTCCCTAGTAGCTGGGACTACAGGCTCACAATACCACATCTAGCTAATTTTTGTATTTTTAGTAGAGATGGGATTTTGCCCTGTCGGGCAGGCTGGTCTTGAACTCCTGACCTCAGGTGATCCACCTGCATCGGCCTCCCAAAGTGCTGGAATTATAGGCATGAGCCATTGAGCCAGCTGCCTGGCTTATTTTGTAAAAGATTTTGTAGAGACACAGCCTTGCTTTGTTGCCCAGGCTCAGCTCGAACTCCTGACCTCAAGTGATCCTCCCTCCTTGGTCTCCCAAAGCATTTGGATTACACGCATGGGCTACCATGCCCATCCAAATTTATTTATTTATTTATTTATTTATTTATTTATTTATTTATTCATTCATTCATTCATTCATTCATTTATTTATTTTTTTATTTTTGAGACGGAGTCTTGCTCTGTTGCCCGGGCTGGAGTGCAGTGGCCGGATCTCAGCTCACTGCAAGCTCCGCCTCCCGGGTTTACGCCATTCTCCTGCCTCAGCCTCCGGAGTAGCTGGGACTACAGGCGCCCGCCACCTCGCCCGGCTAGTTTTTTGTATTTTTAGTAGAGACGGGGTTTCACCGTGTTAGCCAGGATGGTCTCGATCTCCTGACCTCGTGATCCGCCCGTCTCGGCCTCCCAAAGTGCTGGGATTACAGGCTTGAGCCACCGCGCCCGGCCTAAATTTATTTTTTTTAATGAACATGTAATTCACCATTTTAAAGTGTGCAATTCAGTGGTTTTTTTGTGTAGGTGGTGTGACACCCAGTGGGTTTTCGTGTAGGTGGTGTGACGGTCGCCCAGTGGGTTTTCGTGTAGGTGGTGTGACGGTCGCCCAGTGGGTTTTCGTGTAGGTGGTGTGACGGTTGCCCAGTGGGTTTTTTGTATAAATGATACAATAGTCACCACTAATTCCAGGACATTTTCATTACCCCAAAAGGAAGCCCTATAGGTGTTGTAACTTGCTCCCCAAACCTTCCATGCTTTCTGTCTCTCTCTGTCTACTCTGGACATTACATATAAATGGAATCTAACAACAGGTGGCCCTTTCTGATTGTTTCTTTCTTTTTTTTTTTTTTTTTTTTTTTTGAGATGGAGTTTCGCTCTTGTTGCCCACCTGGAGTGCAATGGCACGACCTTGGCTCCCTACAACCTTTACCTCCCGGGTTCAAGCGATTCTCCTGCCTCAGCCTCCTGAGTAGCTGGGATTACAGGCATACACTACCACTCCTGGCTAATTTTGTATTTTTAGTAGAGACGGAGTTTCTCCATGTTGATCAGGCTGGTCTGGAACTCCCGACCTTAGGTGACCCACCCCTCTCAGCCTCCCAAAGTGCTGGGATTTCAGGTGTGAGCCACCCTGCCCGGCCATCTGACTGGTTTCTTAGCGTGATGTTTTCAAAGTTTATCCATGTTTTAGCGTGTGTAAGAATTTCAGTCCTTTTTATGGCTGAATAGTCTATCATGTAGATACACGTAGACCCTTTTGAGTAAAGACTATATCTCTGGGCTGGGCATGGTGGCTTACACCTGTAATCCCAGCATTTTGGGAGGCCGAGGCAGACAGATGACTTGAGGCCAGACCAGCCTGACCAAAATGGTGAAACTCCATCTCTACTAAGAAAAATACAAAAAAATTAGCTGGGCATGGTGGTGGGCGCCTGTAGTCCCAGCTACTTGGAGGCTGAGGCATGAGAATCGTTTGACCCTGGGAGGCAGAGGTTGCAGTGAGCTGTGATTGCACCACTGCACTCCATCCTGTGCAAAGGAATGAGACTGTGTCTCAAAAAAAAAAAAAAAATATTGTGAGGTAGGATGCCAGTGTGTCGTTACCGCTTAGAAGATGGGAACCAGGATGGGTGCGGTGGCTCACGCCTGTAATCCCAGCACTTTAGGTGGCCGAGGCAGGCAGATGGCCTGAGCCCAGGCATTCAAGAACAGCCTAGGAAGCATAGGGAGACCCTGTCACTACAAAAATAAAAAAATTAGCTGGGCATGGCGGTATGCACCTGTAGTCCTTGTTACTCGGGAGGCTGAGGTGGGAGGAATGCTTGGGCCTGGGAGGTCGAGGCTGTGGTGAGCCATGATTGCACCCCTGCACCCAGGGATCATGTGTCCCTGTCATTTAGAGCACCTTGCCTCCCTCTTGGCATTGGCACCTGGAAAATTTCTGTGCCATGGCTCAGCGTCATCTGTCTTTTTAATGTCAGAGCCACAACATGAACCAGCTCTGCCTGCCCATGGGACCAGGCTCTGGTTCGTGGAACCAGGTTAATAGATTCCTTGGAAGAATGATCAAATTAATTTGGACCAAATCCTGTAACAAGAAATAAAAACAGCTGCCATCTGTTGAGTTTTACCATGCTTGGGCCCTGTGCATATAAGCACCCTTCGTAAGTGCCAAAAGCCCTTAGAAGCAGGTCATGACTCCCATTTTATAGATGAGAAAAGAGGGGCTCCCCTGGAGAGGTGAAATAACTCAACCAGGGCCCCACAGCGGATAGACGGCAAAGCGTATGGTTTTTACTTTTAAGCCGTATGGCCTTCCAGGAAGTAACAATGAAATGGCAGTGCTGAGACCCTGAAAATACGTGGGATGATGGCCAGATGGCAGGGCTGTTTGGGTAGAGTGGGAGAGGCATCTCCCTTGAATGGTGAGAGGGAGGAGCCAGGCGGCCACCTGGCTGGACGATGGTTTCAGGCAGAGGAAACTGCAGGGGCAAAGGCCTGGCTTGGGGATCGTGCTTGGTGCTTTTGAGGAATACTAAGAATGCCCCTGTAGAACATCACTGAGAAAATTGATGGGAGAGGCCAGTTCTTGGGGCTCCTGGTCATTAATTTATCCAGTTCATTCCTGGAGTGTTTAGTGAGCATCTGCTATGTGCCAGATCCTGCACCAGGCTTTTCCATGAGCTCCAGCAGCTAGCCAGTTGTGGCCACCTGGGGAGGGCCCAAGCGTGTCACCAGGGCCTGTCACTGCTCCTAGAATGATGTCTCTTATTCAGGGCACAGCAGTCAGCACTGGACGTTCTGCTTGCAGGTGGCCCTGTGCACGTTTGCTGTCTACGTGACCATTGACAAGAACAACATCCTGGATGCGCAGAAAGCCTTCGTGTCTTTGGCCTTATTCAACATCCTCCGGTTTCCCCTGAACATTCTCCCCATGGTCATCAGCAGCATCGTGCAGGTACAGGGGGAGGCTGGGGCGACTTCAGAGAGGGGGCCTTGGGGTTCTAGGCCGCAAAAGCATGGAAGTGCCCCTGAGCGCAGCCTCTAGATCACGCTCCCAATCGGGCTCCATGAGGCCTGGACCAAGGCTGCCATGCTTTTGTCTGGTCATGCCGAAAAGAAAGAAAATGCGTTTGACTTCTTGACAGAGAACTCACACTTGAGTATATGAATCCAGTTTAATGCAGCAGGGCTTTCCCATGCTCTGGAAGAATCTTTCTGAAATACTCTGTTCTCTTCTTCTATTCATCCGCCATTCCTATCCTTTTTTTCGAAAACATAGTTCTTGTCTGACCTGATTCATTTTACAACCCACTGATAGGTCTTGACCACCCACGCTTTGAGAAACCCCAACCTTACAGCCGGGCGCAGTGGTTCACGCCTTTAATCCCAGCACTTTGGGAGGCTGAGACACGTAGATCACCTGAGGTCAAGAGTTCGAGACCAACCTGGCCAACATGGTGCAACCTCTACTAAAAATACAAAAATTAGCCAGGTGTGGTGGCGGGTCCCTGTAATCCCAGCTACTCGAAAGGCTGAGGCAGGAGAATTGCTTGAGCCCAGGAGGAAGAGTTCGCAGTGAGCCAAGATCGTGCCATTGCACTCCAGTCTGGGTGACACAGCAAAAACTCTGTTTCAAAATTAAAAAAAAAAAAAAAAAAAGAAAAACCCCAGCCTTAACGGCTGGCATGGTGGCATATGCCTGTAATCCCAGCACTTTGGGAGGCCAAGGCAGGTGCATCTCTTGAGCCCAGGAGTTTGAGACTAGCTTGGGCAATATGGTGAAACCCTGTCTGTACCAAAAAAAATATATATATATATAAATAGATAAATATGTTATGTATATAATATATATTTTTTATATTATATATTTTATATATTTTGTGTATTATATATTATACATATATTATGTGTCATATATTGTCTTATATATGTCATATATATATATATATATATATACACACACACGCACACATATATGAAAATTAGCCAGGCATGGTGATGTGCCCCTGTACTCCCAGCTACTCAGGAGGCTGAAGTGGGAGGAGCAGCTGAGCTTGGGAAGTTGAGGCTGTAGTGAGTCATAGTCACACCACTACACTCTAGCCTGGGTGAAGGGAGTAAGACCCTGTTTTTTTGTTGTTGTTGCTTAAAAAAAAAATGTAGACCCTGTAGAATCTGTAAAATTTGTGCCATTGACTGTGTAAGGAGGGGTGGCTTTCTCCTCTCTCACACTTGGGCAGTGTTGGCAGCTCGTGTCACTTTGCTGCACTATTTTCACATTCTTTTTCCAAGCATTGCGAACATTCATTTTGAAAACTCCATTTCAACTACATAGACAAATCAACCTTAAAATTTGATAGTACAACTCTGATTGCAGGCTTTGTCAAAAACAAAAAATCCTTTTTATTATGAAAAATGTCAAGTGTACACAGAATAGCTTTAAGCTTGTGAGCTGGTATTAAAAAAAAAAGAAAGAAAAAGCCAGGCATGATGGCTCACACTTGCCATCCCAGCACTTTGGGAGGCCAAGGCGGGCGGATCACCTGAGGTCAGGAGTTCAAGAATTGCCTGGCCAACATGGGGAAACCCTGTCTCTACTAAAAATACAAAAATTAGCCAGATGTGGTGGCGGGTGCCTGTAATCCCAGCTAATCTGGAGGCTGAGGCACGAGAATCACTTGAACCCGGGAGGCGGAGGTTGCAGTGAGCCGACATCACGCCACTGCACTCCAGCCTGCGTGTGACTGAGTGAGACTCCGTCTCCAAGAAAGGGAACAATACAACATGAACCCTGTGTACACATCACTCAGATTCAACATGAGCATTTTTTGGCTGGGCACAGTGGCCTGTAATCCCAGCACTTTGGGAGGCTGAGGTGGTAGGATTGCTTCAGTCCAGGCATTCAAAATCAACCTGGGCAAAATAGTGAGACCCCTATCTCTACAAAAAAATAACAAAATGGGTGTGGGGTGCACGCCTGCAGTGGCTACATGGGAGGCTGAGGCAGGAGGATTGCTTGAGCCTAGGAGTTTGAGGCTGCAGTGAGCTATATTTGCACCACCACACTCCAGCCTGGGCAACAGAGCAAGACTTGGTCTCAAAAAAAGAAACCAAGGCCTAGCGCGGTGACCCACGCCTGTAATCCCAGCACTTTGGGAGGCCGAGGCAGGCGAAACCAAGGCCTGGCACGGTGACTCATGCCTGTAATCCCAGCACTTTGGGAGGCCGAGGCAGGCGGATCACGAGGTCAGGAGATTGAGACCATCCTGGCTAACATGATGAAACCCTGTCTCTACTAAAAAATACAAAAAAACTAGCCGGGCGAGGCGGCGGGCGCCTGTAGTCCCAGCTACTCGGGAGGCTGAGGCAGGAGAATGGCGTGAACCCTGCAGGCGGAGCTTGCAGTGAGCCGAGATGGCGCCACTGCACTCCAGCCTGGGCAACAGAGCGAGACTCCGTCTCAAAAAGAAAAAAAAGAAACCAAAAAATTTTTCCACAGTTGTTTTATGTCATCCTTTTTAAGTATCCCTCCCTTGTCCTTCTTTCCCTTCATTTTTCTTTTAATGCTAAACTCTGCTATCTATCCCTTCATTCTTTCCTTTCTTTGCCAAATAATTTTAAAGCAAATCTCAGACCCCTCACATTCCACCCACAAATACTTCAGCATGCATTTCTTCTGACATAATATAACACCATCATCATGTCTAAGCAAATTAACAAGTTTTTACAATAATACTCAGCCCATATCCAAGTTTTCTGAAGTATCTCAGAAATGCCCGTCCCATCGGGCTGTTTGAATTGGCTCTATTGCGTTTGCTGTTGTTTCCAGAGTCCCTTTTCCACCAGGCCTCTGCCCCTTTCTTCTTTTATTTTTATTTATTTTTTTGAGATGGAGCCTCAATCTGTTGCTTAAGCTGGAGTGCAGTGGCACGATCTTGGCTCATTGCAACCTCTGCCTTCCCAGGTTCAGGTGATTCTCCTGCTTCTGCCTCCCGAGTAGCTGGGATTGCAGGTGCACGCCACCATACCAGGTTAATTTAATATTTTTTTTAGCAGAGGTGGGATTTCACCATGTCGGCCAGGCTGGTCTCAAACTTCTGACCTCAAATGATATGCCTGCCTCAGCCTCCCAAAGTGCTGGGATTACAGGCTTGTGATGCCGTGCCCAGTCGTTTGCTCATTTTTTTCTGAAATACCTTTTGTGGGCTTTTAAAACAAAACAGAACCAAAACCTGTTTCTTTCTTTTTTTGTTTTGTTTTGTTTAATACTAAAGTGTACACTGGTTCTAAGAAATGTGGGACCTTCGGAAATTAGGGAGGGTGTGTGCCCCTCCACATCCAGGGAAACCGCTGGAGGTTAACCTTGGTTTGTTTTGCAAAAAAGCTGTTTAAAAATAACTCTCCCCTACCATTGCTCTCTGTATAGGCAAGTGTCTCCCTCAAACGCCTGAGGATCTTTCTCTCCCATGAGGAACTGGAACCTGACAGCATCGAGCGACGGCCTGTCAAAGACGGTGTGTGTGTGTTTGTTTGGTCCTGGTTTCTGGAAGTGGCCGCCTTCCCATCTCCCACTGGGTCCTCCCTACTTGCGGTTCTTTCCCTTGGCTGCCCTCAGGTCTGACTCTGCCCAGCCGCTTGTCTGCAAGAGCCCGGGAGACAAGGGTTCTGCAGAGCCGGCAGAAGGGAAGGGAAGCCTGGCCTCCTCCTAGGCCTCTGTCCTGTCTTAAACTTCCCAGGAGGGCGAACTTGCACTCGCATTCTTGTTTTCTTGCTGAGGGGCAGCGGCTGCTTGAGGCTTCCTCCTGGGAGTCACTTTCCAAGGCTTTGACCTTGATTCTATTCTGGGCTAAATGAGGACTCTGGAGGCTGGCCAGCCTCCACCACCCACAAGCTGTGCAGACTTAGGTCTGAGGCTCAGTTTTATCTAGATAAGGAAAACAAAAGTACCTTTCTTTGGCCAAGTGTTACTTGGATTTTTTTTTTTTTTTTTTTTTTGAGACAGGGTCTCATTCCATCGCCCAGGCTGGAGTGCAGTGGCGCAGTCACGACTGTCACTGCAGCCTTGATTTCGTGGGCTCAGGTGATCCTCCGACCTCAGCCTCCCAAGCAGCTGAAACTACAGGCACACAGCACCACGCTTGGATAATTTTTTGGTGTGTTTTGTAGAGACAGGGTTTCGTCATGTTGTCCAGGCCGGTCTCGAACTCCTTAGCTCAAGCAATCCACCTGCCTTAGCTTCCCAAAGTGCTGGGCTCATAGGCATGAGCCACTTCTCCTGGGCTTTTTTTTTTTTCAATATTAAATTTTTTTATTTGGAGAGACAAGGTCTTGCTTTGTTCCTCAAGTTGTTCTTGAACTCCTGGGCTCAAGGATCCCTCTGCCTCAGCCTCCCAAAGTGCTGGGATTACAGATGTGAGCCACCACACCCGGCCATGCATTTTTATTGACAGGTTTGTTTATTTTGTAGCTTGTTTATTTATCCTTTCCCAGCCCATCCCCCTGAGCCAGGGATCTTGTTTGCAACCATCTCTCAAGGCATTTAATAATAAATATTAGGTTGGGCACAGTGGCTCACGCCTGTAATCCCAGCACCTTGGGAGGCTGAGGTGAGCGGATCACTTGAGATCAGGAGTTCGAGACCAGCCTGGTCAACTTGGTGAAACCCTGTCTCTACTGAAAATATAAAAATTAGCTGGACTTGGTGTTGGGCACCTGTAATCCCAGCTACTCGGGAGGCTGAGGCAGGAGAATCATTTGAACCCAGGAGGCGGAGGTTGCAGTGAGCCGAGATCATGCCACTGTAGTCCAGCCAGGGCAACACAGAGAGACTCCATCTCAAAAAAAGAAAACAATTAATATTAATGTCTTGAAGTGCAGTGACACATTCACTTATAAAGCCCCTGTCATGCATGTTCTGTTCGAAGGATGTCGGTGTCCCAAATTGTCCATTACTCACCGTGGCACCCCTGGAGGAGGGTGATGGAAACCCCCATTTTCTAGGTGAAGAAACTGGCCTCTGAAACTTGCCTGAGATTGCACAGCTGATCAAAAGAGGAGCCAGCATTCACACCCACAGCCCGTCGGTCGAGTCCATGCTCTTCCTGGCCATAGCATGTTGTCTCACTGAGATTTACTGAGCATCTACTATGTGCCAAGCATTGTCGGAAGTGCTCTGTGTGCACTGCCTCATAGACACCCCACCACAGCCCTCTGAAGTTGATTGCATGATTGTCAACCGTATTTTATAGATGAAAAAGTGAGGCACAGGCTGGGTGCAGTGGCTCGTACCTGTAATCCTAGCACTTTGGGAGGCCAAGGCTGGAGGACTGCTTAAGGCCAGGAGTTTGAGACCACCTTGGGTAATGTAGTGAGACCTCATCTCTACAAAAATTAAAAAATTAACTAGGCATGGTGGTGTACCTGTAGTCCCAGTTACTTGAGAGACTGAGGCAGGAGGATTGGCTGAGCCCAGGAGTTCAAGGCTGTAGTGAGCTATGATCGTGCCACTGTACTCCAGACTGGGCATCAGAGTGAGACCCTGTCTCAAAAAAAGAAAAGAAAAGAAAAGAAAAAAGGCACAGAGAAGTTACGTAACTTGCTTGTGGCTACCCAGCTGCGAAGTGGTAGTCTCAGGATTCAAACCCATACAGTCTGGCTCCAGAGTCCAGTGAATGTGGTCAGAAGATTGAATGTGTATAAATGTCGGTTATACCGCGTGAGCTGTATCTGGCATCTCGCAAGTGCTCAGGTATCTTTAGTGGCACCTAAAACATTAGACACGTTTGACACAGCACCTGGTGCATAGAAGATGCTAAACAGATCGCGGGAGTCGTCCCTTCTCTGATCTGAGCGAGATGATCTCAGCATCTTCAGCTGAGCCAGCCCCTGGTGTGGGTTTTCTTATCCTGGGCGCTACTGACATCTGGAGTCCCGTTATTGTTTGTGGTTGGGGACTGTCCTGTGCACTGTGGGATGCTGAGCAGCACCCCTGGACTCTACCCATTAGATATAGTAGTACCCACCCCAATTTTGACAACCAAAAATGGCTCCAGACATTGCCAGATGTGCCTTGAGGGGCACAGTTGCCTCCAGTTGAGAACCGTGGCCCAAGTGGATGCTGGATTCCTCCTCCCAACACCCCTAGGCTGTGGTCATCTGGTTTCTGCTGTCCCAGTGTGCCACATCCCCTCACATGATAAGGGAATGATTCCATCTACTCTGGGGTCAAATTTCTGTGCTGCACACAGGCTGAAATTTGAGGCGGCCGGCGGTGGGGGCTGGTTTCTTGCTTCTGAAGTTGTTCACAACTCAGTGCAAGCGTCAGGAAACGCCTAGGCCCCTGGGTGCCGCCCGCACCCCAGCCCCTCCTTCCTGCCCTAATAGTGGCCTCCTAGGTGGTTGGACTTTCTGGAATGTTTAGCATGTTCTAGCCAGTGGGGGCCCCCTTTGGCTGCTCCCTGCCCCCAAGCTAACCATTCTCTGCAACCTTGTCTGCAACCTCTCGCTCCAGTGGCTTTTCTTAAATTCCTTAAATAGCAACTCCCAGTTTCCTCATTCTATGTCCTCTCTTTTAGAAGAGCTAAAGGAGAATGTTAATATAGGTTAACCAGCGACTTCCTCTCTCTGTAGGTTTTTTGTTTCTTTGATGCATGGAGGAAGTTATTTCTTCATTTGACAACTTAAAGAAAAACTCCTATATTATCTCCAGATGGTCTTAAGGTGGCTCATAATTCAGAGAGTTGCTTTTCTGTTTTGTTTTTTTTTTTTTCTTTTTTGAGACAGAGTCTCACTCTATTGCCCAGGCTGGAGTGCAGTGGCACGATCTTGGCTCTCTGCATCCTCTGCCTCTTGATTTCAAGCGATTCTCCTGCCTCAGCCTCCCAAGTAGCTGGGACTACAGGCATGCGCCACAATACCTGACTAATTTTTGTATTTTTAGTAGAGATGGGGCTTCACCATGTTGGCCAGGCTGGTCTCAAACTCCTGACATAGGTGATCTGCCTGCCTCAGTCTCCCAAAGTGTTGGGATTATAAGCATGAGCCACTGTGCCAAGCCTGTTTTTCTTTTAAGTGAGAGACATGAAGTAAAAGGAAAATAATGGGAAGAAGAGTAAAAGAAGACAGGTGCTAGGAGCCTTAGAAATGTGGAGCTGGCTGGGCACTGTGTCTCATGCCTATAATTCCAGCACTTTGGGAGGCCGAGGCCAGCAGATCACTTGAGGCCAAGGGTTCGAGACCAGCCTGAGCAACATGTCAAGACCCCATCTCTACAAAAGATACAAAAAAATTAGCTGGGCATGATGGTGCACATCATGTAGTCCCAGTTGCTCAGGAGGCTGAAGTGGGAGAATTGTTTGAGCCTGGGAGCTGGAGGTTGCAGTGAGCCAAGGTCGCACCACTGCACTCCAGCCTGGGTGCAGAAGCCAGATCCTGTCTCAGAAGAAGACAGAAACATGGAGCAGTATAACGTGGGCTTTGTCTCCAACGCTCTCCCCTCCCCCGTGCCCTCATACCACACTTCTTGATCTGTATCCTCTTTTTTTTTGAGTTTATCATGATGGGTGTTTTAGAAAGACCCACCTGCTGTGATGTGATGTGTGTAGGGTGGTGTGGCTGGGGGAGGAAGAGAGATAGAGGACATGGAGAGAAGGGTGAATGACCTCCCTTTGAACCTCAAGGAGGGCCCAGCGATCTGATGCAGGCCACCCCGATGGAGAGACGTTTGCATGTGGACGCCAGCTGTTTCCCATTGACCTTGGCTGCTGCTGGGCCCTCCCAGCTGGAGCTGCCCTGAACCTGCCTGAGAAGGGCCAGGGCGTGCAGAGCATTGAGTAACCCTCATGGGGCCCCAACCTCTGCAGTCATCTCCCGAGATGAGCGTCCGGATGGCGCAACCCTGTCTTTCAAGGACAAAGCTTCTTGCAGTTTCCTTCTGCTTTCTGGGTCTGAGGCTGCCTCCAAAACTGCAGGTTGGGGTTCTTTCAGAACCTGTGACTGATGTCACCAGATAATAATGCCTAGCGCCATTCGCGTCGAGCGTCTGGGGTTGAACCACTCAAGCAGAGAAAGAGAGCGCTCTGCTCACGCGGAGTCCCACAGTTCAGCCTGTGCCTGACGTGTCGTCTCTGTGCTTTGTAGGCGGGGACACGAACAGCATCACCGTGAGGAACGCCACATTCACCTGGGCCAGGAGCGACCCTCCCACGCTGAATGGGTGAGCCGGGATGTGGACACATGTGATGGCGTGGAGACAGCCACAGGGTTTTTGTCAAACATGGGTTTGAATTCCCACCGTGCTCCATCTCTGTGACCTTGAACAACTCATTTGCCCTTCTAAGACTTAGCTTACCCATCTGGAAAATGGGTGCAGATACACCTGCTTAGGCTGGTGTGAGAAGCAGACACAGAGATGCCTAGCACAGATGATTCCCTCTGATTGTGAGTCATAGCAGCCTTGGACAGATAGACTTAGACAATACAGGAGATTGTTGGCTTGCTTAACTGGGAGATTCTACTTTCAGGTATGGTGTGACCCAGGGATTCTGCCATCGGAACTTTCTTCGTATTTTCTGTGTTTCACTTTCTCCTGGTCTGCTTTATCCTCACGCATCCTCTCCCCTTGTGATGGCAAATGGTCTCAACAGCTCCCACTGTGTATCCTACTGTTAGGGGAACTGCCTGCTTCTTGCTGACCCAGACTTGGTCCTCTGCCCTCTGTGGGCCAATCACTATGCCTGCAGACACTGAGCGTGCTGATTGGCCAGTCTTAGAGGCTGTGATGCTGCTGAACTCCAGTGCCCCTCAGCTGCCCAGCTCACCCTTTCTTGCCAGCTTTCTGCCTGGCACCCCACACCCTACAGTCCTTACCTTTCCAAAGCACGTGGTGTCTAGGAAATCGACCTTAACCCCAGGCAACTTGTCAAGCATCTCTCATTTTTTTCTGACCAGAGGCCTTGATCAACAGCTTTTTACGGCCCCTTAAGGAATATGCAAAACACAGGGGCGATGGGACCCTTTTAGAGCTTTAGCTCATGCCTGGGTAGCCAAATCACTGCTGTGTTCTATCATGTAGGAGACAAACTCTCCAGAGAAAAGAATCTGTATAAAGCCTGCATTGAAAAATCATGGTGGTATTGCATGCTTAGGAAGTTCTTCCTTATGTCTAACTTAAATCCTGCCTGCTTCAATTGTAACTGTTCTCTCTTGTTGAGCTCGACAACTAATCTGTATGTGTCCCTTTCCTGATCCAGTGGTTTTCCTGTTGCAGTTACCTTCCCCCCATGAGCCCCCAGAACCTTTCTCTAACCCTTTCTCTCATCAGCCTATAAGAATATTTCAGTCTCGGCCGAGCACAGTGGCTCATGCCTGTAATCCCAGCACTTTGGGAGGCTGAGTCGGGCATCATGAGGTCAGGAGATCGAGACCATCCTGGCTAACATGGTGAAACCCTGTCTGTACTAAAAATACAAAAAAATTAGCCGGGCGTGGTGGTGGGCGCCTGTAGTCCCAGCTGCTTGGGAGGCTGAAGCAGGAGAATGGCATGAACCTGGGAGGGAGAGCTTGTAGTGAACTGAGATTGCACCACTGCACTCCAGCCTGGGCGACAGAGCGAGACTCCGTCTCAAAAAAAAAAAAAAAAAAATTCGGTCTCACGTGGACAGTGGCAGGTACTGTCTCACTGGGATTCCTGCCTTCTCAGGCCCCATAATCCATTCCCCTCCCAGCACAGGAACAAAATGCCTGATAAGTATCACCATGCAACAGTGTCATAAGAATGAAACAATCAGTGACAGCAATGACTATCAGCATTTCCACTAATGCTCTGAAATCAGAAAGGTGGCAGTTAAAAGGACTTCATGTCTAAAACACCAAAAGCAACGGCAGCAAAAGCCAAAACTGACAAATGGGATCTAATTAAACTAAAGAGCTTCTGCACAGCAAAAGAAACTACCATCAGAGTGAACAGGCAACCTACAGAATAGGAGAAAATTTTTGCAATCTACTCATCTGACAAAGGGCTAATTTCCAGAATCTACAAAGAACTCAAACAAATATACAAGAAAAAAACAAACAACCCCATCCAAAAGTGGGGAAAGGATATGAACAGACATTTCTCAAAAGAAGACATTCATACAGCCAACAGACACATGAAAAAATGCTCATCATCACTCGCCATCAGAGAAATGCAAATCAAAACCACAATGAGATACCATCTCACACCAGTTAGAATGGCAGTCATTAAAAAATCAGGAAACAACAGGTGTTGGAGAGGATGTGGAGAAATAGGAACACTTTTACACTGTTGGTGGGATTGTAAACTAGTTCAACCATTATGGAAAACAGTATGGCAATTCCTCAAGGATCTAGAACTAGATGTACCATATGACCCAGCCATCCCACTACTGGGTATATACCCAAAGGATTATAAATTATTCTACTACAAAGACACATGCACACGTATGTTTATTGCGGCACTATTCACAATAGCAAAGACTTGGAATCAACCCAAATGTCCATCAGTGACAGACTGGATTAAGAAAATGTGGCACATATACACCATGGAATACTATGCAGCCATAAAAAAGGATGAGTTTGC
>NC_045450.1:15665453-15757484 GCF_002776525.5 Piliocolobus tephrosceles
CATAATCCCAGCACTTCGGGAGGCCAAGGTGGGCAGATCACCTGAAGTCCAAAGTTTGAGACCAGCCTGGTCAACATGGTGAAACCGTGTCACTACTAAAATTAAAAAAATTAGCCAGGCACGGTGGCTCACACCTGTAATCCCAGCAATTTGGGAGGCCAAGGCGGGTGGATCACCTGAGATCAGAAGTTCAAGACCAGTCTGAGCAACATAGAGAAACCCCGTCTCTACTAAAATACAAAAAAATTAGCCAGGTGTGGTAGTGCAACCCTATAATCCCAGCTATTTGGGAGGCTGAAGCAGGAGAAATGCTTGAACCTGGGAGGTGGAGGTTGCGGTGAGCTGAGATCGCGCCATTGCACTCCAGCTTGGGCAACAAGGGTGAAACTCCGTCTCAAAAAGATAAAAAATAAAATGAAAAATAAAAAAATTAGCTGGGCATAGTGGTGCATGCCTGTAATCCCAGCACTTTGGGAGGCTGAGGCGGGCAGATCACTGGAGGTCAGCAGTTCGAGACCAGCCTGGCCAACATGGCGAAAACTCATCTCTACTAAAAATATAAAAATTAGCTCGACGTGGTGGCACCTGCCTGTAATCCCAGCTACTTGGGAGGCTGAGGCACGAGAATCACTTTGAACCTGGGAGATGGAGGTTGCAGTGAGTCAAGATCAAGCACTCCAACCTGGGCCACAGAGTGAGACTCCGTCTCGAAAATAAATAAATACATAAGCATTTTCCATATAAGTGAGCCCAGCAAAGCCTTGGATGTGCCCTCCCTTCCCTGGGAGGATGGAAACCCTGCTCTGGCTGTGCCATCGGCAGTGGGAGTGGCCTGGGGTTGTCCTGCCCCATTGACAGCCACTGTTGCTGGGAGAATGTTGGGCTTATTTTATTTTGCTTTCTACTGTTCGTTAAAGGATGATTTCAATAGAGACATCTTCCCAAAGTTCAACTCAGATTTATTCATGTGTGTTTCCCTTTTCAACCCTTTGGTGGCTCCTGGCTGGCAGAGTTCAGGTGTCTTAGCACAGCGTCCTTCCAGGGCATCTCTCAGGGTGCTCCCAGGCCTGGCTACCACCTACCTTAGTGCCATTGCATCCCTGGTTGCACCCCGTGCCTTCACCCCTTTATACCTTTCTCTAGCTCTCCCCATATTTCCGTGTCTTGGACACACTTGCTTTTCTGTCAGAGTTTTTTTTTTTTGAGACAGAGTCTCACACTCTTGCCCAGGCTGGAGTGCAGTGGCATGATCTCGGCTCACTGTAACCTCCACCTCTTGGGTTCAAGCGATTCTTGTGTCTCAGCCTCCTGAGTAGCTGGGATCACAGGCCCCTGCCACCGTGCCTGGCTAATTTTTGTGTTTTCAGTAGAGACGGGGTTTCACCATGTTGGCCAGGCTGGTTTCGAGCTCCTGACCTTGTGATCCGCCTGCCTCAGCCTCCCTCCGCCCGCCTTGCTGGGATTACCAGCACTGGCGTGAGCCACCATGCCCAGCCCCAGTTTATCTTGAGGTGTCCTTTCCTCTCAGACCTTGCCTCATGCCCCCAGTGAAGTTTCTGCCCCTCTTTCAGCTCAGTGTGACGGGATCCCTCAGGTTACTCTCTGCCTCTTTTCCCTAAGGTACACCTGTCACCTTCCTCCCACCTGGAGGGCCCCTGAGACGGGTCACTGAACTGAACTCAGCAGTAGAAACGGAATGTTGAGGCCTTCAGTGTTTAGTACGGCCCTGCCTTCTGTCTGTCTCTCTCTTTCTCTACTTGGGGTAAATCAAGGCTCAGTGACCAGGGGCATCAGCCTGGCAGGCCTCATTCATTGTGTCTGAGCCAGGTGTGTTGTGTCGTTTCAGCATCACCTTCTCCATCCCAGAAGGTGCCTTGGTGGCCGTGGTGGGCCAGGTGGGCTGCGGAAAGTCGTCGCTTATCTCAGCTCTCTTGGCCGAGATGGACAAAGTGGAGGGGCACGTGGCTCTCAAGGTAGGATGAGGACCAGTGGGCAGGGGCAGTGGGGAAGCTGGTGGTCTGAGGAAAAGCTCAAAAATGATGCTGTTTCTTTTGACTGTTCCTGTGCCGGAAGTGAGAGTAGCAACGTCTGTTTTCCTCCTCCTCCTTTATCTTTCCATCTGTCTCTTTCTCTGGCGTTCTTTCTGTTCTGTTCTGTGCCATCCTAGAAGGCAGGAATTTGGTATCATTTATTTCCATCTGTCTCCCAGCACTTAAAATAGTGCCCAGTATGTAGTAGGCACTTAATAAATATTTATTTTGTTATCTCCTTATTAAGCTGTAATTTTTTTTTTTTTTTGAGACGGAGTCTCGCTCTGTCGCCTGGGCTGGAGTGCAGTGGCCCGATCTCAGCTCACTGCAAGCTCCGCCTCCCGGGTTTATGCCATTCTCCTGCCTCAGCCTCCGAGTAGCTGGGACTACAGGCGCCCGCCACCTCGCCCGGCTAGTTTTTTGTATTTTTTAGTAGAGACGGGGTTTCACCGTGTTAGCCAGGATGGTCTCGATCTGCTGACCTCGTGATCCGCCCGTCTTGGCCTCCCAAAGTGCTGGGATTACAGGCTTGAGCCACCGCGCCCGGCCTAAGCTGTAATTTTTTAATTTTTATTTTTATTACTTTTTTTTTGAGACAGGGTCATGCTCTGTCCCCCCAGGCTGGAGTGAAGTGGCACGATCTCAGCTCACTGCAGCCTCTGCCTCCTGGGTCCTATTTTTATTTATTTATTTATTTTTTTGAGACAGGGTCAGGCTCTGTCCCCCAGGCTGGAGTGAAGTGGCACGATCTCGGCTCACTGCAGCCTCTGCCTCCTGGGTCCAAGCGATTCTTCTGCCTCAGCCTCCCGAGTAGCTGGGATTACAGGCATGCGCCACCATGCCCAGCTAATTTTTATATTTTTTTAAGTAGAGACGGAGTTTTATCATGTTGGCCAGGCTGGTCTCAAATTCCTGACCTCAAATAATGTGTCCACCTCTGTCTCCCAAAGTGCTGGGATTACAGGTGTGAGCCACTGCACCTGGCCACTTAATAAATACTTAGTAGACACGTGGAGATGCCCTGGCACGCGGCCTGTCTCCTTCCTTTGCGTCTCTGCCTGTCACGGAGTGTCTCTTGGTCTCTTTGGGTCTTTTTGGATTGTTCTTTATCTTTATGGATCTCTCTGGGTATCTCTTCTTATAAATATAACAAAACAAAAATATGAGGTTGGAGTATTTTCTTAGAACATTTTTTAAAGGGAACAGTTTAAATTTTTAGTGTTTGTTGAATTCTTAATAGGGGGCTAAAAGAAGACTACAGTTTTACAGCTTTTAAATACACGGTGTACTTTGAAGTAAGTTGAAATTCCCCAAGAGTGAGCTTGAGAGGCTGCTTTACCAGTAAGTCCCACTGGCAATCAACAGTCTTTGTTTGCATTTAGTTAACTCTGCATGAAGGCTTTTTCCTAGTGAACCAATACATCGCTGGAAGTTTTGCTACCAGCATTTCCAGGAGTGTGGTCTGCAACCAGCTCATCTTGCAGGACGTTTGGGGGAGAAAGAACCCCAGACTCACACAAGCATGGGAAATAATGAATACTCCGACCCCCTCCCTCTTATAATAAACGTTAGCAAATTAAGGTTCTGACAAGTGCTGCAGTGAGAAAAAAATCTATTAACTGTTTAACCTCATGTGTCCCAGGTGTACTTGCCTGCACCTCTTTAGTGTCTGTGCAACTGCACATTTGTCTCTTGGAATCTGCCTTTGGGAATGTCAAGTTTATGATGTTTGTTGTTGTGGTGGTTTTTTGTTTTGTTTTTGTTTTTGTTTTTGTTTTTTTGAGACAGTTTTGTTTTGTTGCCCAGGCTGGATGCAGTGGTGTGATCTTGGCTAGCTGCAACCTCTGCCTCCTAGGTTCAACCGATTCTCCTGCCTCGGCTTCCTGAGTAGCTGGGATTATAGGCATGCACCATTACCATGCCCAGCTAATTTTTGTACTTTTAGTAGAGATGGGGTTTTACCATGTTGGCCTGGGTAGTCTAGGGCTCCTGACCTCAGGTAATCTGCCCATCTAGGCTTCCCAAAGTGCTGGGATTATAGGCATGAGCCACTGCTCCTGGCCTGGTTTATGACATTGTTTTTATTTCTGAGCAAAACCCTTTCTTCATTGATTATACAATGCTTTTGAAAAGTATACATTGTGATTGGGTCCAAACTAATGACCTTAACTGTTGTTTTAAGAAATGTTTTATCATTACTTTCAAGTCCATGCCATAAAATAAGATTAATGAACCATGAGAGCTAGATTAATGGAAGAAAATTCCAAATCTTGGTGGAATCCACATTGCTTTCTCCAGATTTCTGCTATCCTGGTACTATTATCACTTCAGGCCAGATGATTATTTATTATTGGGTGTTTTGCCCAAGTAAGGGGAGTGCTAGAAATGTGTATAAAATATTTATCTTTTCCCAAAGGTTTTAGTCAGTGTGGTTTGTGTATATTATGTCTGAATTTTCTGTGGGTTCTATGGTAAGGCACCTCTGTTGACATTTTGGCTTCTTAAAAGTTAGGATATTCAAGTCAGCAGGTTAATTATTTGAGAATTTAGAGTAAGAATGAGGGCACCTGGGACCCGCTGTCAGCTTTGCCCTTTCTAGAATTCCCTTATTCAGGAATCTTCTGGCTGGGCGCGGTGGCTCACACCTGTAATCCCAGCACTTTGGGAGGCCAAGGCAGGTGGATCACCTGAGGTCAAGAGTTTAATACCAGCCTGGCTAACACTGTGAACCCTGTCTCTACTAAAAATACAAAAATTAGCGGGCCTGGTGGTGTGTGCATTTAGTCCCAGCTACTCAGGAGGCTGAGGAAGGAGAATCCCTTGAGCCCAGAGGCAGAGATTGCAGTGAGCTGAGATCTTACCACTGTATTCCAGCCTGGGGGACAGCGAAGATTCGTTTCAAAATAAAAAAAAAAAAGAATCTTCAGGGGCCGTTGCCCTTCCAATAAAACCCATGCTCCTCACCATGTATAGGCCCCCTTGCTGTCCCTGATGTGTTTTCTGCCAGTCGTTCCCTCATAGGATTGATCGATGTTCCTGTCACACGGGACTTTCTGCTCCTTGAATGTGCCAAGTACTTTTCACCTCCAGGCCTTCGCATGTCCTGTTCCCTCGGACTTGAGTGCTCTTCACTCTTCTCCTCATGAAACGGACTCATTCTTCAGTTTTTGGTTCTTGTCTAAACATATATTTGAGCCGGGCATGATGGCTCATGCCTGTAATCCCAGCACTTCAGGAGGCCGAGGCAGGAGGATCTCTTGAGGCCAGGAGTTCGGGACCAGGCTCAGCAATATGGAGAGATTTTGTTTCTACAAACATAATACATAGAATGTTTTTTAACTACCCCAGCATTTTCATTAGCAAAATACACAAAACAAATATCCTTACTCTAGCCTTTATTCTCATGCTATTTGTGATACCTGACAGTATATGGAAATAAAAGTAAACCTTTGAAATGGATGCTTTGATATAGGAGTCTTTGCTTCAATTTTTAGCAAGGATGTTTCCTCGAGGATCCTTCCTGGATGTCCCAAACTAGGTCAGTCTTTTATTTTTAATTTTTTTGAGACAGAGTCTTGCTCTGTGGTCCAAGCTGGAGTGCCGTGGCACAGTACAGTCTCAGCTCATGGTACCTCCATGTCCTGGGCTCAGGTGATCCTCCTACCTCAGCCTCCCAAGTAGCTGGGACTACAGATGCTTGGCTAGTTTTTTTCTTTTTTTTTTTTTAAGAGAGGGGGTTTCTCTGTGTTGCCCAGGCTGGCTTTGAACTCCTGACCTCGAGCAGTTTGCCTGCCTTGGCCTCCCAAAGTGCTGAGATTACAGGCATGAGCCACTGCGCCTAGTCAAGTCAGACTTCTAAAAATTGTCATATATCTCGTTCGCTTAGCATCCACCGTAACTGTAATCAAGTAGCTTTTGGCCATATCAGGGGCTTCCACTCTTTGGAAGTGGGGGTTTTGATCGCCGCTGTAGGCATTGAGTTAATAGCTAGCTACTAAATAAATAACTGTAATCTTATCAATGAGGATACCAACTCTTTCACTCCTGATGTTGGAGTCAGCGATTCACGTGATATGGGTTCTGATCCCAGCCCTGGCATCTGTTGTCCGTCGTGACTCAGTTTCCCTCTTGCCAAAGCAATAGCTGTGATGAAAATGACTTGTGAAGCGAGGCCCTCATAGCAGGTGGGTGGGCCAGCTGCTGTCTTGTTGATCAGATCTGTCTGTGTGTCTGTCTCACCTCCTTCTCCATTTGCCACTTAGGGCTCGGTGGCCTATGTGCCACAGCAGGCCTGGATTCAGAATGATTCTCTCCAAGAAAACATCCTTTTTGGACGTCAGCTGGAGGAACCATATTACAGGTCCGTGATACAGGCCTGTGCCCTCCTCCCAGACCTGGAAATCCTGCCCAGCGGGGATCGGACAGAGATTGGTGAGAAGGTCAGTATAGTTTTGCTGTTGGCCCCTGGATGAGTCAGCTGTTGCTGCCTAACAAACACTCTCACACTCTCAGTGGTCTGTGAGTCTACTGCAATCAGCTGAGCCGGCGGGGCTCAGCGGGGTGGCTCTGCTGAACTCTGCAGGCCAGCTGAGCTTGTGTCCAGGCTGTGGGTGTGGCTCAGGTCTGCCTTACAGAGCTTCTTGCTGGGGACTGGGGTGAGGGCTCAGCAGCTTTCCAAAGGGAGGCTCTTCTCATGGTGGCAGCAGAGGCCCAAGACAGGCCCCCAAAAAAGCATGCAGTGTCCCTTAAAGTACACTGTCCTTTCCACTCACAAAGCAAGTCGCTTGGCCAAGCTTGAAGGGAAAGGACCAGGAAGAAAGTACATTCTACCTTTGTGGTCACATGACTGCAGAGTCACATGACAGAGGGCATGCTGTTGAGGGGAGTGGTCAATGATTCAGATGTTCATAGTCCCTGTCAAGACAGCCGTAATACTGAAAATAGCACAATAGCTAACTCTTAGCATTTTCTCTCTTTTCTTTTCTTTGTTTTGTTTTCTTTTTTGAGATGGAGTCTCACTCTGTTGCCCAGGCTGGAGTGCAGTGGCGCACTCTCTGCTCACTGCAACCTCTGCCTCCCAGGTTCAAGCGATCCTCCTGCCTCAGCCTCCTGAGTAGCTGGGATTACCGGTGCACATCACCACACTCAGCTAATTTTTGTATTTTTAGTAGAGGCGGGATTTCATCATGTTGGCCAAGCTGGTCTCGAACTCCTGACCTTCAGTGATCTGCCGGCCTCGGCAAAGTTCTTCTTCTTTTTTTTTTTTTTTTGAGATGGAGCCTCTCTCTGTCACCCAGGCTAGAGTGTAGTGGCATAATCTTGGCTCACTGCAACCTCTGCCACCCGGGTTCAAGTGATTCTCCTGCCTCAGCCTCTTGAGTAGCTGGGTCTACAGGCCCCTGCCACCATGCCCGGCTAATTTCTGTATTTTTAGTAGAGGTGGGATTTCACCGTGTTGGCCATGCTGATCGTGAACTCCTGGCCTCAGGTGATCTGCCTGCCTCTGCCTCAAAGTACTGGCATTACAGATGTTAGCCACGTCGCCCGGCCTATAACTTGAGTATTTTCTATATGCCAGGAACTGTGCTAAACATTTTACACATAATTATTCCTCACAGCAAACCCATGGGTAGAATTTGTTGTTACACCTAGGTAATCATTGAGGAAAAGGAGGCACAGAGAGGCCAAGTGACTTGCCTGAGGCCACACAGCCACAGAACTGCAAAGAGCATGGTTCCTGGGTTCATGTTCTTACCTGCTCATTTTGTCATCTCTAAAAGGGCCATTCTCTGTGCCTCTCACCACTGCAGACTCTCCCTCCCGCTGTGCTTCAGCCCCCAGGTTTTCCTGCTATTCCTCAGCAATCCCCAGCTCCTGCCCACCTCCACAGCTTGGTCTGAGCCTTCTGGGCCTGGGTGCCCTCCCTTGCTGCTTGCCTGATCACTTTGCTTTCACGCCCCATGATGGTCGTCTGGTGTATCCCCTTTTGGAAAACCAAGAGTGCAAAATGCCGGCCCATTTCTGTTTTTAGTTATAAGCCAGGGGCTCTGTCAGCTTTCTTACTTGGTGAATGATGTTTAAAAATTGAGGTAAGTCTGCAGCTCCTTGGAAATAAAAAACAAATTATTGACCGAGCACGGTAGCTCACGCCTATAATCCCAGCACTTTGGGAGACCAAGGTGGGAGGATTGCCTGAGGTCAGGAGTTTGAGCCCAGCCTGGGCAACATGGTGAAAACCCATCTCTACAAAAAATTGCCAGGCGTGGTGCTGTGCACCTGTGGTCCCAGCCACTCAGGGCTGAGGTGAGAGGATTGTTTGAACCTGGGAGGTGGAGATTACAGTGAGCCGAGATTGTGCCACTGCACTCCATCCTGGGCGACAGAGCGAGTTTCTCAAAAAACAAAAAGAAGGCACCTGACTGCCAGGGCCTCACCTCAGTGCATGGGAGCCAGGGCAGGCATCTCAGGAGGGGCTGGGCAGTAACCTGTGATTTCTAGCCAAATAGGGAAATGACGTTGGCTTATCTGTCACGGTGGGAGCTGGCGCTGCTGCTGGTCCTTGGATTGTCCTTCCTTCTGGTGACTGGGACGTGGGCTGGATTTCAGCATCCCCAGGCTGGAACCTTGCTTCACCTGTATGTGGCTTTGCCGGACAGTGACAGATCCAGAGTAAGCTGGCAGACACGGCACCTGTCACCAACAGCAGCAGTAGCATTAATATGCCCATGTCTACCAGTGCCTTCCATGAGACTAAGAAATCAGGGCCTTCCCACTGGCCAACATGATTTGGTGCCGTCAGCCAGCTTTCGCTGAGCGCTTGCCGTGTGCCCCGTGCCCTGCCCAGCACCTCACGGGAGACTCAAGTTTTCTCTTTTGCCCAGTTTACAGGTGGGGCTAAACCCTGTGCCTGTGATCCCGTCCTTGGTGGTGGTGGAGCTGGGGCCTGGCTCCAGGTTTGTGCAAGTGGCATGATCTCATGCCTTCAGCCTCAAACTCAGAGAAGAGGAGGCGGGTGCAGCTCTGCAGGGCCTCCACCCTGGGCCTGCTGTGTCCTGAGCAGGCTCTATGCTTTTCTTTCTTTTTTAAAGAGACAGGGTCTCATTCTGTCGCCCAGTCTGGGGTACAGTGGCCCAGCCATAGCTCATTGCAGCCTCGAACTCCTGGGCTCAAGCCATCTTCCCACTCAGACTCCTGAATAGCTGGAACTATAGGCGCACACCACCAGGCTTGGCTAGTTTTTTCTTTTTCTTTGTTTTGTAGAGACAGGGTCTCCCTATGTTGCTCAGGCTGGTCTCAAACCCTTGGCCTCAAGCAGTCCTTCCGCCTCGGCCTCCCAAAGTTCTGGAATCACACCACACTCAGCCTGCTTCTGCATTTCTTGAGTCTCAGGGTTTCCCAGGAAACCCACTCTTGTGCCATGTCTCTCCCCAGGGCGTGAACCTGTCTGGGGGCCAGAAGCAACGCGTGAGCCTGGCCCGGGCCGTGTACTGCAACGCTGACATTTACCTCTTCGATGATCCCCTCTCAGCAGTGGATGCCCACGTGGGAAAACATATCTTTGAAAATGTGATTGGCCCCAAGGGGATGCTGAAGAACAAGGTGCCTGCTGGCGGGGCGGGGCTTGGCGTCGGGCTGTCTCGCCCTTTGGTTAAGTTGGAACGTGTCCCCTTTAGGAGTCCTTTACTTTCTCTGGCTTTCTTTGTGTTTAATTGGACTTTAAAGAACACATTTCTCATGCTTCTCTTGGAAGCCTTCCTAAGACAGCCGTCTTGTACTTGTCTTTATAGGGGTAAGTCTTCCATGCAGAGTTAAATCCATTGCCTCTGCATGGCCAAGGGAGGCCCTTCTTCCTGCTTAAGTCCCAGGGCTGGCTTCTCAGCAGGGAATCCCACCCCAAGACACTGCCTGTGACCTAGCAGGCTGTGTTTTCTTACTTGCAGAGGTGGCTGTAGGTGGAGGGGTTGGAAAATTGCCACAACACCTTAACATGATAGGAAATAGTTCCTATGTTCTTTTTATAGGGCAGTTGTGGTAATGGGTGCACACTGGCTCTTTTTTTTCTTCCCCTGATTTTATTTTACTTTTTTTTTTTTTTTTTTTTGAGGTGGAGTTTCGTTCTTGTTGCCCAGGCTGGAGTGCAATGGAGTGATCTCGGCTCACAAGCAATTCTCCTGCTTTGGCCTCCCTAGTAGGTGGAATTACAGGTGTGCACCACCACGCCTGGCTAACTTTTTGTATTTTAGTAGAGTCGGGG
The DNA here is from genome assembly GCF_002776525.5 of Piliocolobus tephrosceles. NCBI lineage: Eukaryota > Metazoa > Chordata > Mammalia > Primates > Cercopithecidae > Piliocolobus > Piliocolobus tephrosceles. The sequence goes on from NC_045450.1 coordinate 15,675,738, forward strand.
TTTTACCGTGTTGACCAGGCTGGTCTCAAACTCCTGACCTCAAGTGATCCGCCTGCGTCGGCCTCCTGAAGTGCTGAGGTGACAGGCATGAGCCACCAGGCCCAGCTGTTTCCCCTGATTTTAAAACTAACTCATCCCCATAGGTGGGATATAGATTAAGAAAAACATGAAAAAGAAAAATGGAAGCAGTTACATACATTCCACTGGTTAAGAAATTTTGTATTTCTTTCAAGTCTTTTTGCTCTGTGTATAAACTTTCTAAATAGGGTTATCTCGTTACACGTATATATACAGGAAGCATCATGCTACGTGACCTCTTGTAAGCATTCCCATACATACCAGTAACATTCTGTGCAAACTTATTTTAAAGTAGTAAAAAAACATTTTTGAAAATTACTAAGTAATACATGCCCATGGTAACAAAATTGACAAGTACAAGAATATGGATATATTCTTACAATATATGTGTGTATGTGTGTGTGTATGTATATAAAGTAAATAAAACTGGACACAGTGAGTAATCCCAACACTTTTGGAGGCCTGGACCAGTGGATGACCTGAGGTCAGGAGTTCGAGACCAGCCTGGCCAACATGGTGAAATTCCGTCTCTACTAAAAATACAAAAATCAGCCGGGCATGGTGGTGCGTGCCTGTAATCCCAGCTGCTTGGGAAGCTGAGGCAGGAGAATCTCTTGAACCCGGGAGGTGGAGGTTGCAGTGATCTGAGATTGCACTGCTGCACTCTAGCCTGGGCAACAGAGCGAGACCCTGTCTCAGAAAATATATATAAATAAAGTAAATAAAGTAGTCCCTCTTCATCCTGCATCCCTAATCTTTAATTCTTCTCTTAGACAGCAAGGGTTAGCAAATCTGGCCCACTGCCTGCTTTTTGTATGGCTCTTGAGCTAAGAATGATGTGTATATTTTTAAATAGAAGAAATCTAAACAGGAAGAATATTTTGTGACATTTGAAAATCGTATTAAATTTAAATATCATTGTCCATAAATAAAACTTTATTGGAACATGGCCAATGTATTTTTTTCTTTTTCTTTTTTTCCTGGAGCCGGGGTTTTGCTCTGTTGTCCAGGTTGGAGTACAGTGCCACAAGCATGGCATGTCAGCCTCCAACTCCTGGGCTGAAGCAATCCTGCCTTCTGAGTAGCTCCTGGGACTACAGGCACGCACCACCATGGCTGGCTGATTTATTTTTATTTTTATATTTTTTGGTGGAGACACATCTCACTATGTTTCCCAGACTGGTTTCATACTCTTGGCCTCAAAGGATCCTCCCGTTTTGGCCTCCCAAAGTGCTGGGATTACAGGTCTGAGCCACCGCACATGTCCTGTTGTTTAAAGTGTCATCCACAGCTACTTGAACTCAGCAGAGCTGAGTTGGTGGTGTGGCAACTGTAAGATCCATAAAGCTGAACAGATTGACCGTTAGCTGTTTAAGGAAACATATACTGACTTTTATTAATAGTTTGATGAATGTCTTCCCAAACTTTCAGATCTTCTGATAAAATGTATTCATGTGCATATTTTGTAGTGGTTTTGGGGGTAGCTGACAGCGGGAGTTGTTTGAGAAAAAAATTAAGCCAGGATTGGGCACAGTGGCTCATGCCTGTAATCCAAGGTGGATAGATCGCTTGAGCTTAGGAGTTCAAGATAAGTCTGGGCAACATGATGAGACCCCTGTCTCGACAAAAAATACAAAAGTTAGCTGGGCGTGGTGGCACATATCTGTGGTCCCAGATACTTGGGAGCCTGAGGCAGGAGAATTGCTTGAACCCAGGAAGTACAGGTTGCGGTGAGCTGAGATCGCACCACTGCACTCTAGCCTGGGTGACAGAGACCCTGTGTCAAAAAAAAAGTAGAAGAAAAGAATTAAGCCATTGGGCCGGGTGCAGTGGCTCGCGCTTATAATCCTAGCACTTTGGGAGGCCGAGATGGGCAGATTGCCTGAGCTCAGGAGTTTGAGACCAGCCTGGGCAACATGGTGAAACCCCATCTCTACTAAAATGCAAAAAAAAAAAAATCAGCCAGGTGTCATGGTGGGCGCCTGTAATCCCAGCTACGTGGGAGGCTAAGGCATGGGAATTGCTTGAACCTGGGAGGTGGAGGTTGCATTGAGCCGAGACCATGTCACTGTTTCTGCCTGGGCAGCAAACTGAAACTCTGTCTCCAAAAAAAAAAAATTTTAAACCATTGCATACAAACTGTTCTGCAGCGGCACCATCCTTTTATTCCTTAACACACTTGTATGGTTCCCTCCCTATCTGTTGTCATTCAGGTTTTTGTTAAAAAAAAAATAACCTTCCCTATCGCCTTTGTTAAAACTGTAAAACCCATACACTTGGTCCAGCCGTTCCCCTTTTTTGCTGCATTTTCGCCATTCAGCAAACACTATTTTACTAGTGTTCATTTCTCCTCCAGCCCTGGAATCTGGGACAGAGGTCTTTGTTTCCTGCCACCTCCCCAGCTTTTAGCTCAGCACCTGCGGCGTGGCAGGCCCTTTGCACATGGACGTTAAAGGACAGTGTGCACAGGTTCAGCTGCTCCTGGATGCTGTTATCGCAGGTGCATGTCCCACCTGCAGACCTGAGTTCTGCCCGCCAGGTGTTCGTTGGCTCATTCCTCCTGTAGTCTTCACTCTACCAAGCCAGGCAGTCTTGCACGTGTGCACTCATGTGGCCGGGTGTCCCCTTTGCCCACAGACGCGGATCTTGGTCACACACGGCATGAGCTATTTGCCGCAGGTCGACGTCATCATCGTCATGAGTGGCGGCAAGATCTCTGAGATGGGTTCCTACCAGGAACTGCTGGCCCGAGACGGCGCCTTCGCTGAGTTCCTGCGTACCTATGCCAGTGCAGAGCAGGAGCAGGACCCAGAGGACAATGGTAGGGGCAACCTCAGGGTTCCTCCCTCTCGGGGTATCTGGCGCCTTGAAGGACCACACTGGCCTCTTTGAGGTTGCCACCAGCCACCCAGGGAAGGTGGCTTATCAGGGTATGAGGGTGGGAGCTGGACGGAGCCCCCTAAAGTACCAACTTGGAAAACCATCTTAGTCCCTGCAGCACTGAATTGGGAGGGAGTCTCTGTGCTTTATGGCCAGGGGATGGGAGCACCAGACTTCAGCTTAGCTGACCTCAGGGCAGGATCTAGCGCCTTCCTGGAACATGACCTTGGGCCTGATGAGTTTCAGGGTCCTTATGGTAAAAATGGGAACGATGGTAATTAAAGTCCTGGCTCTCACGGCTGAGAGAAACTGAGGACACACGTGACACAAGAGATGGGACGGTTGTGAAGTGAAGCATGGAGTTAAGCTGGCAGGCTTGGGTTGGTGACGTCTGGGTTCAGCCCCCGGTCCCTCATCTCCCCAGCTGTGTGAGCTCAGGCCTGCCCTTCAGATCCATCTGAGCTTCATTTCCCTCTCTCATAAAGCAGTTTAGCAGGGCCGGACATGGTGGTTCCCAACACTTGTAATCCCAATAGTTAGAGAGACTGAGGCAGGAGCATCGCTCCAGCCCAGGAGTTTGAGACCATCCTCCGTAGCATGGCGAAACCTCATCTCTACAAAAAATACAAAAAATTTGCCAGGCACTATGGCTCACGCCTGTAATCTCAGCACTTCGGGAGGCCAAGGTGGGTGGATCACTTGAGGCCAGGAGTTCAAGACTAGCCTGGCCAACATACTGAAACCCCAACTCTACAAAAAAAAAAAAAAAAAAAAAAAAAAAGGTTTCAGATACTATTAAGTGCTATGAAGGGGAAAAAAAATAAAAGGCAATGCCATGGGCTGAGGAGTGATGGGTGTCCTTGTGGCAATTCAGGCAGGGGATAGAGGAAACGCTCTCTGGGAAGGTTGCATCAGCGTGGGAGGGAGCCAGCAGGGAGAAGATCTGGGAACAGTGTTGTGGGCACAGGGAACAGCAAGTGCAAAGGCCTCAGGACCAGCATGAGCTCAATTTGTTTACCAAACAGAAAGGCTGGTGTGGCCCGACCATGGTGTGCCAGGACATGGGGGCAGGAGAAGAGGTCAGCACAGTGATCGTCCCGCAGGGCCTTCCAGGTGGGTTTTGGTCTAACTGCCCTGGGAAGCCACTGAATGTCAGAGAGGCAAAGTGACCAGCCCCAGGATACACAGCATCTGCTGGCAGGGTCAGTTCTCAAGTTGGTGTCTGAGTTTCTCATCCTCTGCCTGGGGTGGGAGCTCCTTCTCTGCAGGGGTCCTAGTGGTCTCTAATACGTGCTTTCTTGAGATACAATTCACACACGTAGGCTGGTCGCAACGGCTCATGCCTGTAATCCCAGCACTTTAGGAGGCCGACGCAGGTGGATCACCTGAGGTCAGGAGTTTGAGACCAGCCTGGTCAGCATGGAGAAACCCTATCTCTACTAAAAATACAAAACTTAGCCTGGCATGGTAGTGCACGCCTATAGGCCCAGCTACTAGGGAGGCTGAGGGAGGAGAATAGCTTGAACCTGGGAGGCAGAGGTTGCAGTGAGCCGAGATCGTGGCACTATACTCCAGCCTGGGTTGACAGAGCAAAACTTAGTCTCAAAAACAAAAACAAAACCAAAAATAAAAAACCAAAAAGCAAAACAAAACAAAAATTCACACAACATACAGTTAACCCACTTAAATCACACAATCCAACCATCACCACAATCAAGGTTAGAACTCTTTTTTAATTACCCCCAAAAGAAACCCCAATCCATCAGCCATGACTCCCTATTTTCCCCAGTATCCCCCAAGCCCGAGGCAACCACTGATCTACTTTCTGTCTCTAGATTTGCTTATTCTGGACATTTCATATAAATGGCATCACAATAGGTGGAATGTTGTGACTGGCGGCTTTTACACTTAGCGTGATGTTTTCAAGGTTCAACTGAGTTGTAGCTTCATTTCCTTTTATTGCGGAATAATATGCCATTGTGCAGATAGACCACACACTGTGTTGATCTGTTCACTGGTTGATGGACATTCGGGTTACTTCCATTTCCTGACCCTTGTGAATACTGCTGTCATGAGCCCTGGTGATTTTAAAGGAAAAGTTGTTGGCCAGGCGTGGTGGCTTGTGCCTATAATCCCAGCACTTTGGGAGGCCAAGGCGGATGGATCACTTGAGGTCAGGAGTTCAAGATCAGTCTGGCCAACATGGTAAAACCTCATCTCTACTAAAAATACAAAAATTAGCTGGAGTGGTGGTGCACAACTGAGTCCCGGCTATTCGGGAGGCTGAGGTCGGGGAACGGCTTGAGCCTGGGTGTTGGAGGCTGCTGTGAGCCAAGATCATGCCACTGCACTCCATCGGGCCTAGGTGACAGAGCAAAACGGTGGCTCAAAAAAAAAGTTGGATTTTTGTTTCTTGCCAGTGTGTGATAGCTGACGTTCCCTTCAGCTTTTAAATTCTCTGATTAGATTGAATTTCTGCGTGTTCATTCCCTTGTGGTTGGGAAGTTGTGTCTTGAGTCTAGCCTGTTTCTTCTTGCTGCAGAATCCCCCTTCATCTTATCTCTTAGCCGGAGCAATGGGTTGTGGCAACTTCTTGGTGACTTTTTCACTGACCTGCTTGGCAGGCTACTTTTAGGTGAAAATACCTTTTGTGCTTTCTAATTGAAAATGTGCGTCTGTAGTCCCAGCTACTTGGGAGGCTGAGGCAGGAGAATGGCCTAAACCCAGGAGGCGGAGCTTGCAGTGAGCTGAGATCCAGCCACTGCACTCCAGCCCGGGCGACAGAGCAAGACTCCGTCTCAAAAAAAAAAAAAAAAAAGAAAGAAAAAAAAAAAAAAAAGAAAATGTGTGGGTTTAGCTGAATCTTTTGCCCAATGTGAGATCTCTCTCTCTACCCTTCCATCCAGGTGAGCAAAAAATGTCCTTAAACTCTGTTGGCCCCTAAACTCTGTTGGCCCCAGATAGTTTCCGGCCCCCACTTCCTTTCCCAGCTGCTAGAGTATCCAAGCGGTGTATACAGAACACAGGAGGCTGCCAGTTGCTTTATGATTTTTTGTGCACGTCAGCACTTAATTTGGCGAAGCAAATGCCGCCCACCACCCTGGCGCCTCGTTTGACCTCATTTCCCCAGTTTGACCTCCCCACCTCCTACCTTTGAGGATACACAGAAGTCCTTGGCAGTGGGTCTTACATCAAACCGGGGCACCCCCCTCCCCCACCACCCACCCTTTTCCATTGCTCCGGAGGGGCCCTGGCTGTACAGTCATCAGGCAGCCTTAGCCAACTTGAAGTGCCAGTGACCTTGGGTTTGTTTAAACCACATTTTTGGCTCTTCCTAAAGGGGAACTTCTTTCCTTGTTGGGTTAGTCGGCTCTTTTTTTAGAACACCCAGTCTGAAGTGGGGGTGAGTGTTGGTATTTGGTTTGGGAGGGTCCTTGAGCGGGGATGGACAGGACCGAGGCTTGTGACTGGGGCGATACCGACCTCTCTGCCGGGATACTCAGTTACTGTTTTCTAAGATAGATCTTTTTTACTGTTTCTCTCTCGCTCGCTTCTTTTTTTTTTTTTTTTTGTAACTTTTTAATGGCATTCCTTTTATTACTTATTTATTCCCATGCCATAAGCTTTTATTTCTTCCATTTCTTCTGAGATATATTTTTCTTCCGTGCAGCCTCCCCTTCCAGTTTAGGAACAATTTGTTCCCTTTCAGGCAGCATCATCTGGATGTGGCAGGGTGAGCTCACGCATGGGTTAATCCAGCCGACGCTGAGCTCTGTAGGTCCGGCGGCGCATCTTAGGTGCTTTGTTCAGTTGGATATGCTGAAAGACCAGAGAATCTGCATCTCAACCCTTAAGTTCAGCGTGACTGTATTTTCAAGCATGTGCAGCAAACATTCAGCACTCTTTTTGGGCCACCGATCTTGTGGCCATCCCCACTCCTTGGCCTGGGCACACCTGCCACCTCCACCATTGTAACGTCAAAATGGTACACGTTCTATAAAGTGGCATCTTTTTGATATTTCATGGCTTTTTGTATATGCATGTCCTTGATAGCCTGGGCAGTTTCAGGAGTTTTTTTTTTTTTTGAGACAGAGTCTCACTCTGTTACTCAGGCTGGAGTGCAGTGGCATGATCTTGGCTCACTGCAACCTCTGCCTCCCGGGTTCAAGAAATTCTTGTGCCTCAGCTTCTGGAGTAGCTGGAATTACAGGCATATGCCACCATGCCCAGTTAATTTTTGTGTTTTTACTAGAGACAGGGTTTCACCATGTTGACCAGGCTGGTCTCCAACTCCTGGCCTCAAGGGATCCTCCTGCCTCAGCCTCCCAAAATGTTGGGATTACAGGCATGAGCCACCATGTCTAGTCTCACAAGTGTTCTTAAAGTGAACACGAAGATTTGAACCTCTTAATTTGCATGGTTCTGTGGGGTTTTCTGGATTGAGTAAATAGTGAACCATTTTCACAGATTACCTCAAGCCACTTAAGAGAAAAAAATTTTAAGGGATTTAAAAAAACCACTCATTAACCTTCATACCTGGAAGATAAAACTCATCTTTATGACTTTGATTTCTTTCTTAGGAACCTAATACCTAGAGCAGTGGTTTTCCATGGGGGGCAGATTGCCCCCACCATGCCCCCAACCCTGAGGACAGTTGGCAGTGTTTAGAGACATGTTTGGATGTCACAATTGTAGTGAGGTTTGCCCCTGGCAGGCAACCAGGGTAGAGGCCAGCAATGTCACTAAACATCCTGCGACACTCAAGACTAATTCCCCCTTACCCTGCCCCCCATGACAGAGAATCCCCTGGTCAGGACATCCAAAGCACCAAGAGCAAGAAGCCCTGTATGGTCCGACTTCACACTGCTGACTTCTTCCCTTGTCCTCTTGGGAGAAGGACCTTTATTCCAACAATGTGGCCATTTTTCTCTTTTACAAATTTTTATTTATTTATTTATTTATTTATTTATTTATTTATTTATTTATTTAGTGGAAATGGGATATCACTCTGTTGCCAAGGCTGGTCTCGAACTCCTGGGCTCAAGCGATCCTCCCACCTGGACCTCCCAAAATGCTGGAACTATAAGCGTGAGTCACAGCACCTGGCATGTGGCCATTTTTCAACACCTTGCTTGAACCATCTGTTAACCTCATGGCAAATATTTTTCCCTCTTAAGTATTTACTGAGTTTTTGTTAATGATTATAAAAGCAACGTGTGCTCATCATAGACATTTGTAAACTACCGAAGAGTACAAAGAATCAGGAAAAAGCCGGTCATGGTGGCTCATATCTTTAATGCCAGGACTTTGGGAGACCGGCGTAGGTGGATCACCTGAGGTCCGGAGTTCGAGACCAGCCTGGCCAGCATGATGAAACCCCATCTCTACTAAAAATACAAAAAGGTCGGGAGGCTGAGGCAGGAGGGTGGCGTGAACCCAAGGGGCGGAGCTTGCAGTGACCCGAGATCACGTCACTGCACTCCAGACTGGGTGACTTCGTCTCAAAAAAAAACAACAACAACAAAATATTATCTGAGCATGGTGGCGGGCGCCTATAATCCCGGCTACTCGGGAGGCTGAGTCAGGAGAATCGCTTGAACCCGGGAGGCAGAAGTTACAGTGAGCCAAGATTGTGCCACTGCACTCTAGCCTGGGTAACAGAGCGAGACTCTGTCCCCCAAAAAAAAAAAAAAAAGTCCCAAAAAAGAACATCCTTCCGCCCTCACCACCCAGAAAGGGAGCTGCTGTTAGCTGTGGCATCTTTTTCACCTGTCCTTCCTTCCTAGGCCTTTTCCCTTGACAAGACTGAGAGCATATCATCAGGTTTTCTCATCTCCTGCCACCTTTGATTTCTTAACCATGGGCCGTAGGCACCTCTCCAAGTTACAGAAATTGGTTGTCAGCACAGAGCAGCTGCCGAGAGAGTTCATCGTACAGACCCCACATTCCTTCTGGCTGTCCTCAGAGGCCGGATTTCTTCCTCTTTTGAGGATGAAGAGCTTTCTGTGCCGAGGCTAGGGGAGGAGGTTGGTGAGGCAGTCAGTGAATGCCGTTTTTGGTCAAAAATGAGGCGTTGACTGTAAAGCTGTGAGTCAAATTCTTCCCTCCAGGGAGGCTGGCCTGCTGGACCTCGCCCAAGCAGAGTTCCAGAACCTTCTTGAGTAAAGGCAGTGTTGGTAGAATAAACAGTGAGAAGGCTGGCAGCGGAATACACAGACTCAAGGCAGCACTTAACGTGGGTCAAGGGTAGAAACAGCACCTGGCTTGACAGCATCCGAAAACCAATACCTGGTAGTTGCACGAACTCAGTGACAGTCATTGAATTACAAGTTTCCTGTGTTTGCTTTTTTTAAAAAAAAAAAAAGAGAAATAATTCTTACTACTTTGTAACATTCTCCACCCTGGCCACCAGCCTTCATTTCCCTCTTCTTCCCTGCTTTGATTTCTTTGTGGCACTTATTGCTGCGTGGAGTAAATTATGGATCTACTTGTTCGTTTATTGTTGATCTCTTCCTTTGGAATTTAAGATCTGAGGGTTTTGTTTTGTTTTGTTTGGGGAGTCTTAGGCTCTGTCGCCCAGGGTGGAGTATAGTGGCGTGATCTCGGCTCACTGCAACCTCCACTTCCCGGGTTCAAGTGATTCTCCTGCCTCAGCCTCCCAAGTAGCTGGGATTGCAGATGCACACCACTACGCCCGGCTAATTTTTGTATTTTTAGTAGAGACGGCTTTTTGCCATGTTGGCCAGGCTGGTCTCGAACTCCGAACCTCAGGTGATCCAACCGCCTTAGCCTCCCAAAGCCCTGGGATTACAGGCATGAGCCATCGCACCTGGCTGCTCTGAGGGGTTTTTGGTTGTCTCTCCATCCCCAGGACTAAGAAAAGAGCCTGACACATAGTTAGACACTCAATATAGGTGTTAAATAATTGAGTGGATGAATCGCACCCTGGCTATTCAAGGCACATCCTGCATAAGCAATGGGTAGGCTGGAGTGCTTTGGATGTTTACACAGCAGCATAAATACCTCAGACTAGGAGAAAATAGGAGTGGACCCCTCTCAGGTCTGCTTTAGAAACCAGCTTTCTCAGTCCTGCCTGTAAGAGGGGCCCCTCTGGCAATGGGAAGTCAGCTCTGCTTCTTGAGTTGTCCATACAATTGTCAGTCTGTCCATCTGTCTGCCGGGTGTGTACAGAGTGCCTGCTGTGTGCCACAAGGCCACCTGGTACGTGAGCCTCTGTGTGGAATGGTGCCCCCCACCTTGAGTTGTGCAGTGTGCATCCTGTGTAACTGCACTTGGCCACCTGCTGTGCCAGGTGCTGGTAATACAGCAATGGATAAGACCCACTTCATGCCCTTGAGAGCTCACAGTCTGATGGGAGAGACAAACACCAAACAATTAAGAGTATCTCACAGTGCTAAATGCAGTGATGGAGGGGTGCTTGAGGGCCTGGGAAATCCCGGAGGAGAAGCCCCCATCGCAGCCTGGGAGGGTCCAGGGTGATATCTGGGCTAAGTCACCTGCTCTTCTCCTCCTCTTGGGTACATGTGCGTCTGGCTGTGTATGAGGCCAGCCCCTCTCATAAGCAATGTCTATCCTCAAAGGGGTTGGAGCTGATGCCCATGCCACCTCCCAGTGTCATTGCCTGGCCTGCCTACTCTTAATACTTTCTTTCCCTCTCCTGTTGTAAAAACAGGTGTGAAGACTGAAGGTTGGTCTGCATTATTTGTGTAGCTCTATTTATGGTTAAACACAGTTATGACTTTGGCCAGGCATGGTGGCTCATGCCTGTATTCCTAGGACTTTGGGAGGCCAAGGCGGGTATATCAGTGAGGTCAAGAGTTTGAGACCAGCCTGGCCAACATGGCAAAGTCCCGTCTCTACTAAAAATACAAAAATTAGCCAGATGTGGTGGCAGGCGCCTGTATCCCAGCTGCTTGGGAGGCTGAGGCTACAGAACTGCTTGAACCTGGGCAGCAGAGGTTGCAGTGAGCCGAGATCACGCCACTTCGTTCCAGCCTGGGCTAAAGAGTGAAACTCCGTCTCAAACAAACAAAAACCCAACACAGTTATGACTTTGGAGAAAGGGGTTGGTCTTCGGCAGTGTGCTCGTCCCAGATCCACCCAGCACGTGTGGGATGGGGAAACTGAGGCACAAATGGAGCAGACCCGTCAGCCATTCTTGCCCCTCCCCCTTTAGAAAAGACAGCTCCTTCACTTCTTTACTTAGTTAGGGGCTTAGGGTGGGAGTTTTGCTTTGCTTCTTAACAATATCTTGGGTCTTCTGAATTCCCAGGCAGCAAAGTGGTGGACGAGGAGGAAGCAGGTCAGTACTGCCTGGGTTAGAGTTGGCTCTGCTCATCGAATGAGGCCAGAGACGGGCCGAGACCATTGCTGCATGTCTGCAGAGGTGCCTCGGATGTCTGGGTTTTCAACCCCCCTGGTTGTTCATTGGTTCATTGAGCACACATTTACTGGGTACTTGGTACTTACTGTGTGTCTGGCTTTGAGGCTGGCACTGGGGGATACGACCTGAGTCCCCAGATCCCTTTATTGTCACTGGTGACCTTGGCTAAGCTTTACTGTGTCATGCGTCACGTTACCATGGCCAGCACGCCTCGAGGGGACCGTGCTTATGAAGTGCCTGGCACACAGTGGATAGACAATAAATGGCAACAGTTTGATTGTGAGCTGCCACCCATGCATCCTGGGGCACAGTCAAGACACACATGGGCCCAGACGATGCAGCGTGATCAGCGCCTGTTGGGGAACTGCAGCAGGTGGTGGTGGAGGGCCCTGAGGAGGGGTGTCACCTAGTGGAATTCCAGTGGCCAGAGTGGACCCATCCCTCCTGCCTTCGGCAGTGTGTGACTGAGGGTCCCAGCCAAGGGCTTTTTTTAAAAAGCAACAGAAGCTGAATCTGGCCACCTTAAACAAAAAGGGTGTTTCCTGGAAGGATACCGGGTAACTCATGAATCAAAGGCGGAACCGAGCCAGTAGAACTCAGGAAATGGGGACTCCGGGACCAGACAGACTCTTTTAGGACGGATGAACTGTCTTTGGTCCTTGTAGACCACTGACGACGGTTCAAGTCCTGGGAAAGGGGCTTTCATGGGGCAATCTCGGACGGTGTCCACCTTGGCTAAGGGAATCTGAGGCACCCTGATTGACAGGCCCACCAAGGCTGTAGGAAGAGGGAGAGCTGATTCCTTCAAAAGGCCAACAAGGGCCCAGGAGCAGTGGCTCACACCTGTGATCCCAGCAATCTGGAAGGCCAAGGTGGATGGATCACCTGAGGTCAGGAGTTCGAGACCAGCCTGGCCAACATAGTGAAACCCCCGTCTCTACTAGAAATACAGAAGAATTAGCCAGGCACAGTGGTACATGCCTGTAATCTTAGCTTCCTGGGAGACTGAGGTGGTAGGATCAATTGAACCCAAGAGGCAGAGTTTGCAGTGAGCCAAGATTGCACCCCTGCACTCCAGCCTGGGCGACAGAGAAGACCTTGTCTCAAGACAAGAAAAAGAAGACAAAGGCGGACAGGATAGTGGACTAACCGATGTACAGATTCCTCCTCTTAGGTGTTCGGTCCTCCCCCATGCAAAGTGGAATTTGCCAGCTGCCCAGTTCAACCTGTGGGCTAATTGGTGGGTTGAGAGGGTGAGACAGCCTTAGCAGGCCACTGCAACCTTAGCGAAGCGAAGCTTAGCGAACCTGCCTGCAGAAGCTCACAGCTGACCCTGGTGGCTACACTCAGTGAGGAACAGGAGAAGTGAAGGCTGAGACTTACAGGAGGGCGGCCTGAGGCCGCTGGTAGGAGGAGGGGGCTCTCTGCGGCATGCAACCTCCGGATGGAGGTCCCTAGGAGTGTTCTGGAACATTCTCATTCCTGCACAGAGAAAGATGGTTAAGGGCATGGCCGGTTCCCAGTGTTACACATGTGTGTGAGAACTGGCCGCATGGGAAGTCCTGCTTGGTGTCACTCTTCCTTCCTGGGTGATGTGGCTATTTGTGCTTTGTTTGTTTGTTTTCTTAATTTAGTGTTGAGTTAGTTTAGACAAAACAAAACAGATGCTGACATTAAAGGGAATGTTTAAAGCAGAGGTTCTCAGTTCCTGGCTATGCCTGTAGTTCTCTGGAGAACGTGTTTAAGGGATTGCCATCACTGAACACTTGCCGTGCCAGGCCTTGCGTGCGATCTCGTTTCATCCCCTCGCGAATGAGGGTTGGGTCTGCTGCTGTTCGTGTTGTGCAGATGTGGAAGATGAGGCTCAGAGAGGTTTATCATTTCCCCAGGGCGCACAGCCAGGAAATGAGAGAGCACTTCCCACACATCACAGTTGACGGAGCGTGCTCTAATTCAGAGTCACCGCAGGGACCAGGCTAGACACAAGGGCACCTGCTCATTTTTTAATTTTATTTTTTTTTTCTTTTATGAATGTTTCTTAGATTTCTTTTTTTATTTTTATTTTATTTTTTATTTTTGAGACAGAGTCTTGCTTTGTCACCCAGGCTGGAGTGCAGTGGCACGATCTGAGCTCACTGCAACCTCTGCCTCCTGGGTTCAAGCAATTCTAGTGCCTCAGCCTCCCAAGTAGCTGGGATTTCAGGTGCGCACCACCACGCCCAGCTAATTTTTGTATTTTTAGAATAGAGATGGGGTTTTTCCATATTGACTAGGCTGGTCTCAAACTCCTGGCCTCAAGTGATCTGCCTGCCTCGGCCTCGAAAGTGCTGGGATTACAGGTGTGAGCCACCGCGCCTGACCGCCACCTGCTCATTTTATAAAGCCCCCTGTGACTCATTCACAGCCAAGACTGAGAACCCCTGGCACGGAGCGCCTCCCTGAGTCCAGGAATGATCTGCAGCCCCCTCTTCCCTTCCAGGCGTGTCTGTGTCTCCAGGTGTGGCCGTTTCTGCAAGACTTTGCATTTTTTAGGTCTGCTTTTATTTGTGTCACCTGAATATGTTCCCAGGGTCACCCTAGCATGTTCCCAGGGTCACCCTGACCGTGCTGCTGGCTGCATATTTATCCCTTTTGTATCTTCTGTCCTGGTTCCTCTCCCACCTCTTCTGGGTCAGCCCTTTCATGCCTTACATTGTGCTGCTTTCTCTCCTGGCACCAAAGAATGAGGCAGTCAGTGCAGAGTGGGGGCAGTAGTCATCATCATCACTGAGTTATTGTGAACCGGGAAAGAGCTATGATCTGTTTTGACATGGCACGATGCCCGAGCACACTTGATAAATGTTGACTGTCGTTGTCATTGTTGATGTTCCGGTGATTATTATTGATGCCAAGTGGATTCTTCCTGGGATCAGGGCAGATATCCAGCTGCCGTGTTCCTTGCTGTCCTTATCAGTGTCCTTCCTAAGTCTGCAACCAAGGCATCTGCCAGGGCTGGGGTCTCATCTGAAGACTCAACCAGGGAAGGGTCCACTTTGAAGCTCACCTGGTTGTTGACAGAACTCAGTTCCCCAGTTGTTCAAATGTTGAAATACTTTCTTATTACTGTGAAGACAGCCACTGCCCCAGGTACCTTTTACCCTGAACTCTTGGGACCTCTCTGTGGTCTGGGAACTGAAGGGTTAACTCCTGGCAGTACAGGGGTCTCTGGGCCTCTGCCTGTTGGCTGATGCCCTTGTCAAATTGGTTATCTATTTTGAGTATCACCTCTTCTTGCAGTGCTTGGGAATCAGGGGGCTATGCCCTTTCTCTCATGTGGTTCCTTGCATCCTGGTCCTAGGAATTGAGTTTAACACAGCAGAGCTACTGTTTTCTGGGCTGCGTTTTACCCATTGCTGCTGTCACAGGATGCTGGCTCAGGCCCAGGTCCCTCAGTGGATGGAGCCCTCTGCACAGTTGCAAAGCACTGTCCCTGCCCCAAGGGACTGAACTCCAGCTACCACCTGCCCCACAACCAGACAGCCTGTCTGTGGCCTCTGCAGAGCAGGTCTCCTATTTCCGATCGTCCTGGCGGCCAAGTGCTCTGCTGTCTCCTCCCTGTACTGGCTGGTTTTTCTTGCCCTTGGTTTTAGCATCTGGCTTATTAACCCCACTTGTCCCCTTTGTCTCTCTTCTGCCAGGGGTCACGGGCATCAGTGGTCCAGGGAAGGAAGCAAAGCAAACGGAGAATGGCATGCTGGTGACAGACAGTGCAGGGAAGCAATTGCAGAGGTAAGAGCGGGGAGGGCGGCCCCGACCCAAGGACCCTGGCCTGTCAGCGGGAGGACAAGTGGAGGGACAAAAGAAAGGCCTTGGCCCCCTGGGGTCCTGGAAGGCCTGGTCTTTCTGCCTCCCCTCCCAAATCCTCCAAAGACCTTGCTTTTCAGAGCACAGAGGCCCAAAGAAGGAATGTGGCACTCTTCTTGCCAGGTGGCACGCCTCACACAGGCCTCTTGATTTAACCATCTGTCCACACTTCTGACACTCATGTTCCCTTCATGGTGTGGGTCTTTGCTCAGATCCTTTGGTGGGGCCTGGAAGGTTCAGGCTTTATGAAGCAGCATTCGATTTAAAACTGTCTCAAGGCCAGGTATGGTGGCTCATGCTTGTAATCTCAGCATTTTGGGAGGTTGAGGCAGAAGGATCGCTTGAGGCCAGGAGTTTGAGACCACACTGGGCAACACAGCAAGACCCCATCTCTACAAAAAAGGAAGTATGCTTGTGTTTGATTATAGAGGGTTTCCTTAGATCCTCGGGGATTTGTACCGTATGCAGTATGTTAACCATACTAGTTTTTAAAAATTGGCTAAGTTGGCCAGGCATGGTGGCTTACGCCTATAATCCCAGCACTTTGGGAGGCTGAGGTGGACAGATCACCTGAGGACAGGAGTCCAGGACCAGCTTGGCCAACATGGTGAAACCCTGTCTCTACTAAAGATAAAAAAATTAGCCATGCGTGGTGGTGCATGCCTGTAATCCCAGCTACTCGGGAGGCTGAGGCATGAGAATCACTTGAACCCAGAAGGTGGAGGTTGCAGTGAGCCGAGATCGCACCATGGCACTGCAGCCTGGGTGACAGAGCGAGACTCTGTCTCAAAAAACGAAAACAAACAAAAAACCCCAGAAAACAGCAAAACAACAGCAACAACAAAAATTGACAAAGTCAGAAACTAAACATACCTGACCCCAGAGATTTGAGAAAGGATTGCGGACCTGCAGTTGCTGTAGGGGTCAGGAGAGAGCAAAGGTGATGCGGCCTCGCACTGTGCCTGGAACAGACAAACACTTGGTAGATGTCACTTTTGCCATTGTTATCATCTTACACAGCCTAAATTCTAGTGGGAGGCTCCAGACAGTGCATGAGTGTAGAAGGATATAAGATTTTCCGTCCAAGGTGTGTGACTTGTGAAGTACTACGTCATGAAGCAGGAAGCCCCAGGTGCCCATCTGAATTCTAGATTCCAGAGTTGGTTCTGATTCTTCCCTCTGCTCCCTGAAAACTCACTCTTGCTTTTGGATTTGATGGCCGCTTCCTCCTCACTTGGCCTTAACCAGAGACCGTTGCACAGATTTCATGTGTACGGAAAGGTTACCCACCCCCAGACCCTAGTTCAAAGAGGGGAGGTGCTGGAGGTTTATTCAGCCTTCAGGAAGTATTTTCAGGGAACACAGTTCTGGGGGTGCAAGGATGACTCACATGGGGCTCCTGACCTCAGGTAGCTTGTAATCTTGTGCAGGAGATAAGTAGGTAGAGCAAAGTATAGAAATTACCACGGCAATGAGCCACAGCTGTGTTTTGCATGGCCTCCATAATTTCTTTCTTTCTTTCTTTTTTTTGACATGGAGTCTCCCTCTGTCACCCAAGCTAGAGTACAGCGTGCACTGGCGCAGTCTCAGCCACTGAACACTAAACTGGGGGCAGTGCAATCTGTGATCATTTCTGGGGGTCTGCATAAAGCTGATGACCACTGATGTGCAAAAAGTGCTATTTTTTTTTTTTTTAAATTTGAGACAAGTTCTTACTCTGTCACTGAGGCTGGAGTGCAGTGGTGCAATCATGGCTCACTGCAACTTCTGTCTCTGGGATTCAAGCGATTCTCCTGCCTCAGTGTCCTGAGTAGCTGGGACTACAGGCACGCGCCACCATGCCCGGCTAATTTTTGTATTTTTAGTAGAGACGGGGTTTCACCACATTGGCCAGGCTAGTCTTCAACTCCTGGCCTCAAGTGATCCGCCCGCCTTGGCTTCCCAAAGTGCAGGGATTACAGGTGTAAGCCACTGCTCCTGGCCGAATAGTACTTTGTGAGTAACACGCTTCCGTGAAGGAGCAGCCAGGGCAAGTTCCCACCCCAACCCCTGCCACATTTATAAAACTAGAAAATTGAACTCGCTGGGTACTTTGCTCTCTGTTTTTCATCATGTGTTACATTTTGAATCTTTTTCATGTTTGAAAAATGATCTATGATGCGCCCTGTTTTATCTTTTATTGGCGGTTTTTTTGTTTTTTTTTTTTTTTGAGATCAATTAGAATTGATCTCAAAAAAAAAGAAAAAAAGGCAAGCACACACTTTTTGCATATCAGTGGTCATGGGCTTTTTGCAGCCTCCCAGAGATCATCACAGATTGTGTTTGCCACAGGTCTCATTCCTGCCTGAGATACTGCCTTTCTCTGGGGACCTGGAACCCCGGGGAACGACATGGTGGGGTTTGGTGCACATGTGCATGTGTTCATATATATGTTTACATGTGTGCATGTGGAAACACTCCGTCTGTTATGCCATGGTTCAGACCCACAATAGCAGCCCCAGCAGGGAGCCCTCCAACCCTGCCCGAGGCATCTGTGCAGTTGACACCCCTGTGCTTTGCTTCTCCAGACAGCTCAGCAGCTCCTCCTATAGCGGGGACATCAGCAGGCAACACAACAGCACCGCGGAACTGCAGAAAGATGGGGCCAAGAAGGAGGAGACGTGGAAGCTGATGGAGGCTGACAAGGCACAGACAGGGCAGGTGAGATTCGCTCCTTAAATGATGATGGTGGCTGGAGTTTACAGAGCGCCCGCTGTGCACTGGCACTGTGCAGAGTGCCTTGTCTGTGTGCACTCACGTGTCCATCACAACACACCTCTGAAGGTACTGTTACAGCACCAGAAACTGAGGCCGGAGAGGCTAAGTGACTGACCCAAGGTCACCGCTGGTCAGCGGCAGAACTGGGATTTGAACCCTGGCAGACTCCAGGGTTGGTACTTGTAGTCTCTGCTCTACTGACTGCCTGAGCAGCTCAGGGAGTCTCATTAGCTAGGGGGAAGCTGGATGCTTTAAATCAGGGCTTCCTGCAATGTGGGGTTCAGTTGTGCATGAGATGGTTTCCGGTTGTGCACAGACACATTAAATGACAGATGAATATTTGTTTCGTTTCTTTTTTTTTTTCTTTTTCTTTTTCTTTTTTTTGAGACAGAGTCTCACTCTGTCGCCATGGCTGGAGTGCAGTGGTGCGATCTCGGCTCACTACAACCTCCACCTCCTGGGTTCAAGCAATTTTCCTGCCTCAGCCTCCTGAGTAGCTGGGATTACAAACACTCGCGACCTCGCTCGCCCAGCTGATTTTTGTGTTTTTATAGAGATAGGGTTTCACCGTGTTGGTCCGGCCGGCCTTGAACTCCTGACCTCAGGTGATCCACCCACCTTGGCCTCCCCAAGTGCTGGGATTAGAGGTGTGAGCACTGCGCCCTGCTTATTTTTCATTTCTCATTTGGTCCTAATGATTACGTCCCTGAGAAAGTCTCAGTTGGGTCCTACCCTGCCTTCAGTACCTAACAACCAGTAGCCTCTCTTTGTAACAAGGAGACTGGGTTTTGAGCTCCTGTTGTATTGTTTTTAAAGATCGTCTATTTTGGGCAAATGTTAATAATTCTCCATTTGTGGTGGTGCCCCAAAGTTTATTTTTAAAAATAAATGTGGTTATGTTTAAAAAAAAAAAACAACAAAAAACAGGGAATTGAATTTTTAAAGTAGGTAAAAAATAAGCACACAGGTAAAGAAAAACAGAAAAACCCATGAAAGGTGGTAGTGGGGGAGTGAGATTGGGGCACCTTTTCTTAGATCCGCCCAGATGTTTCCAGAACTTCCCAGGACTGTCTGTTCCTGGCTTCTTGTCATCACAGTCAGGACCATAACAAGGGGCAGAGGTGACTGTGGTGTCCTCTCCTGCCTTACCCTTAGTGACCTTCCAGGAAGCCAGAGAAATTACCCCAAATCACAGGACATGGGAAGGAAGGGCCAGAGAGGCCAGGCCCATTTAATCCTCACTTAACTCCGATTTTATATTCAGGGAACACCAAAGCCAGGGGGCCTGTAACTTGTCAAAGTTGGACCAAGAGCGGAGCCAGGCACAACACGCTCATCATTTCTTTGTTTTTTTTTTTTTTTATTTGAGACTCTGGAGTGCCATGGCGCAATCTGAGCTCACTGCAACCTCCGCCTCCCGGGTTCAAGTGATTCTCCTGCCTCAGCCTCCCTAGTAACTGGGACTACAGGCATGCGCCACCATGCCCAGCTAATTTTTGTATTTTTGGTAGAGATGGGGTTTCACTATGTTGGCCAGGCTGGTCTCAAACTTCTGACCTCATGATCCACGTGCCTCAGCCTCCCAAAATGCTGGTGCTGGGATTACAGGCGTGAGCCACTGTACCTGGCCTTTTTTTTTGTTTTTTTAATTTGTTTTCTTTTTTTTTTCTGAGACAGGGTCTGACTCTGTCACCCAGGATGGAGTGCAGTGGCACAATCATGGCTCACCGCAGCCTCCACCTCCCAGATTGAAGTGATTCTCCCACCTCAGCCTCCCGAGTAGCTGGGACTACATGTGTACACCACCATGCTTGACTAATTGTCTTTATTTTTTGTAGAGATGAGGTTTCACCCTGTTGCCCAGGCTGGTCTTGAACTCCTGGGGCTCAAGTGACTTGCCTGCTTCCCAAAGTACTGGGATTACAGATGTGAGCCACCACACCTGGCCACACACTTGTCATCTGTGACCCCCGAGCCCACCACATTCCACTGCTCGTGAGGAAGAGGTTCCCGAACGCTGCAGGCTAATCTCAGGGATGGCAGCAGCTTGGCTGCATATGATGAGTGGTGAAGTAAACACATTCTTAATTATCACCTGTCTCCTCACCCACATATTTCATTTTCCAGAATGGAAACTTGAAAACTCAAAAGGAAGCAATCAGTTAGACACCAGACCTGTTATCTTTCATCTGTTACCTTTCAGCTAGACCGTAGGGTCAGATGATTTTTGTTGGTTTTTTCTGGTGGGGGGCAGGGCCTCACTGTGTCGCTCGGGCTGGGGTGCAGTGGTGTGACCAGTGCTCACTGCACCCTTAAGCTTCTGGGTTCATGAGATCCTCCTAGCTCAGCTTCCTCAGTACCTGGGACTATAGGCGTGGACCACCACACCTAGCTAATTTAAAAATTTTTTGTAGAGACAGGCTCCTACTGTGTTTCCCAGCCTGGTCTCGAACTCCTGGGCGCAAGTGATTCTCCTGCCTTGGCCTCCCAAAGTGCTGGCATTACAGGTGTGAGCCACCGCGCCCAGTTTCCAGATGATTTTTACGACCCAAAATTCAGCATGAAAAGCTTGAAATGACAATGAGCACAGACATGGGTAAAGATCGCTGGAATTTCTTGAAACCAAGCCAGGTGGTTTAGGCAAGGGCTGGCCTAAAGCAGAGTGCCCTGTCTGTCATGTGAGGACGCTGGACGGATTTGTTGAGACCCGTGCTGGGCGCCACAGGGAATGTAGGAGGGAAAGAAACTGCCACCTTTGCCTTCCGGAGCGAGCTGGGCACTGGGAAGATGGGTGACATGGTGTTCTGTGCTCAGAGGGGAAGGAACTGGGGGAGACTGGCCCAGTTGTGGTGTGGAGGTGACACTTGGCCTTGGTTGCCAGGCAACATGTCACACATTGCTTAAAGCTCATTGGTGGCTTCTGCTTTCTGTCAGTCTTGGCATAAAAGTTGGAATCATGACCCGAGTCTCCCATGCCATGTGTGGTCTGACTGCAGCCGGTTTCTTCAACCTCTTGTTCATTGCTGCTCCATGATCTCCTGGCTCCAGCCACCAGTGCCTTCTTTCAGTTCCCCATATGCGCTGTGTTCCCTCCTACCTCAGGGCTTTTGCATGTGCTGGTTCCGTTTTCAGATGGTTTAACTCCTTTTTTTTTTTTTTTTTCTTCCTGGAGGCAGTGTCTCCCTCTGTCACCCAGGCTGGTGTGCAGTACTGCAATTTTGGCTCACTGCAACCTCCGCCTCCTGGGTTCAAACGACTGTTGTGCCTTAGCCTTCTCCTGAGTAACTGGAACTGCAGGCACGTGCCCCATGCCCGACTGATTTTTGTGTTTTTTGTAGAGACAAGGTTTCCTCATGTTAGCCAGGCTGGTCTTGGACTCCTGACCTCAGGTGATCCACCGGCCTCAGCCTTCCAAAGTGCTGGGATTACAGGCATGAGCCACCTTGCCCAGCTAATACCTTTTATTGTTTTTATTTTTTAGAGACAGAGTCTCTCTGTGTCACCCAGGCTGGAGTGCAGTGGCTCAATCTTGGCTCACTGCAACCTCCGCCTCCCAAGCTCAAGCGATTCTCCTACCTCAGCCTCCCGAGTAGCTGAGATTACATGTGCCTGCCAACAGGCCCGGCTAGTTTTTGTATTTTAGTAGGGGAGGGATTTCGTCATGTTGGCCAGGCTGGTCTCAAACTCCTGACCTCAGGTGATCCACCTGCCTCGGCCTCCCGAAGTGCTGGGATTATAGGCATGAGCCACTGCACCTGGCCTTGGTTTAACTCTTCAATGTCACTTCCTTGAAGAAACCTCCCCCAATACCTCTCTAGACGGCATTAGGTCAGGATGTCCAATTTTATACTCACGTGGAATTGTGCGCCGTTTACGGCCCTTCTCAGTGATGATGCATTTATCTGGGATGATTTGATGGGAGCCTATCTCACCACGCGACTGGAAGCTCCATGTGTGAGGGCAGAGACCCTATTTTTTTTTCTTTTTGAGCTGGAGTCTCACTCTGTCACTCCGGCTGGAGTGCAGTGGGGCAATCTTGGCTCAGTGCTGCAACTTCTGCCTCCTGGGTTCAAGCAGTTCTCCTGCTTCAGCCTCCCAATTAGCTGGGATGACAGGTGCCCACCACCACACCCGGCTAATTTTTTATATTTTCAGTAGAGGCGGGGTTTTGCCATATTGGCCAGACTGGTCTCAAACTCTCTACCTCAGTTGATCTGCCCCCTCTCAGCCTCCCAAAGTGTTGGGATTACACATGTGAGCCAGGGCACCTGGCCCTCGACTTTGTTTACTGCTGACTTCGTCTGATAGCTGAAGGGGAGGGTGTTCTAGGTAGGAGCAAAGACAGGCAGCTGGGGGGCGCAGTGCTGGTGAAGTCCCTGACCTTGTAGGGCTGGGGCTGGGTGCATGCATGTGCTAAGCTGCCTTATCTCCCATGGTCTCCAGGTCAAACTTTCCGTGTACTGGGACTACATGAAGGCCATCGGACTCTTCATCTCCTTTCTCAGCATCTTCCTTTTCATATGTAACCATGTGGCCGCGCTGTCTTCCAACTATTGGCTCAGCCTCTGGACTGATGACCCCATAGTCAACGGGACCCAGGAGCACACGAAGGTCCGGCTGAGCGTCTATGGAGCCCTGGGCATTTCGCAAGGTGAGTGCCACTGTCTCCCACCCCGCCCGATTTGGGCCCCTGTTGTGACTTTGTCTAATTACAGAAATGGATCCTTAGAGTCCTCAGGGTTTTGTGCGACCCCAAACCAAGCTAAACCCAGAGGAACAGTAGCTGTCAGCCAGTAGACGCTCAGATATTTGTAGAGTCAGTGTTTCAGTGCTTTGTTCAGGAGTGCTCCAGTGTGTCCATTTTACAGATGAGGACAGTTGAGAACAGAGGCCACTGGAAGCACTGTGGGTTGGGAAGGACCCCCTTGACCCTATTTGCTTTGTAAGGGTGACAGAGCTTCTGTGAGGTCTCATTTGTGGACTTTTGCCTGCTGAGCGAGGGCGGAAATTGACTCATACTAGTAATTCCCAATTCTGGGCAGTGTTGTCCCCCAGGGATGTTTGACAATATCTGGAGATGCTTTTGGTTGTCACAAGATTGAGAAACCCTGCTGTTGGCAGGCATAGTGGCTCACACCTGTAATCCCACACTTTGGGAGGCTGAAGTCAGAGGATCGCTTGAGGCCAGATGTTTGCAACTAGCCTGGGCAACATAGTGAGATCCTGTCTCTAGAAAAAATAGATAAGTAAAAAAATAGGTAAATAAAATAAACTACAGGTGCACGTGGTGGTGTGTGTCTGTAGTCTCAGCTACTTGGGCAGCTGAGGTTGGAAGATTGCTTGAGCCCAGGAGTTTGAGCCTACAGTTCGACCTGTGATTGCACCACTGCACTCCAGCCTGGGTGACAGAGCAAGACCCTGTCTCAAAAAACAAACAAAAAAACCCCCTGCTCTATACGGGTCTGTGTGGTTCTATGGGAGTCCTCAAATGCAGCAGCATTGATAATAACAGCTGGCGTTTGCAGAGCATTTACTTGGTGCTTGGCTGTGTTCTAAACACTTCCACGTGTTTTAACTTATTTTATCCCTGCAGCAGTCCTGTGAGGTAGGAGTTAATATTTCCCCCATTTTAGAGATACAGAAATTGAGGCCCAGAGAGGTTGAGTGAGTTGCCAAAAGCCACACAGCTAATACAGGGCAGCATTGGCATTGAACAACGCAGTCTGGCCCAGGAGCTCACGCTGTTATCCACTGTGCTATGCAGTATGTGAGCTGTGTTTGCAAATACACATGTATGGTCCATATGATATATTCACAGTAAATGGATAGTCTTGACACATTTGAGCACTTCCTGTATGCCAGGCACATTGCCAGATGGGGACTTTACATTTCACAGTGCTCTGAGGTTAGCGTCATTGTCCCATTGTACAGATGAGGAAACTGAGAGATTCAGTGACCTATAGGAGGTCCCATAGCTGGTAAGTGGCATAGATGGGATTTGGCAGCGTTGGCTGCAGAGCCTGTCACTTGAGCCCCTGCCTGTTGGGTGTCTTCCTATAAAGAGGCCGAGACAGAAGCCTCTGTTCCTACGAGTTGCTGCTCTGGAACACGCAGTGGCCTCCTGTGTGTTGTTTGAGAGAACCACCAGTGTCTCAGGATCTCCAGGAGGCGGCTTTGGGAAGACCTGCTGATAGCAGAGCACACATGGATTCCTTGACTCTCTCAATCCCTACCCTCCCCTTTCCTTGCCATTAGTGGAAAGGACTGTGGCCTACAAATTATAATTGAGGGAAGATAGAGAACAGAGAGGGTGTGGTATTACCTGAACTCACACAGCAACAATGTCTGTTCCAGAGCTGTGCTGTCTGGTGCAGTAGTTGCAAGACACAGGTGGCTATTTTAATTTCAATTGTTAAAATTAAATAAAGGCCAGGGGCAATAACTCACGCCTGTAATCCCAGCACTTTGGAAGGCCAAGGCAGGTGGATCGCATAGTCCAGGGGTTCAAGACCAGCCTGGGCAACATGGCAAAACCCTGTCTCTACAAAAGTTCGTTGGGCATGGTGTCACATGCCTGTAATCCCTACTACTCAGGAGGCTGAAGTGGGAGGATTGCTTGAGCCCAGGAGGTCGAGGCTTCTGTGAGCCATGATCACAGCCCTGCACTTCACCCTGGGTGACAGGATGAGAGAGATCCCCTCTCAAAAGAAAAATAAAATTAAAGATTTATTCAATGAGACTAGACAGGTTTCAAGTGCTCAGTAGCCATCATTTCCATCATTTCAGAAAATCATCTTAGATAACACTGTTCTAAAGCAGCGATCCCCAGCCTTTTTGGCACTAGGGACTGGTTTCATGGAAAGGGTAGGGGATGATTTTGGGATGAAACTGTTCCACCTTAGGTCATCAGGCATTAGTTAGATTATCATAAGAAGCCCACAACCTAGGTCCCTTGCATGCGCAGGTCACAATAGGGTTTGCGCTACTAGGAGGATCTAATGCCACCGCTGAGCTCACAGGAGACAGAGCTCAGGTGGTGATACCAGCTCACTTGCCCGCCACTCACCTCCTGCTGTGGGGCCTGGTTCCTGGCAGGTCATGGACTGCTGCCAATCTGTGGCCCCGGGGTTGGGGACCCCTGGTCTAGAGGAATATGGCGTGTGGATTAAGAGCAGGCTGTCTGGATTAATATCTCAGTTCTGCCTCTGATAGGCACAGTATACTAAGGGCAAAGGCATTCACCTCTCTGGACTTCAGTTTTCTTATCTGTAAATTGGGTAGTCATAGAAGTTATTCGGAGTCATCATAAAAATGAGTTACATGTAAAACCCAGCACAGTGCTTAGCACATAGGAAGTACCCTCTGAATAAAGGCCACCACCATCATCATTATTATTATTATTATTATTATTATTATTATTATTATTATTATTATTATTATTTTTTGAGACGGAGTCTCACTGTGTGCCCATGTTGGAGTGGAGTGACGCAGTCTCGGCTCACTGCAACCTCCACCTCCCGGATTCAAGCGATTCCCTTGCCTTATCCTCCCGAGTAGCTGGGATTACAGGCGCCTGCCACCGTGCCTGGTTAATTTTTATATTTTTAGTAGAAATGGGGTTTCACTGTGTCAGCCAGGTTGGTCTCGATCTCCTGACCTCAAGTGATCCACCCGCCTCGGCCTCCCAAAGTGCTGAGATTACAGGTGTGAGCCACCATGCGTGGTTCCTCATTATTATCATTGTTAGAAGTTGGGAGTCCAGGCCTGCCTTGTCCGCATGGCCGCTCCTCCCTGCAGTGCCTGGTCAGCTCCCCCTCTGCATTGTGGAGTTTAACTCCAAGTGTCTGCAGGGATCGCCGTGTTTGGCTACTCCATGGCCGTGTCCATCGGGGGCATCTTGGCTTCCCGCTATCTGCACGTGGACCTGCTGCATAGCATCCTGCGGTCACCCATGAGCTTCTTTGAGCGGACCCCCAGTGGGAACCTGGTGAACCGCTTCTCCAAGGAGCTGGACACGGTGGACTCCATGATCCCAGAGGTCATCAAGATGTTCATGGGCTCCCTGTTCAACGTCATCGGTGCCTGCATCGTTATCCTGCTGGCCACGCCCATCGCCGCGATCATCATCCCGCCCCTCGGCCTCATCTACTTCTTCGTCCAGGTAAGGGGTGAAGTCTTAGCGTTCAGGACAAGCCCTACTGTGCCTTATAAACCAGTGTTACCTAAAGCCTCGTTTTATCTCACCATGTCCCGAGTGTGGTGCTTTTGAAGCATGTACATTTGTTTTTGTCAGTTTCGAATACCTAAATTGTTTTTTTGCTCACAGTAACAAAATGCACTTTTTTCCTAAGTTTTATTTTTCCACCTGTCAGTTCAAAAAGGAAACAAAACCTATCACTATAAAGACAACTTCATTATGAAAATTTCTTTTTCTTTTTTTTTTTTTTGGAGACAGAGTCTCGCTCTGTCGCCCAGGCTGGATGGAGTGCAGTGGTGCAATCTTGGCTTACTGCAACCTCCACCTCCCAGTTCAAGTGATTCCCCTTCCTCAGCCTCCCGAGTTAACAGGTGCGCACCACCACGGCTGGCTAATTTTTGTATTTTTGGTAGAGACGGGCTTTCACCAATGTTGGCCAGGCTGGTCTCAAACTCTTGACCTCAGGTGATCTGCCCACGTCGACCTCCCAAAGTGTTGGGATTACAGGTGTGAGCCATGCGCCCAGCCGAAAATTTCTTCAAGTATAAAATTCTTTAGTTCCTAAGCCTCCTGCAGGAGACAGGAACTAAAGAAAAAACATCAATAATAGCAGCTTAAATAAGACAGATGTTTCTTTTTCTGTCATAGTAGAAATTTAGAGGTAGGCTGTTCAGGGCTGGTATGGCAGCTTCATGAGTTCAGTATCCCAGATACCTCCTTTTATTTAAACATTTTAATAATCTTACCATATTTATACAAGCCTTTCATTCTTAAGTTGGCCTCATGGTCCAAGGTTGCTGCTGGAGCTCCAGCCATTATATCTGTATTTCAGTCAGCAAGACCAAGGAAGGGAAGTAGGGCAAGGGAGCATATGGGTGCTGAATCAGCACTACTCCCTTATCTGCAGGCACACATTCTAAGACCCCTCCTAATGGGTGCCTGAAACCGCAGATAGTATTGAATCGTACATATACTGGTTTTTTTTCCTGTACATACATACCTATGATAAAGTTTCATTTGTAAATTTGGCATAATAAAAGATTAATAGCAGTAATTTATAATAAAATAGAACAGTTATAACAATATGCCAGTATCACTACTCCTGCACTTTAGAGGCGTTTATTATTATTATTATTATTATTATTATTATTATTATTATTATTATTATTTTGAGACAGAGTCTAGCTCTGTCCTCCAGGCTGGAGTGCAGTGATGGAATCTTGGCTTACTGCAACATCTTCCTCCCATGTTCAAGCGATTCTCTTGCCTCAGCCTCCCAAGTAGCTGGGATTACAAGCATGCGCCACGCCCAGCTAGTTTTTGTATTTTTAGTAGAGACGAGGTTTCACTATGTTGGCCAGGCTGGTCTCAAATTCCTGACCCCAAGTGAGCCACCTGCCTCAGCCTCCCAAAGTGCTGGGATTACAGGCATGAGCCACTGCGCCCAGCCAGGAGCATTACTGAGTAAACTCGGGTTACTTACACATAAGCACTACAGTACCATGGCAGTCAGTCTCATAACCGATATGGCTGTTAAGTGACTAAACTGGCAGGGAGGGTCTGCAGCGTGGATCTGCTGGACAAAGGGATGATTCACGCCCCAGATGGGACTGGGGGAGATTTCATCACACTACTCAGAAGGGTGCACGATTTAAAACTTATACATTATTTATTTCTGAAATTTTTCATTTATTTCATTTCATTTCATTTACTGTTTTTCGATCACAGTTGACCATGGATAACCAAAACCATGTGTATTAGTTTGTCCTCATGCTGCTGTGAAGAAATACTCAATACTGGGTAATTTATTGAGGAAAGAGATGTAACTGACTCACAGTTCCGCATGGCTGAGGAGGCCATGGCGGAAGGAGAAGCAAACATGTCCTCCTTCACATGGCGGCAGGAAGAAGAATGAGGGCGCCACGACGTCAGGGAGCTCCCTTTTAAAACCATCAGATCTTGTGAGAACTCACTCACTATCATGAGAACAGATTGGGGGAAACTGCCCCTATGATTCCAGCTGGTCCCTCCAATGACACATGGGGATTAACGGAACTACAATTCAGGATGAGGTGTGGATGGAGACACAGCCAAACCATATAGCCGTGGACAGTGAAACCTTGGATCAGAGGGACACCTGTACATCTCATTGTCCAGAACTTAGTCATGGGGCCACCTTTGTTCACAAGGGACCCTGGGAAGGGCCGTGTTTCAGCTGGGCACACAGCACTTCCCAACAAGAAGTTTCTGTTGGGCCTGGGCGTGGTGGCTCACGCCTGTAGTTCTAGCCCTTTGGGAGGCTGAGACGGGTGGATCACCTGAAGTCAGGAGTTCGAGACCAGCCTGACCAATATGGTGAAACCTTGTCTCTACTAAAAATACAAAAATTAGCCAGGTGTGATGGCATGTGCCTGTAATCCCAGCTACTCGGAAGGCTGAGACAGGAGATTGCTTGAACCCTGGAGGCGGAGGTTGCAGTGAGCCAAGATTGCGCCACTGCACTCCAGCCTGGGTGACACAGCGAGACTCTGTCTCAGAAAAATAAAGAAGTTTTTGTTAGGAAAGAAGGAGAAATTGTGTAGGCAGTCAGTCGTCTCTGCTGCATCCCTTCTGCAGAAATGGTTATATGTTCTTTGTTCTTTAAACACATGTGGTTTCTTAGCATATCGCAGGATAGATCATGTTTTCAATTGACAAGTGGAGCATCTTGCTAAGTGGGAGAGCTGAGAGTGCAACCTCAAGTCTGTCCAGTTCCAAAACTGTGCCGTTACTTACCCCTAAAGGATTAACTGCAGTACAGTTGCCAGTAGGGATGGGTTGTTTAGATGGGAGCATTCTAGCTGCAAAGCAAAACGAGTAAGAAACCATGAGGTATGGCATATCTCAAACCATGCTGCACAGCTGTTCAGGTGACATCCAGGGGGCCCTGCGCCCCACCACACTGTGGCCCGTTGATTGATGAGAACAAACAGTGATGGAATCAGAGAGTAGGTCCAGTTCCCGGAGTCTCATTATATCCCCTTGAAACTGGTGCCAGCATTTTTTTTTTTTTTTTTTTTTTTTGCATTTACTAAAAATGTTGTCTGTGTTCATACGCCAGCTGGAAAATTTCCTGAAAGACTTAAGAAGAAGACTCCAAAACAGGCCAAATGCAGTGTTGAGGGCAACTTAAATGTCTGCCAATAGCAGGACCTTGGGGACACCGTGGAGCGATGTGGCTTTGAGCAGGGGTACACAGTGGAACAATGTGGCTTTGAGCAGGGATAATTAGAAGACACAGCTGTTGGAACACCAAGGATTTTATTTTTCAACAACAAAGGAAAGGATTTCAGCAAAGGACCAAGTTGTATGTGCGCTGTCATCACTGAGATAAAATGCATAATGTGTGTGAGCAGGACTGGAAGGGAGGTGGATACATGAGAACATTGGCTTTTTAAGGGTCAAGATTATAGGATAGTAAATTTTTTAATGGCTTTTGGCTAAGCGTACATTTATCCTCTCACCAGGCAGTCTCATTCTTAAGTGTATATGGAAAAAAAGAAAAAAGCAAAGGCAGTGCTTAGAATGTTCTCAGCATCTTGACTCATAATCGCCCCAAACTGGAAACAGCTCAAATGTCTGTTAACAGGACTGTGGAGAAATAAATTGTGATATAATTATACAATCTATGGCCGAGTAGTAAAAAGGAATGGAACGCTAATACACAACAATTTGGGTTTATCTCACAGATAATTATAGTGATCAAAAGAAGCCAGACGCAAAAGAGTAGGTACTTTGAGATTTCATTTACATGAAGTTCGGTCGGGTGCGGTGGCTTATGCCTGTAATCCCAGCACTTTGGGAGACCGAGGTGGGAAGATTGCTTGGGCTCAGGAGTTCGAGACTAGCCTGGGCAAAATGAGAAAACCTGATCTCTACCGAAAATACAAAAACTAGCTGGGTGTGGTGGCATGCACCTGTAGTCCCACCTACTTGGGAGGCTGAGGTGGAAGGGTCACTTGAGCCTGGGAGGCGAAGGTTGCAGTGAGCTGACGTTGTGTCACTGCCCTTCAGCCTTGGTGACAGAGCAAGTTGTCTCAAAAAAACATCAGATCGGCGGGGCAGGTGGATCACCTGAGGTCAGGAGTTTGAGACCAGCCTGGCCAACATGGTGAAACTCCGTCTCTACTAAAAATACAAAAATTAGCCAGGTGCGGTGGTGGGCGCCTGCAATCCCAGCTACTCAGGAGGCTGATGCAGGAGAATTGCTTGAACCTGGGAGGCAGAGGTTGCAATGAGCTGAGATTATGCCACTGCATTCCAGCCTGGGTGACACAGTGAGACTCTGTCTTAAAAACTAAAAAAAAAATTAGATCATTCCTGAACAAATATTCATCTCAGGTTAGATTTTTCCAGTAAATAAGGTTCAGAAGCAGCGGCAAGTGGAGGAAATTGAACAGGTAACACCTTTCAGAGCAATTTGCATCTGGACTGTTCAGAAGGCAAGCCAATGAGAGAGGAAGGAGATGTGGTCCAGGGTAAGATGGGGCAGAACCACCTGGGCCTTCAGCCATTCAGAGGGGTCTGGATTTCATGGGAGGTGGTGGGAACAGCTGGAGAAGAAATTATATCTGATCCACATTCCAGGAATTGGCAGAACAGCTATTCTGAGACTGCATGGGGTTGTGTGGTACCTGGGTTTACTTACAGAGCTTCTGGGGCCCCAGGAGGCTCTCCATCTGTGGTTCCAATTAACGCCTGTGCCGCCACCCAGAAAGAAGCTGCCAACCACAGAGGCCTTGTAAAAGCCACCTGCTGCTGTTGATGCTCTCTGTTGGACTCTGCCCCAAAGCAGCCCAGTACACCTGGCACAGGGCAGGACGCAGGGAGGCTGAGTTCCTAGCAACCCTGTGTTAGTTTTCCCAGCTCTGCTGTCGATAAGCAATTGTAGGCACCTTTTGGAATTGGGAACCCTGAGCTCACCAGTTCCTTTTGCATAGATGAGAAAACCTAGTCTAGGAGAGTGCAGTGTCCTGAAATGGCCGGTGCAGCCTCTGATCCACAGCTCCACAAAGCTTCCAGAGGGTGGCTGGCTTTTGTTCTGAATCTAACGAGACTTAGCGGGCAGCTCTTGGTGCCTGGCACTGGCTGAATGCCCAGGTTGGGGCAGGCAGAGCAGATGAGGCATCTCCCGGCGAGGGTGGGTGGAGCTGCTTATGAAACGTATCATCGTAGCCCAGGAGCTGGGACACTGACGCCTGGAGATGGTGCTCATGTTGGAGCATGGGAAGGGCTTCCCTAGGAAGGGACATTTGTGCTACCATCTGCTGGGTGATGAGGAATGGCCTGGATGGGACAGGAATGGTGGTAGAGACAGACGGCCTGTGTACAGGAAAGGAAGGGGAGAGTTACAGGACAAGATGTGAGTTGAGGGAAGCGTGGTTGGCAACTCTTACAGAACACTGGGAGGCCATCGAAGGAGGAGGGTGACGAGATTCACCTTATCTTCATGGGCATCTCAGCTGGGCTGAGTGTGCCGGAACCGGCCATTGCAGGGACACAGTCACCCCTGAGGGGATGTGATCAACAGGTGGAATTCTGTCACTTAATAACAGTAGTCACCGGCTAACTGAGTGCTTTCTGTTAGGTCAAACTATATGAAATTACTAATATCCATTTCTTATCTATAGAAACAGCCATTTCTTACGGCTCAACCTAATATTACCAGGCACTGTGCTTAGTGACATCATGTATATCTATATGATTTATGAAATAATGTATCCACGCAAATATACATCACATGTAAGACTGTAATTCTTACATATCACCCTCACAATGACCCTGTGAAGCAAGCCTTGTGGTTTTTTTTTTTTTTAATAATTTTTTATTTTTGTAGAGATGGCGTTTTGCCATGTGGCTGGGCTGATCTCAAACTCCTGACCTCAAGTGATCTCCTGCCTCTGGCTCCTAAAGTGTGGGTATTGCAAGCATGAGCCACCACACCTGGCCAAGCAAGCCTTGTTGTTCCCATTTTACAGATGAGGAAACTGAGGCTTAGAGAAATAAAGTGTTAGCCGTGTTTATATTCCCAGTCAGTAGTTGAGTCAGGATTTGAACTGAGGTCTCGTTGACCTCAAAGCCTCTGCCCAAAACCACACTGCGGGTTCCAGGGTACAGGGTAGAGGTTAGCCCTTTGCAGTCCAGATGTACTGGGTTTGAATCCCAGCTCTGCCCCTTGCTAGCCACGTCACCTTGGGGAGGAGATTAACTAGCTTCTTTGTGCCTTAGTTTACTCATCATATATAGGAATGAGCACCTCATAGGTTTTTTGTGAGGGTTGAATGAACTGATGTTTGTAAAAGTGCTTAGAACTATGCCTGGGGCAGTGGTCTTGGTATAAGCATGAGCTGTTAATCGTAACCGTCCTTGTCATTGGTGGTGCTATCCCTGTGCTTCACCAGGTGCACGGGCACCCCTGTGACAGCAGCCCGGCTCTAACATTTTGCTTCCTGGAGGTATCGGTTATGTCTAGACTTTGTCCAGCACAACCCTGCCCCGGGAGGATGGGATGAGGGAACGTTCATCAGCTCCCTGCATCTGTTCTCTACTCCAGAGGTTCTACGTGGCCTCCTCCCGGCAGCTGAAGCGCCTCGAGTCCGTCAGCCGCTCTCCAGTCTATTCCCATTTCAACGAGACCTTGCTGGGGGTCAGCGTCATTCGAGCCTTCGAGGAGCAGGAGCGCTTCATTCACCAGAGTGACCTGAAGGTGGACGAGAACCAGAAGGCCTATTACCCTAGCATCGTGGCCAACAGGTGGGCATGGTGGGCCCACAGGAGGAGGCGGAGGAGGCCGCCTCAGCACCTTGTGCCTTTGCCTCGATCTCTTCCTCGTATCTTCAGCTGGGACAAAGCCAAACCTGGGCCTTTGCAGAAAGGATGGAGAGGCTTGATGAGCGCGGAGGACAGATGAATCGTTAAGGGCAGACAGCAGCACTGTAGACAGGTAGTGCCCGGGGCATTTAAGTACAGGGACACAGTTGTTCTGGAGTCAGAAAGCCCTGCAGGTGCTTCCCATTAACTGTCGTCCTAGTGACACAAGACTGTCAGTGACAGACTTTGCTATTGAGTATCTTCATGCTGCTGTTCCCGTCTGGGGGTGATCATGCACCCCTGGGTGAAGTGTGTCAGAAGCAATGTACTAATACTAAACTGAACCATATGAGATTGTCATCTTGTGGGCCAGATGTCATGGCTAACGCCTGTAATCTCAGTACTTGGGGAGGCTGAGGCAGGAGGAGCCCTTGAGGCCAGGGATTCCAGGCCAGCCTGGGCAACTATAGCAAGACCCCATCTCTCTTAAAAAAAAAAAAAAAAAAGTAGCCTGTCATCGTGGTGTGTGCCTGTAGTCCTAGCTTCTCGAGAGGCTGAGGCTGGAGGATTGTTTGAGCCCAGGAGTTCAAAGTTGCACTGAGCTATGATTGCACCACTGCACTCCAGCCTGGGCGACAGAATGAGATCCTGTCTCTGGAAAAACAAAAAAAGGAGATGGGGGTGGGAGATTGACACCTTGTGGATCACAGATAATAGCATCAATCCAAAAGAGGCAGAAGTTTGCTAATTGTTTGCTGAATTTAGAGAAGTGTCTGACTTACCCCTAAAATAACATCTCTCTTACCCATTTGCATCCTGATAGACTTTTCTGAAAAAGTGACAACACCCCAGAGGTGTCCCATAACCATTAGCCCATCTTACACACTCTAATCCCAGGTGTAAACCTGGGTGGGCCAACCCTGAATGACGAGAGACCTTGACTTCCCTTGCAGAATTTTTAGGGAGTTTGTCACAATCTGGCTGTGTCTGCCAGAGTAGTAAGGATCAATCACATGGTTCATAAGGGCTGCAATGGAGAAAAGATCAACACCCCATCTTCCTAGAATGCTTTATATTAGAACATGAAAGTAATAGTTATAGTGCTATATATGATATCATACAAAGCCTAGCTTTAAACAAATAAGGTGGCCAGGCATGGTGGCTCACATCTGTAATCCCACCACTTTGGGAGGCCAAGGCGGGTGGATCACCTGAAGTCAGGAGTTCAAGACCAGCCTGGTCAACATGGTAAAACTCCATCTATATTAAAAATACAAAAAAATTAGCTGGGCGTAGTGGTGGGTGCCTGTAGTCCCAACTACTTGGGAGGCTGAGGCAGAAGAATCACTTGAACCCAGGAGGCAGAGGTTTCGGTGAGCCCAGTCTGCGCCATTGCACTCCAGCCTGGGCAACAAGAGCAAAACTCCATCTCAAAAAATCATAGAATAGCACAGGAGAGAAGAGAAGAATAAGACAAAAAGTAAAATAAAATAGTTCTGATGCTACGTGATACCATACGAAACCTAGCTTTAAACAAATAAGTTGACCGGGCACAGTGTTCACACCTGTAATCCCAGCGCTTTGGATGGCCAAGGCAGGAGGGTCGCTTGAGACCAAGAGTTCGAGACCAGCCTGGGCACTGTAGGGAGACCCTGTCCCTGAAAAATAAATAAATAAATCAACAACAACAACAAAAATTAGCCAGGTGTGGTGGCGTGGGCCTGTAGTCCCAGCTACTCAGGCTGAGGCAGGGGGATCACTTGAACCTGGAAGGTTGAGGCTGCAATGAGCTGTGGTCATGTCATCCACACTCCAGCCTGGATGACAGAGCAAGACCCCATCTCAAAAAAACAAAACGACAGAAAACAAGATTTCCGTTTCTATTTTAAAGGGTAAAATAGTGTATTTTCACATTTTGAAATGAAGAAGAGTCTGGGTTTGGGAACGTTACAGTGATGTTTATTCGTGCTCGTTACCCTCTGCCCTCTCAGATCTGTCTCGTAGCAAGAGACTGTTATTTTCTACTTGTGTTTAGCCAAAAGGCTGAGAAATAATGATGGTTATTTTTAAATCACTGGTGTCTCTTATAGTTGATGTCTTCTTAGTATTTAGGAATTTCCAGGACGTCTTTGTGTGTGTGTGTGTGTGTGTATATATATACGTACACATGTATATATGTGTGTATATATGTGTGTATATATATACACTGTGTAGTATATATATGTGTATATATACACAGAGAGAGAGAGATGATTACAGGCGTTAGCCACTGCGCCCAGCCTATATGTATATATTTTAAAGACTTCAATGAGAAAAAAGTTGGTTTTTAAAAAGGCGAACTTCAGATTCCAGGGAAAATTGTCTCTGGAGAGCTGTGTTTTAATCCATGGGTTTGCCAGATTCGTGAGGATTTACTGGCATCGTGCCCTTTCGGCCCTCCCACCTCTGCGCCCATTGTGCATGTTTTGAAAAAGCAGTGCCAGGAAGGACTCTCTGGAACTATTGCGGAGTTACTTGAGTTAGCAAAGAATCCCCTTCTGCCCCCAAGAGCTGTAAGCCAAGTCTCTGTAAAGCTGGCTCCACGCCTGTTCATCTGCCTGTGTGTCTTGGTGCAGGTGGCTGGCCGTGCGGCTGGAGTGTGTGGGCAACTGCATCGTTCTGTTTGCTGCCCTGTTCGCAGTGATCTCCAGGCACAGCCTTAGTGCGGGCTTGGTGGGCCTCTCAGTGTCTTACTCATTGCAGGTAAGAGGGGATGCTCATGACTGGATTATTAAAGTCTGTTAATGGGGGAGCCAGTTATCCTTTTCTTTGGATTCCAACTCCAACAGCAACGGGGCAGAGGAACGTGAGAGGCATGGAGTTTCAGGAGTGGGTACAGCGCCTGGTGACCAACTACAGCAGGAGATGGATTTAACATGAGTCCAGTATTTCCCCCATCAGTCACCAAGATTCCTTGGTGGCCCAAGAGGATACTTCCAGCTACGAGGGGAATGCTTTTAAAACTATGAATTTCCCTCTAAGAAATGCTTTAGCTGCATCTCACGAATGGTGATACATTGTGTTTTCATATTGTCACCTGGTTAAAAATATTTTCCAGTTTCTTATTACTTTGTGACCCATGAGTTATTTTGGAAACGTGGTATGTGCTTAGGAGATAGCAAGGTGGCAGGCCTGGGTGATGGCTATAGCTGGGTTTGTTCATTTCTGTACCTTTCTTACCTGACTGTTTCATACTTCATAACTTTTTTTTTTTTTTTTTGGAGACAGAGTCTCACTCTGTTGCCCAGGCTGGAATACAGTGGCATGATCTTGGCTCACTGCAACCTCTGCCTCCTGGGTTCAAGTGATTCTCCTACCTCAGCCCCCCAAATAGCTGGGGTTACAGGTGTGCGTCACCACGGCTGGCTAATTTTTGTATTTTTAGTAGCAACTGATGGGGTTTCGCCATGTTGGCCAGGCTGGTCTCAAACCCCTGACCTCAGGTGATCTGCCCGCCTCGGCCTCCCATAATTCATACTTGTTGAAAATAATTTGTTTCCTGTTATCTCAGTGGAAAAAGAAAAGAAAAGAAAAATATGCCTGCTCACTCTAGAAATGCCACGTGACTCTTCCACTCGCAGGTCACCACGTACTTGAACTGGCTGGTTCGGATGTCATCTGAGATGGAAACCAACATCGTGGCCGTGGAGAGACTCAAGGAGTATTCAGAGACTGAGAAGGAGGTAGGCAAGGGCCCCTGGCCGGACCTGTAGGTGTTTGGTGTAGCTTTACCCCAAGGAGATCTCTGAGACCTATCCTGTGCACCTCTGCCTCTGAGCAGGAGAGTGAGCTGGATACCCCACCAGGTAGAAGTGCGTCTTACGCTTGTCCAGTCTTCTTGCAGCACTTACTTAGAGCTCAGTTTTAGGGTGAAAATAATTTACCGGCTTTCCCCAAGATTTGGGGTATCCATATACAAGACTGTGGGATGCTGTCAGGGCATTCAGAAGGTATTCACATTGTGAAGAAGGTCCCCCTCTAGTTCTCTTTCATAAGTTTCAACAGTATCACAGAACGTCTTGGTCTGGTGCTAGCAGGTCTTTAACACCTTAGCAATTGAGATGATCTCCCTTCAACAGACAGATAAACAGCAGCCTTCACACTTAGAGCCTCAACAGGATGGCCTCTATCAAAAATAACCTTCTGTTGTTTGTTATATATTTGGTTTTTTTGTATGTGAGATGGAGTCTCACTGTTGCCCAGGCTGGAGTGCAGAGGTGTGATCTCGGCTCACTGCAACCTCCGCCTCCCAAGTTCAAGTAATTCTCCTGCCTCAGCCTCCCGAATAGCTGGGATTACAGGTGCCTGCCATCATGCCTGGCTAATTTTTGTATTTTTAGTAGAGATGGGGTTTCACTAAGTTGGCCAGGCTGGTCTCGAACTCTTGACCTCAGGTGATCCGCCTGCCTCAGCCTCCCGAAGTGCTGGGATTACAGGCTTAAGCCACTGCACCTGCCCTATTCCATATTTGTATGGGGGACTCCTGTTACGGAAAATACTACTACTTTTCCATTTGTGATTGTAATAAATGTTCCTCTTAAGTAAGTTGAGAAATGAAGCCCAAGTGACTTGATTAAGCGTATTAAAACAACAAGAGAATGAGTCCACGCATACTACACGAATGATGTAGCCGGGAACTGACCAAAGTTTGGGAAACCCTGCAGTGATTTCACCCCAGCCCCCTTTTGATAGATGGAGAAACAGGGAACCTGCGGAGGCACGATGGCGGATCCAAGGTCCCACATGGCTTGGTAGAACAGCCGGGACTAGCACCTGTGCCTCCAGTCTTTGATGTCGCGTTGCCCTTAATAACTGCCTTCTTAGGCCCTGAACACCAGCACGAGTAGGAACAGCAGTGCTAATCACAGTAATGCCTGGCGACACCCCCACCCCCACCAGTAATGATACCAGGGACACGCGTAGTGCCTTGTAGAACGTCAGACCCAGACCTCAACGTTTAACACAGAGTAATATGCTCAATTTACCCTGCCGTGTGATTGATTTCTGAGACACGGTCTCACGCTCGTCCGGGCTGGAGTGTAGCACGATGTCACTCGCTGCCTCCCAGGCTCAAGTGATTCTCCTACCTCTGCCTCCTGAGTGTCTGGTACCACAGGCGCACGCCATCACGCCCGCTGATTTTTGTATTTTTAGTAGAGATGGGGTTTTGCCATGTTCCCCAGACTGGTCTCGATCTCCTGAGCTCGAGTGATCTTCCTGCCTTGGCCTCCCAAAGTGCTGGGATTACACGCGAGAGCCACCGTGCTTGGCCCAGCCCTATGATTTAGGTGTTATTATCACCCCAGTTTTACAGGTGAGGAAACTTGAGACAAAAAGGTGAAGTTATTTGCCCAAGATCACAGGGCTGGTAAATGGTAGACCTAGGCATTGAGCCTGTGCCTTCTTGGAGACCCTGTCCAGTGCCATGGGAGTCATGCTACACTGCCTCCTGAGGAGATGCCCCTTGGGAGTGAGACCAAGGCCTCCGCAAGGTCTGTCCTCCTGAGGGATTCACAGAGGTGACCTCAACCCACTCCTTTAACATTCTAACTGGGTGAACCGGTCCGTGTCACGGGTGAGCATTGTAAGAATGGCGTGAGTGCCCCCGTGAGGAACCAAGGGTGCATTACACCAGCAGCTTCCAACTTGACACTAAAATTTATTTAATTCATTTATAGGGCATTTCATTAGGTTTGGTTTGGCTTTTTGTTTTGTTTTGTTTTTGGATGGAATTTTGCTCTTTTTGCGCAGGCTGGAATGCAGTGGCACAATCTCGGCTCACTGGAACCTCCACCTCCTGGGTTGAAGTGATTCTCCTGCCTCAGCCTCCCAAGTAGCTGGGATTACAAGCACCTGCCATCCCGCCCAGCTAACTTATTTCATTAGTTTTTATAATAGCCTCATTGACATGTGAATTTCACATGCCACGCAATTCACCTAGTTAAAGCATGCAGTTTGATTGAATTCAGTTTTGTTTTTTTGTTTGTTTGATACTGAGTCTGGCTGCAGGCTGGAGTGCAGTGGCATGATCTCAGCTCACTGCAACCTCCACCTCCTGGGTTCAAGCGATTCTCAGCCTCCTGAGTAGCTGGGATTACAGGCAGTTTTTGTATTTTTAGTAGAGACGGGATTTCACCCTGTTGGCCCGGCTGGTGTCGGACTCCTGACCTCGTGATCCACCTGCCTCAGCCTCCCAAAGTGCTAGGATCACAGGTGTCAGCCACCACGCCCGGCCTGAGTTCAGTTTTCAAAAGCATTTTACTTTTGACTGACTTTTACATTTTTAGAAGGAGTGTGTTTGAGAAACCCAAGAGAAAGTAATCGTCCTCATTAGTCCTACCACTATTCTGTATTTACATGTATTTTTATATACAGATAGAAAGCTCCACATACTTCTCTCCATTCCCCTCACTGTGTTGTTATAGCATCTCCCCTTCAATTATGTACATAAATTATAAAATAGAGATATGCTTGTTATTTTAAAAAAGAAAATATCAATACAGGGCTGGACACAGTGGCCCACACTTGTAATCCCAGCACTTTGAGAGGCGAAGGTGGGTTGGTCACTTGAAGCCAGGAGTTCCAGACCAGTCTGGCCAACATGGTAAATCCCGTCTCTACTAAAAATACAAAAATTAGCCGGGCATGGTGGTGGGTGCCTGTAATCCCAGCTACTTGGGAGGCTGAGGTGGGAGGATCGCTGGAACCCAGGAGGTGGAGGTTGCAGTGAGCTGAGGTCATATCACTGCACTCCAGCGTGGGTGACAGAGCAAGACTCTATCTCAAAAAAAACAAAACAAAACCAAAAAAATAAGTTTATGGCAGAGAATGAAAGTTGGTTCCTGTTGCCAGGCACGGTGGCTCATGCCTGTAATCCTAGCACTTTGGAAGACCGAGGCGGGCAGATCACAAGGTCAGGAGTTCGAGACCAGCCTGGCCGAAATGGTGAAACCCTGTCTCTACTAAAAATAAATAAATTATCTAGGTGTGGTGGCACATGCCTGTAATCCCAGCTACCCAGCAGGCTGAGGCAGGAGAATTGATTGAACTGGGACCCGGGAGGCGGAGGTTGCAGTGAGCTGAGATCACGCCATTGCACTCCAGCGTGGGCAACAAGAGCAAAACTCTGTCTTAAAAAAAAAAAAAAAAAAAGAAAGTTTGTTCCTGTTTGCCCAGTTCCTCTCCTTCCCAGAGAAAGGCTCCATTAGCATTCAGGTGCATTTCCCCCAGAACTTTCCTGTGTGGATTCCCACATACCCCCACATGTTTGTTTGTTTCTTTTTCTTTTAACATAAGTGAGATCTACCTGTTATCCTGTGACACCTTTTCTTTAACTATGAGGCACCTTTGCATCCGCGTATAATAGTAGTCACTGCCTCTAAGGGCTGCTGTGAGGCTCAGATGAGATCATGGGTCTCAGGTGCTGAGCAGAGCAACTTGCATTAGGTGCATTGAAAGCGCTCAGTAACACTTATTTGTTGGCCGCGCGCAGTAGTTCAGGCCTGTAATCCCAGCACTTTGGCTCACTGCAACCTCTGCCTCCCAGGTTCTAGTTATCCTCCTGCCTCAGCATCCCAAGTAGCTGAGATTACAGGCTCCCACCTAGTCAGGCTCAGCTAATTTGTGTATTTTTAGTAGAGCCAGTGTTTCACCGTGTTGGTCAGGCTGGTCTCAAACCCCTGACCTCAAGTGATCTGCCCGCCTCGGCCTCCCTAAGTGCTGGGATTACAGGTGTGAGCCACCGCACCTGGCAACGCTGTTATTTTATGGCACATCCACAAAAGGGCTGCATGTCTTGCCTAAAAGGTACCCGGCGTTTTCTTGTTATGTGCTGTCTGCTGTGCCCCAAGCTTGGCCATATGCTCTGCAGCCTGGTTCAGCACCTGTGTGTGCCCTAGAGGAACGTGCACACCCCGAGGCTAAAACCACCGAACCTGGCCCAGGCCACATCCCGCTGTGGGCCTCGGGAAATGCTGAACTGAACTACTTTTCGGAAGGCGGGTGGTGTGTCCCTGGGCAAGTCACCGCCCCTCTCTGTGCCTCAGTCTTCTTGTGTGTAAACTGGGGATAGTAAAAGGATCCCCCACATGGGATTGCTGTGAGGACTGGATGAGGCACTGTGATACAGCTGCTGCTTTTATCCTTGTCTTCCTGCCGGGGTGGGCAGCCAGGATAGCTCACTGTTATTCTCATGCCTGTCCGGAGAAGACTACTCATTTTATTGACTCCGTTTGTTTATAAATATTTATTTTTAAAAAATTTTATCAAAAAATAAGTTTTATTGGCATCTAAAAACAAAATTTACCCAACATATGTCAATATTTATGTTATTGTGTTCTTGTTTCTTTTTTTTTTTTTTTTTGAGACGGAGTCTTGCTCTGTCGCCCGGGCTGGAGTGCAGTGGCGCGATCTCGGCTCACTGCAAGCTCCACCTCCCAGGTTCACGCCATTCTCCTGCCTCAGCCTCCCGAGTAGCTGGGACTACAGGCGCCCAACACCACACCCGGCTAATTTTTTGTATTTTTAGTAGAGACGAGGTTTCACCGAGTTAGCCAGGGTGGTCTCGATCTCCTGACCTTGTGATCCGCCGGCCTCGGCCTCCCTCTTGTTTCTTTTCTACTCACTGCAATGTGAGGAGCAAATCACAAACATTTACTTTAGAGAAACAGAGACCACAGTGTAGATTTTACAAAATCACTTATTAAAATCTCTGTATCATGCTCCTCAAATACCTAGAGCCAGTCTGTGCGTAAAATGTCACACTGCTGTCTAAACCTGAAAATTCTGCATCAGCCTAAAGATACGGATAAGATATACCTCCACTTGCTCTTTTGAAATATGTCTATTACCTTATCCAACCTAATGATAGCTATCTAAAAAATTCTTTCTTCCATAGGAAGTCTCTGACAAGCTGTTATCCATTTCCTTGACGTTAAAAGAATCTGGGAGCAACATTTCTATTTTATCAGAAAAATCTTACAAAGTTTACCTATCATGTTCACATTAAGAACGTTGTCTGTGGCCGGGCGCGGTGGCTCACGCCTGTAATCCCAGCACTTTGGGAGGTCGAGGTGGGCAGATCACCTGAGGTCAGGAGTTAGAGACCAGCCTGGCCAACATGGTGAAACCCTGTCTCTACCAAATACACATAAATTAGCTGGGTGTGGTGGCGGGTGCCTGTAGTCCCAGCTACTCAGGGGGCTGAGGCAGGAGAATCATTTTAACCTGGGAGGCGGAGGTTGCAGTGAGCTGAGATCATGCCATTGCACTCCAGCTGTCCAGGGAGACAGAACGAGACGCCATCTCAAAAAAAAAAGCAATGTCTGTAGAAGTCACTTATTCAATTATTTTAAGAGAAAGGTGAACATGAACATCAGGTTAATTCTGGCAGACAGAAATGGACTACTGTGGTCCAGTCAGCTATTACGTATCACAGAGAGATGCCGGCATTACAGAGGTGTCTCTGTCCTGCTGAGTGATGATCATGTCCCCTCAGTTTCTGTGCCTTCTACCACTGGTTCACTTTCTCTGTCAGCAGCTGTGTCACTCTTCTTGTTTATGTTCATATTTATTGAACACCTACTATGTACTCTGAGCCCTGGGATACAGCAGTGAACAATTAGAGCCTGTCTTCATGGAGTGGATGGTGCAGTGGGCGTGGGAGACAGTGTATACACTCAACCGTACGAGCCCCGAGAGGGCTGGGGACAGGCAGTGCCCTGAAGAAGAAGGCAACGCGGGAGGGGACAGAGGGACACAGGGCTGGAAGGGCGCTCTGCATCGACCGGAGATCCACAGGATGCAGGGGGGTCTTTTGGGGAAGAACGTTCCAGGAAGGGCAACCCCCAAGTGCTGAGGCCTGGGAGGCCACCTTTGGCAGCAGTGTGAGTAAGAGGGGGGGTCGGGGGAGTCACAGCTTTCCAGGGTGGACTGGGGATTCCTTACTCTCTCCCTCTGCTGCGATCGAAGGCGCCTTGGCAAATCCAGGAGACAGCTCCGCCCAGCAACTGGCCCCAGGTGGGCCGAGTGGAGTTCCGGAACTACTGCCTGCGGTACCGAGAGGACCTGGACTTCGTTCTCCGGCACATCAATGTCACCATCAATGGGGGAGAAAAGGTGGGTACACATGGCCCCATTCCTCTACCCATCCCCAGTCGGGCACAGGGTGCCACCAGGCCGATGAATCAAGCTGTGGCGTCTCCGCAGTCACTCACGGCTCCACACCTCCACTTGAATGGCTTTTCCAGGGGATGAGAGTGGAGCGTTGGCAGTAAAAGCTGTCCAGAGCGCATCCAACTTGTAGAAGGGAAGGCTTTTAGGTGAACTGACAGCCCAAAGACCAAATGAGCCCGACAGATATGTTTTGGAAGATTTTTTTTTTTTTGAGACAGAGTCTCACTCTGTTGCCCAGGCTAGAGTGCAGTGGTGTCATCTCAGCCCACTGCAACCACAGCCTCCCAAGTCGGGGGACTGCGAGTGGTTGGGATTACAGGTGTGTGCCACTATACCTGGCTAGTTTTGTA
Source organism: Piliocolobus tephrosceles (assembly GCF_002776525.5). Classification (NCBI taxonomy): domain Eukaryota; kingdom Metazoa; phylum Chordata; class Mammalia; order Primates; family Cercopithecidae; genus Piliocolobus; species Piliocolobus tephrosceles. The sequence goes on from NC_045450.1 coordinate 15,719,308, forward strand.
TTTTTTTGTAGAGATGGGGGTCTTAACTATGTTGCCCAGGCTGGTCTGGAACTCTTTAGCTCAGCTGATCTGCCCGCCTCAGGTTCCCAAAGTGCTGGGATTACAGGAATCAGCCACCATTCCTGGCCCCGGAAAAATTTTGTTTGTTCGTTTGTTTGTTTTTTGAGGTAGAGTCTTACTCTGTTGCCTAGGCCAGAGTGCAGGGGCCCAATCTTAGCTCACTGCAACTTCTGCCTCCCGGGTTCAAGTGATTCTCTTGCCTCAGCCTCCCGAGTAGCTGGGATTACAGGCGTGGTGGCTGATTTTTGTATTATTAGTAGAGATGGGGTTTTGCCATGTTGGCCAGGCTGGTCTTGAACTCCTGACCTCAAGTGATCCACCCGCCTCGGCCTCCCCAAGTGCTGGGATTTCAGGTGTGAACCACCGCGCCCAGCCTGGAAGAAATTTGAATAAGTTGCAAATACTAAAAAATCTGGAACACTTAATATAAAAATTTATTTTCTGCTTTTTTTGGAAGATCAGAACATCTGGTAACATTGGGCCTGGCTCTTTATAGACAACCTGTGAGCCTCCTGGTTCACCCCAGTCCCTCCCTGTCCCATTCAGTGCCTACTTGGCCCCTCCAAGACATCAGAATCTGTGATCTCTAGAATAAGGGGTCACCATCCCTTCTAGGGGATGGCTTAAGGGAAGTGAAAACTCATCAGATTTTTGGAACCTTCTCTTGGTTCTGAGCTTTTCTTAGAAGAGGTTCCTTGACCTGAGTGAGACCCTTAGGCTTTCCTCTGGAATCGGTCTGAGAGTATTCCTGGCCGTTTGCTGGGGAACAAGGCTGCTTTCACCTTTGAACATATGGACTTGTTGAACTGTTCTTGCGTCCCTCCCACAAAGCTCAGAACATTCTGTTCCCAGCAGATAATTTCTGTCTGAGATACAGAGAAGAGCAGAGTGGGTGATGTTCTTGCTGTCTTTGTTCTTTTTATTTGGTTTCGTTTTGAGACAGGATCTCAGTCTGTCACCCAGGCTGGAGTCCAGGGGTGCTATCTCGGCTCACTGCAACCTTCGTCCCCCAGGTTCAAGTGATTCTCCTGCCTCAGTCTCCTGAGTATCTGGGACTACAGGTGCCCGCCACCATGCCCAGCTAATTTTTGTAGTTTTAGTAGAGATGGGGTTTCACCATGTTGGCCAGGCTGGTCTCGAACTCCTGACCTTCTGTGATCCACCTGCATTGGCCTCCCAAAGTGCTGGGACTATAGGCACGAGCCACCACGCCCCAGCCCTTATTGAGTCTTTATGACTTATCTCACGTCATGAGAATGTTTGCACGCATGCTGCTCTGTGACACCCCTGTAGGAGGGTAGAGGAAGACCACCTCTCAGGAGCCCAGCAGGAAAGGGAGAATTGGAGATCAGGGGCGTCAGTCATTGACCGTTAGCCAGAGAACCTAGTTCCTTCAAGAGAGGATGCACGGAGACCAGGTCATAGCAAAGGGCCAGAAGGTCTGCCTGAATCCTTCAGATATTTCAACAGCTCATGATAGGAAACTCACCATCAGAGGTGTGGAAAGCAGCGTGGGGAAATGAGGAAATGCCTGATTATTACTTAAGAGTTACTTGAGTTGAAACAAATAGGGCTTTGTTGGCAATTCCTTCTGCCTCTTCTGTATCTCTTTTGAGGTCTCTAGTGACTTATAAAAAGCTGAGTAATTCCTTTCGGGAGCTTGGCAAAGGGAAGAGAGTCCTTCTTGACCTTCGACTGAAACAGTTAAAGGAGTGTCTCCGGGCACCTGTAGTCCCAGCTACTCGGGAGGCTGAGGCAGGAGAATGGCGTAAACCCGGGAGGCGGAGCTTGCAGTGAGCTGAGATCCGGCCACTGCACTCCAGCCTGGGCGACAGAGCAAGACTCCATCTCAAAAAAAAAAAAAAAAAAAAAAAAAAAAACAGGAGTGTCTCTGGGCAGCAGGCGAGGGAGAGGGCTGTGGAGTTGGGTCGACCAGATGACTGATGCCTGAGGTGGGGCCGAGATGAGGGCACTGTGGGGCAGGGACACGTCCGGATGCCAGCGTTCCCGCCACACCTGCGCCCTTCTGTCCTGCAGGTCGGCATCGTGGGACGGACGGGAGCTGGGAAGTCATCCCTGACGCTGGGCTTATTTCGGATCAACGAGTCTGCCGAAGGAGAGATCATCATCGATGGCATCAACATCGCCAGGATCGGCCTGCACGACCTCCGCTTCAAGATCACCATCATCCCCCAGGTGGGGCCTGGGTGCGGCCCAGGCGGTGAGCCAGGACTGGCAGGCCCTGTGATGGCACTAACAGTGATGTGTGTATATTTTGGGGGCAAACATACATTTGGCCCTACTTTGTCGTTTTTTGGTTTTGTTTTGTTTTTTCTGAAACAGGGTCTCACTCTATTACCCAGGCTGGAGTGCACTGACGCAATCTCAGCTCACGGCAACCTCCGTCTCCGAGGCTCAAGCGATTCTCCCATCCCAGCCTCCTGAGTAGCTAGGACTATAGGCACACGCCACCACACCCAGCTAAATTTTTTTTGTATTTTTTGTGGAGATGTGGTTTCACCATGTTGCCCAGGCTGCTCTTGAATTCCTGGGCTCCAATGATTCACCCACCTTGGCCTCTGAAAGTGCTGGGATTACAGGCGTGAGCCACCGTGCCTGGCCTTCGTTGTTTTTATTGAAGTTAGAATGTGCTGCTGCTTCCCTGAATTTCATGTTAGCATACGATTAACAGTGTGGGAATTAACTATCAGCCCCAACTTCCCGTCCCCGCAAGGGGTAGTTTCGGAGCATCTAGAAAAATCCAAAAAGACACCATCTTCTCTCTCTGCTGCCGGAGTCAGACTGAGAATCTCTAACCCTTCCACGAGCTAGACAAGAAATAAGGCTTTTTAATTTTAGATTCACGGGGTGCCCTTGCAGGCTTGTTACATGGGTGTATTGTGTGATGCTGACGCTTGGACTTCTATGGATCTCATCACCCAAATATTGAATAAAGTACCCGAGAGATAGTTTCTCAACCATTACCCTCCTCCATCTGTCCCCACTTTTGGAGGTTCCGGTGTCTGTCATTTCCATCTTCACATCCATGAGTACCCAGAGTTTAGCTCCCACTTATAAGTGAGAACATGCAGTATTTGGTGAGAAATAAGGATTTTCTTTCTTCTTCTTTTTTTTTTTTCATTTGAGACGGAGTCTCACTGTGCCACCCAGTTCTGTGGCATGACCTCAGCTTACTGCAACCTCCACCTCCTGGGTTCAAGCGATTCTCCTGCCTCACTCTCCCAAGTAGCTGGGATTACAGGTGTGCACCACCACGCCTGGCTAGTTTTTGTATTTTTGATAGAGACAGGGTTTTACCGTGTTACCTAGGCTGGTCTCAATCTCCTGACCTCAAGTGATCTGCCTGCCTCAGCCTCCCATAGTGCTGGGATGAGCCAACATGCCTGGCTGAAATAAGGATTTTCTAGACAAATCCCAGCAGGTGGATTTCTTAATGTTGCCTTTTAGTGTAATCTTCCCTAATGTTTCTTACAAGATTCTCTTTTGGAGTTGGAGGATGGGAGAATCCACGGGACTTTATGTTAGGAATCACCTGTGCTGTATCTCATTTCGGGAGGTTCTCAACCCACTTGCATATTGAAGGCTCTAGGAAGTTGTATGGAAAGGAAATCTTTTATTCTGCCAAACTCAAATTTTCCAGACTTTAAAAATTTTTCCATCATTAAGTAATTTTTTTTTTTTTTTTTTGAGACAGTCTCACTGTCACCCAGGTTGGAGTGCAGTGGCATGATCTTGGCTCACTGTAACCTCCGTCTCCCAAGTTCAAGTGATTCTCCTGCCTCAGCCTCCCGAGTACCTGGGACTGCAGGTGTGCACCACCACGCCCAGCTCATTTTTGTATTTTTAGTAGAGACAGGGTTTCACCCTTTTGGTCAGGCTGGTCTCGAACTCCTGACCTCAAGTGATCCGCTTCTCTCAGCCTCCCAAAGTGCTGGGATTTCAGGCGTGAACCACTGTACCTGGCCTTTTTCTCCATTATTAACATCTGCAGAAATAGTGATTCCAAGGAGCTCTGACACCCCACCTTCAGCAGTCCTGGCCAGAGGTCCTTAGGCCTCACCTCGTCTCCATGCATGTCAGCGTGACATAGTCGTCACATGCCGTCCACTCTCTTCTCTCTGAACAGGACCCTGTTTTGTTTTCGGGTTCCCTCCGCATGAACCTGGACCCGTTCAGCCAGTACTCGGACGAAGAGGTCTGGACATCCCTGGAGCTGGCCCACCTGAAGGGCTTCGTGTCAGCCCTTCCTGACAAGCTGGACCACGAGTGTGCAGAAGGCGGGGAGAACCTCAGGTAGGCGGGGGTGAACGGGGAGACACCAGATAAGGTGTCCTAGGTGCCACCTCGGTAGGGGTGTTTGAAGATTCTGTCCAGGTCTGTGTGAGACCTGGATTTGAATCCCAGCTGTGCCGCAGATGAACCATTTGTCCCTTCACCTCTTGGAGCCTCAGTTTCTGTAAAATGGGTCTTAATCCAGGCTCTTTGTACCACGAGGTAGAATAACCAGGATGGCCAGTACATTTCCCTTTATACACACCAGCTCCATTCAGTTGAGAGTGGCTGTCATTTGTTAAGCTCTGGAAAGGCTCCTGTACCAGCTGGTCACTGGCACTGCTCTGAGCCCTCAAGTCCCCATGCACTACCCCAGCTGTCTTGGTCCTGCTACCGGATCCTGGAGCTCTGTCCATGACCTGGCGACTAAAGCATTAATGCCTGGCACACCAGCAGAACCTCTGGGGTCCCGCTCTGGTGGTGTTTGCTAGTGCCTGCTTCTGGTTCTGTTATCCGTCTCCATGACAACCAACCATAAAGCCTCAGTCTCGTTCGACAATAAAGCAATGATCATTGCTCCTATACGAGGGCAGTCAGCCAGGTGACTCTGCTGATCTTGCCTGGGCTCACATGCATGTCTGGGGGTCAGCTGGCTGTTGGCTGATCTCAGGGTCAGCTGGCTGTTGGCCTCAGGTGGGGCAAGAAGGGTATACTCCATGCATCCCTCATTCCAGCAGACCAGTTTGGCATGTCATGGCCATGGCAGGGGCACAAGAGCGTGCAAGCACCCATGTGCATCTCACAGTATTATTTTGGCTGGTGTTACGTTTGCCAGTGTCCCATTGGCCAAAGCAAGGTACATGTCTGAGTCCAGAGCCACCTGTCATGGCCCCACAGTTGGATAGGGATGCATGGATATTAGCCCTTTTTTTTTTTTTTTTTTTTTTCTGAGACAGGGAGTCTCACTGTGTCACCCAGGCTGGAGGGCAGTGGTGCAACCTCTGCCCCCAGGCTCAAGCAGTTGTCCTGCCTCTGCCTCCCAAGTAACTGGGATGACAGGTGCCTGCCACCACACCCAGTTAATTTTTGCATTTTTAGTGAGATGGGGTATCACCACATTGGCCAGGCTGTCTCGAATTCCTGGTGTTAAGTGATCCGCCCACCTTAGCCTCCCCATGTGCTGGGATTATAGGTGTGAGCCACTGTGCCCGACTTTTTTTTTTTTTTTTTGCCTAGGCTGGAGTACAGTGGATTGATCTCAGCCTCCTACTCCTGGACTCAAACAATCCTGCCTCAGTCTCCCGAGTAACTGGGACTACAGGAGCATGCCACTACACCCAGCTTATTTGTTTATTTTTCTTTTTAGGAGAGATGGGGGTCTTACTTTGTTGCCCAGGCTGGTCTCAAATTCCTGGCTTCAAGCTATCCTGCCACCTCGGCCTCCCAAAGTGCTGGGATTGTAGGTGTGAGCTACTGTTTTGAGAATGATTCTGAACCTACATCTTGCTGAATAGGAGATGTGCTCTGATTGATTAGTGATGTCTGCTGCAAACACAGATGTTGGGAGCCGACGTGCTTTCCTGGTCGAGCAACATCGAGTGTCTCCTTTCACATCTCCCAGCCTGGGCCTAGGTTCAGAGTCAGGGGTGGTTTGGTCTAACACTGTGTCCTGGTCTTTTTCTTTTGGTCAAGTGTTGGGCAGCGCCAGCTTGTGTGCCTGGCCCGGGCCCTGCTGAGGAAGACGAAGATCCTTGTGTTGGATGAGGCCACGGCAGCTGTGGACCTAGAAACGGACGACCTCATCCAGTCCACCATCCGGACACAGTTTGAGGGCTGTACCGTCCTCACCATCGCCCACCGGCTTAACACCATCATGGACTACACAAGGTGATGCCCCTGGCACAGTGGCCTCTAGGCTTTGAGAGTTTGCCTTACTCACTGGCTCATTCATTCATTCATTCATTCATTCATTCATTCAACACTGTCCTTATCCCTAGTGACTGCCCCAGTGGGTGGATCCTCTCTTCATCCTGGATGGTACCAGGTATTTCTTTTTTTCTTTTTTTTTTTTTTTGAGACAGAATCTCACTCCATCTCCCAGGCTGGAGTACGGAGGTGCAATCTTGGCTCACTGCAACCTCCGCCTCTGGGGTTCAAGCAGTTCTCCTGCCTTAGCCTCCTGAATAGCTGAGACTACAGGCATGTGCCACCATGCCTGTCTGATTTTTGTATTTTTAGTAGTGACAGGGTTTTGCCATGTTGGCCAGGCTGGTCTTGAACTCCTGACCTCAGGCGATCTGCCTGCCTCAGCCTCCCAAAGTGCTGGGATTACAGGCATGAACCACTGTGCCCAGTGGTACCAGGTATTTCTGACATAATCCAGTCATTCATTCTGTCATTATATCTGCATAGCCCACCTGCCATGTTCCCAGACACTGGGGACTCTGTAGGCTGCTATCAGACAAGGTCCCTGCCTCTAGGACCAAGTAGCTTATTAGGTAGAGGAGACAAAATATACAGAGCAACAAACCAACAGGATTCCAGAGGGCAGCAAGTGCTGGGAAGGACACTTGCCGAGGAGACGGGATAGCAAGTGCCAGGCAGCGCCATTGTGTACATCGAGCACTGCAGGCCCAGTGCCTGGGGCCCACAAAAAAAGGTTTTATTTTTTAAAAAGTCAGAAGCAGGCCAGGTGTGGTGGCTCATGCCTGTAATCCCAGCACTTTGAGAGGCCGAGGCGGGCAGATCACCTGAGGTCGACAGTTTGAGACCAGTCTGGCCACCATGGTGAGACCCTGTCACCATTAAAAATACAAAAATTAACCGAGTGTGGTGGTGCGTGCCTGTAATCCCAGGTACTTGGGATGCTGAGGAAGGAGAATTGCTCTAACCTGGGAGGTGGAGGTTGCACTGAGCTGAGATTGTGCCACAGCACTCCAGCCTGGGCAACAGAGTGAGACTCCATCTCAAAAAAGAAAAAAAAAGAATATAATCCAACCTTGTTTCTATTTATACCAACACAATCATAAAATAGAAATTTTAGCATTTTGTGTGGAGAAAGCCGCCTCCGCAGGCATCAGTGCTGGGGATCACAGAAGTCACAATGCGGCCGTAGTGCCAGGATCTTGGGGGGTTTTGAGTTTTGCTTGGGTCACCTGTGAGGAGGTGCCATTTTAGCTGAGACCTGAACAATGAAAGGGAGTCAGCTGTGAGAAGATCTGGGACAGCGATCTACAACCTTGTTCTTAAGGGCTGGGGTAGTTTCAGCTTTGCGGGCCACACGGCCTCTCGGCCTCTTGACTCCAGTGTGAATGCAGTCATAGTACACAAATGAATGAGCATGGCTGTGTTCCAATAAAACTTTATTCAGAAAAACAGGCAGGGGGTCAGATTTGGCCTGCAAGCCACAGTTTGCCAACCTTTGATCTAAAGGAAGAACATTCTGGGCAGCCAGTACAGCCGAATGTAAAACTGAATGAATGTGCTTCATGAGGAGGCCGTTGTACCTAGAGGCTGGAATTGAGGGGACGGGGGTAGGAGATGAGGCCAGAAACGTAGGCAGGGGCTAGATCTTAGAGCAGCATGTAAGCACAGTGAGAAGCTTGGAACTTATTCTGAGAGCCCTATAAAGCCATTGGAAAGTTTTAAACGGGAGTGACATGAGTTTCTATTTTATTTATTTATTTTTGACATAGGGTCTCACCCTGTCGCCCAGGCTGGAGTGCAGTGTTGGGATCACAACTCATTGTGGCCTCAAGCGATCCTCCTGCCTCAGCCTTCCAAAGTGCTGGGATTATAGGCGTGAGTCTCTGCACCCAGCTGACATGATGTTTCTAGTTCACTGAGTACCACCTACTAAGTAACAGATACTGAGTTGGTGCTTTTGAAATATAGGACATAGAAATGAGGACAGAAGTGGGCAGTGTCAAATCTTACAGGACCTAAAATATTAGGGGTCAGCCAACTCTGGCCCATAGGCCATAGATCTGGCGTCCAGCCTGTTTTTATGAATAAAGTTTTATTGGCACGCAGCCACATCTGTTCATTTTCCTGTTGTCTCTGGCAGCTTTCACACTATAAATGCAGCAGAGATGCATAGTTGTAACAGAAACCATATGGCCTGCAGAGCCTGAAGTGTTTGCTGTCTGGCCTTTTTCAGAAAAATGTTGCCAATCCTTATTGTAGACTATGGTAAGATCTTTTTATTTTACTCTGAATGTAATGGAACAGTGAATGTGAACGGTCAACACTGTTAATACTGTTCCCACCATGATTGATGTGGGGTAGATACTAAGGAGGTGGCCTCATGGGAATTTGACATTGACTAGAAATAGAGATGGAGGGTGAGCAACCAGCTGGAAGGCTACTGACCAGTCCTAGCAGAAAGTGTTAGGGACCTGACCCAAAGCAGTAACTTGCCCAGGTCACTTGTCCCAAGGGCGTGAGGTGCTCACCCCTCTCCTTCCTCTCATGTCTGTATCCCCTCCCCCTACAGAGTGATCGTCTTGGACAAAGGAGAAATCCAGGAGTACGGCGCCCCGTCGGACCTCCTGCAGCAGAGAGGTCTCTTCTACAACATGGCCAAAGACGCCGGCCTGGTGTGAGCCGCAGAGCTGGCATATCTGGTCAGAACTGCAGGGCCTACGTGCCAGTGCCCAGGCAGGAGTCAGTACCCCTGGGAAACCAAGCCTCCCACACTGAAACCAAAAGATAAAAACCAAACCCAGACAACCAAAACATACTCAAAGCAGCAGCCGGTGCCATCCAGTCCCCTGCCTGGAACTGGCCGTGAAGACACGGGAGAGACACAGAGAGGCGAGCTGCCCAAAACATGCTCGCCCTTGCCCCTGGTGCCCTGAGACACACACACAGCCTCATGCCCCCGGGAATACAAGTGTGTTCCTGGTGCTTCCCGCAGACGAGTTTTGGCAGCCAGACTTCTGAAGGAATTGGTTGTATAGAAGATCCTAGTGACCAGATGCAGCCAGCTGCCTCGGATCTCTCCAGCCGAAGTCTATGGACTGCAAGTCTTTGAGATGCCTCTGGCTTCCGTCACCTCTAACATCCTTGTCTGGGTCTACCCGGGATGCTTCATTTCCTTGGGGCTGCAGTTTTGAGGTTGACGGGCCTGGAGAAAATCATTCCCTCCCCTTGGCAGTGTCCCAGGGCCCTGGATGGTCCTCTTACCAACATCTGGTCTTCCAGGCACTCAGAAGCTGGGAACCAGCATCCCAGCGCCAGCTCTACCAGTTCTTGCTTCAGGCCAGAGGCAGCCTCTGCACTCCCAAGCCTGTCCTCTTGGAAGGGACCTGGTTGGACTAACGGATAACCTGGACCTGGAACTGCAGGGCCAGGGGATTGTCTCGTAGGGCCAACGTTCCACCTGGGGTTCCCCTCCCTACTCACTCCCACTCCAGGCTTTCCCTTGCTTTTTTCTTTTGCTCAGCATTGTAAGAACAATCAACGCCGTTATTACTGTTCCCACCATGATTGATGTGGGGTAAATATTAAGGAGATGGCCTCATGGGAATTTGACATTGTCTAGAAATAGAGATGGAGAGTGAGCAGCCTGCTGGAAGGCTGCTGACCAGTCCTAGCAGGAAGCGTGTTAGGGGCCTTGCCCGAAGCACTGTTGGTTACTTGCAGTGTTGATTGCTTTTCTTTTTTCTTACCGCCTCTTTGCTTTCCCTCTCATGGTACCTGCTCATGGTTATGAAGCTTTCACAGTAAAGAACACGAAGTACCTCCCAAGTATTACCAATGGGTACCAAAAAACGTCCCCTTGAGTCCTCTCCTTTTTTTTAGATTTTAATTCTCTCCCTTGGCATCCGGTTAGCCCCCCGGGGGGGGCGGCATTGTGGAGAACTTGACGTTTAGTTATTGATGCTCTTCCAGGACACGAAAGAACCCATCTTTGAATATCGGTGATTTTTTTTTTTTTTTTTTAAGTACTGTTCCAGGGAGAAAAACTGTCTCAAAACTTGAACTTCTTGGGAAGAGAAGTGTTGGGCTGAGAAGTCACGTTCCCAGGAAATAGGAGCTCACCCTGTGTTTGACCGTTTTGGTCTCTGTATTCCTGGAAGAAAACGGAGAAGCAGCATCTTTTAAAGCCTGTTCTTTAATGTATCTCCGTTGGAGCCCAAAGTGAAATCCAGAAAGCAGCCAGAGCTGATGGCTGCCCCAGGACTCATACCTAGTAAGAATTACATCGCCGACTTCAAACCCAGAGAGCATCTTTCTTTTAGGTGAAAACACGTATATTTATTTTTTGTAAGTTATACCATTCTTTCGCATTAGATAAACCAAGTTTTGGGGGATCCTTTTGTAATGACTTAAACTGGAAATGTGAACATTTGCAGTAAAAAAAAAATATATATCTATATATTTTATTTCTTTCTAAACAGTAGTTCGCTTTCCTTCGGGGCCTCAGCGCGGGTTCCAGCCATCTCCTGCACGGTCAGGATCTGGCATCTTCCTGTTTCTGTTCTTTCCTTTTGACAAGTTGCCTCTAGTGGGAGCTGTTGCCAGAAAGGGCAAGTCTGGACCTCACTAGTGGGATGGGGGTTAGTGGGAAGGCGGAACAGCTGCGAGGTGGACGGAGTCCAGGCTTTGTTGTCAGACAGCTCCTGGCTTGTCTGCTTGTACTGCTCTTGTCATTCGCTGTTCTTGTGACCCTGGGAAAGTCACTCAGCCTCTACGCCTCACTTTGTCTGTAAGATGAGGCTAATCGTACGTACCCTGTGAGCAGTGATGTGTGTGGTACTTGTAGCCTCGGTCAAGTTCTAAGACACAGGTGAGGCAGAAATCACATGTGGCCAGAATGATCCTTGAAAATCCTGCCCTCCCCCTGCCTTTTATTTATTTATTTATTTTCCCCTAGAGATAGGGTCTCACTCTGTTGCCCAGGCTGGTGTGCAGTGGCACAATCCTAGCTCACTGCAGCCTCAAACTCCTGGGCTCAAACAATCTTCCTGCCTCGGCCCTCTGAGTAGCTGGGACTACAGGCATGTGCCACCATGCCCAGCTAATTTTTAAAATTTTTTATAGAGACAGGGTCTTGCTATGTTACCTAGGTTGTTCTTAAACTCTTGAGCTCAAGGGATTCTCCTGCCTGAGCCTCCCAAAGTGCTGGGATTCAGGCACCTGGCCTGAAAATCCCTTTATGTTAGTCCAGAGAGGCAAGGCTGTGCTGCAGTAACAAATTCACCATAAAACCTTGGGAAATGATCGCAAGGCTTTATTTCTTGCTCATGCAGTTCTGGATGAGGGCCAGCTGCCTCTCTAGGGTAGCTGACTTCCCTGTGACAAGTGATCCAGGCTGTCCTGGTTTGAGCACATGGCCTCCCACGGGCTGGCTTCCAGGTCCCCACAGCGGGAGAAGGGGGAGTGGACGACTCTCACCCACTCTTCCCTGTCTGAAACCAGAACTGACGCAGTCAATCCCCCTCACAGCCCGTTGGCCACAAGGAGTCACATGGCCCCAACCCAACCACCACGGGAGCTGGGAAATGGAGGGGTGCCTGTGGAAGAGAAGTATTTCTCCCTTTCCTGTCTCATGTGGTTCCCGAGTTTGGGACAGCGGAGTAGTCAGACTAGAGTGTTTGCTTTCTAACTTTGAAGTGAGTGCGTCCGGGCGATAAGGAATGTCTGTATTTGGGAAGCCACCTTTCTGCCACACCTAAAACCATGCACCAAGTACATGAGCAGATGGAACATTCTAGCACTGCCATTGCTCCCTCAAGCCTTCCTGTCCCGATTGAAACTGTTGGCTTGCCCTAGGGACTGTGGTGCACAAAGATGCTCAGAGAAGAGCCGGCGCGGTGGTGACCATTCGAATGAGCAGTATTGTCTGGGTGCAGTGACTCGCCCCATTGAAACTGTTGGCTTGCATTAGGGACTGCGGAGTATGAAGTTGCCTAGTGAAAAGCCAGTAAGGTCATAACCATTAGAGTAGTTAGTATCGTCCGGGCATGGTGGCTCACGCTGGAATGAAGTCATTGGCTTGCATTAGGAACCACGGAGTGTGAAGGTGCCCAGTGAAAACCTGGTGACGTCATGACTATTAGAATTAGCAGTATTGGCCAGATGCGGTGGCTCATGCCTGTAATCCCAGCACTTTGAGAGGTTGAGTTCAAAACCAACCTGCCTGAGGCCAAGAGTTCAAAACCAGCCTAGGCAACCTAGTGGAACTCCGTGTATATAAAAACTGTTTTTGTTAAATTAGAAATAGTTGAGGCTGGGCACAGTGGCTCACGCCTGTAATCCCAGCACTTTGAGAGGCTGAGGCGGGTGGATTGCCTGAGGTCAGTAGTTCAAGGCCAGCCTGAACAACATGGTGAAACCCCATCTCTACTAAAAACACAAAAATTAATTGGGCATGGTAGCACACCATGGTGGCCTTTAGTGCCGGCTACTGGGGAGGCTGACAGGAGAATTGCTTAACCTGGGAGGTAAAGGTTGCAGTGAGCTGAAATCATGCCAGTGCACTCCAGCCTGGATGACAAGAGCTGAGGCTCCATTTCAAAAAAGTAGTTGGATCCAGCGGCGGGAATCTTAATACAGATGTGAGATATGTTTAGATCTCAAAGCCTGACCCTAAGTATTGAAGTCCCAGGTCAGATCCTAAGCAGTCCCTGAGAGCTCCACCTGGTATGCACCTGTGCCTGTGTCTTGGGGTGGGGCAGCTGGGTGCTCGGGTGGAATCCGGGGCTGGGTACAAGTTTAATCCCCTTGATGCAGAGGAGGCAGAGGGAGACATAACTCCTTATCCAGGTGAGTGGAAGTACTGTGGAAGGAAGCTCTGTTTTGTACCTACTACCTGCTGGCCCTGGGCTCACTATAGAACTCTCCACATTGGAAAGGGTCCCGCAGGCCAGAGAGGTGTAAGGAGGGGGCTGGTGCTTCCCAGTGTTGAACTGTTCATCTGTCCTCATACCCGCCGTCAGATCCTACAGCAAATTTGTTCGATTTTCTGCCAAACACCCAGAATCTATCCACTCCCCATCCTCCCATTGCCACCCCGCTGGTCGCAGCCACCCCACTTTCTCCCTGCATCCCTACAACAGCTTCCACAGTGGTCTCCAGGCTTTTGCTCCCAGCCACACACACACACACACCATCACAGTGTCCTCAACCCGGTGGCTATAGTGACCTTATGAAAACATGCATTGGCTGGGCATGGTGACTCACGCCTGTAATCCCAGCACTTTGGGAGGCCGAGGTGGGCGGATCACCTGAGGTCAGGAGTTCGAGACCAGCCTGACCAACAGTGAAATCCTGTCTCTACTAAAAATATAAAAATTAGCCAGGCTTAGTGGCAAGTGCCTGTAATTCCAGCTACTTGGGAGGCTGAGGCACAAGAATTGCTTGAACTGGGAGGTGGGGGTTACAGTGAGTCAAGATCGTGCCCCTGCACTCCAGTCTGGGAGACTGAGTGAGTGAAACCGTCTAAAAAAAAAATTATTATTATTATTTTAAGAAAAAGAGGCAAGATGGCCTGATGGTGAGGACGTGGGCTCTGAAGCCAGACTGGTTGGGCAGAGACACCACCACCCATTCTGTCTGTTTTCTCATCTGTCAGAAGGGTCTGATGGTAGTGCCTTCCTCATCCAAGTGTTCAGTAAGGGGCCCAGGGAGGCGGCTTCCTCCTCTGGTCCACTGAATGAGTGTGTGGCTGGCGGGCATTTAGAGCAGTGTCAGGTACACGTAGTTACGTGTTTGCAGTGGCGAGGTGGACAGTGGTGAGGTTTGAAGAGTCTACCGGCCGCAGGCACCGACCAGAGAGGAGGTCCGCGGCCTTGCTGGATGGAATTCGTGTTCCACCCACCAGCCAGGCCCTGCTGGCAGGAGCCCATGGCAGGGGTATTAATGGCCCGGGCATCCCTGCTGGCGCGTCTCCAGGCTGCCGTGGTATGGGCCCAACAGCAGCCTCATTAGCAGGCTGGCAGGTGCTGGTTCCCACGTGCCGGCCGCCTGTGGCCCACCCTCTGCTCCCTGGCACGCAGCCTAGGAAAGAGGATCTGGTGGCCCTGGGTCATCCCAGGCTGAGTTGGCCAGATGTCCACGTGACAGCCCCTGCCTGGGGTCACTCTGCAAGGCAGTCAGGTGGCTCAGCTCCAGGCAGAGAAAAGATGGGCTGCATCTGCCCTTCCATTCTCTAAAGGACAGAGGTGCCCTGTGCAGTGACTTTGGTATTAGACCCAGAAGTAGATCCCCAGTCTGTCCTTACTGGGTCAGCTTGGCAAGTCATGTCAACCCCTTGAGCCTCAGTTTCCTCACCTGTGAAATGGAGCTAGACATAGGTAGTGGGTCCACAGCTTTGCAGGCATGACTAGGGGCAGGTGAAGACTGCGGACGCCCTGCCTCACATTGAAGGTGGTAGAAGCTGCAATTAGATCTAGATTTAGTTTACTCCGGGCCAAAAGGGGCATCACAAAACCCTCTGTCAGGATGGGCATCCGAAAGTCCCATGACCTGATAGGTGGAGCTGGCCCTGTGTTCTTAAGAAAATGTAGAGTCCTTGCCCCGTCACCCTTGACGCCGGCAAAGCCACTGTATCTGTGGATGACGGATGGCAGCGGGGCAGGTTAGACCGGGGATTTTCAACCAAGTGGGTCTTTTTGTTTGGGGTTTTTACAGACAGTCTCGCTCTGTCACCCAGGCTGGAGTGCAGTGGTGTGATCTCGGCTCACTGCAACCATATCTGCCTGGGTTCAGGCGATTCTCCTGCCTCAGCCTCCAGAATAGCTGGGATTATAGGCGCCTGCCACCATGCCCGGCTAATTTTTGTATGTTTGGTAAAGCCAGGGTTTCACCATGTTGGCCAGGCTGGTTTGGAACTCCTGACCTCAAGTGATTCACCTGCCTCGGCCTCCCAAAGCGCTGGGATTACAGACATGAGCCACCGCGCCCGGCCCAACCAGGTGGTTTTGACCCCTCGGGGGACGTATGGCAGTGTCTGAAGATACTTTGTCACAAGTCTGGTGGTGGCAGAGGGAGGATGTTATTGGCATCTAGTGAAGAAGAGGCCAGGGCCGCTGCTGAGTGTCCTACGATGTGCAGGACATGTCCCCACAGCACAGAACTGTCTGGCCCCACATGTCAGTAAGGTTCAGAAAGCCGGGGGGATTGCCTTCTCTGCTTCCACAAACACATATCCATGTATTATGTTATCCTTGCTGCTGAGACTCCCTGGCGAGCATAAAGTTAGGATCAAGGGAGGTGTCTGATATCTCACGGTGCCCTTCCCAGCGATCTATGTGTGGCCTTAAGCTTAGCTGCTTCAGACTTAGTTCCTCTTTTCTGGGGCTTGAAGCTGGTTTGGTGAGTCCAGCATTAATATTCTGACCACTGTCAGAAACAGGTGTGAGGAGGCTGGACATGGTGGCTCACGCCTATAATACCAGCACTTTGGGAGGCCGAGGTGTGATCAGAAAATGGTGGTGGCTCTTCCGTATCCACACCATAGTGTGGATTCACGAGGCTGCGTGTGTGATAAAACTGCACGGGACAAAATACACACACACACGAGTACAAGTAAAACGGGAAATGGAGCAAGATTGTTGCGTCAGTGTCAATACCCTGGCCGTGATGCTCTATGCTAGAGTTTTGTAAGATGTTACCATTGGGAGAGATGCGGTAGCGAGTACACGAATCTGTATTATTGTTTCTTTAACTGCGTGTGAGTCTGGGATTATCCCAAAATAAAAGTGTTGATTTCTAAAAAGTACACACAGCATGGCAGTCCCCCGTCCCAGGGATTCTGATTTAAGGGTCTAGCGGGGAGCCTGGGCATGTGCTTGAGTCCCCGACGTGAGTCCAGGGTACAGTGGGGTTGACAGTCACTGTTGACATGGGCTGCAGGGTGGACAGGGCGAGGTGGGCCCTGCCCGGGCAGACCTGTGTGTTGCTGGGTCCTTCCGGCTCTGATGCTCTGTGATAATCCGCCACTTTCTCTGCCATTTTCCTCCCAGAGAGCAAACACGGGTCTAGACTGAACGTCGCGTGGAGCTATCAATGACCCCGGGTCACTTCCATCTCCAGCACTGCAGGCTCTGCCGGCTGGCCCGACGGGGGTACAGGTGAGGGTCTTGGCTCAGACCAGGCCTGACTCCTGGGCCAGCCTGTAAAACAGGCCCTTCTGGGCCAGCAGCTGGGCCGGGCTGCCGCTCTCTGCCACCTGCCCCTTGTCCATGACCAGAACCCTGTGGGGGAGAGGGAGACAAAGAGGCTCTTTGGACACCAGCCCTGGCTCTCGGCAGCTGTGAGAGCCCAGTGTGTCTGCACTGAGGTTTTCTCCGTAGAAGTCCTGCTTTCTGTGCAGCTCGCTGGCCCTCACAGCTGGGTTGGAGGCGTGTGCTGGGCGCACGTCCTTGGGCAGCCTTCCCGCTTGGCATGTGTTCCCGGGCATCCCTCCCACTCCGGCCCCACTCAGGGCCCTTCCAGCTCTAACCGGGGCTGCCTCCGCTCACTTCCCCCACCGCGGCAGGGCTGCTGCGAGGGCCGGCCGGGGCGGGGCCTTACCGGGCACAGTCCATCACGGAGCGCAGGCGGTGCGCGATGAGCAGCACGGTGCACTGTGCAAACCAGCTCCCAAGCATGGCCTGCATCTGCAGCTCCGTGCCCGGGTCCACGGCAGCCGTAGCCTCGTCCAGGATGAGGATCTGGGTCTTCCGGAGAAGGGCACGTGCCAGACACAGGAGCTGTTTCTGGCCCACGCTGGAAACGATTGGGACAATGAGGTGGGATGTGGTTTGTGGGCATGTGTGGGTGTGCCCAGAAACAGGCCCCTGAAACAGTGCAGGAGCCAGGTGGCTGTGTTCAGGCTTCCCCACACATGGGCTCTGCGGCGCCTTCCTGCCGTCTTTGAGCAGGCTGACTGTAGGCGGGTCATTCAAACCCTTTGTGCCTCAGATTCCCACCTGTGAAATGGCTATTTTCTTTTTTCTGTTTATGGCTATGTCTTGTTTTCTTTTCTTTTCTTTTCTTTTCTTTTCTTTTTTTTTTTTTTTTTTTTTTTTTTTGAGATGAAGTCTTGCTCTATCACCCAGGCTGGCGTTTAACGGCATGATCTGAGCTCACTGCAACCTCCGCCTCCCGGTTCAAGCGATTTTTCTGCCTCAGCCTCCCAAGTAGCTGGAATTACAGTCATGCGCCACCATACCCGGCTAATTTTTTGTATTTTTTAAGTAGAGATGGGGTTTCACCATGTTGGTCTGGCTGGTCTCAAACTCCTGACCTCAGGTGATCCACCCACCTCAGTCTCCCAAAGTGCTGGGATTACAGGCGTGAGCCACCGCGCCCTAGTAGTTCTATTTCTCGTTTTTTGAGAAATCCTCGTGCTATTTTCCATAGTGACGGTACTAATTTACATTTCCTTCATCAGCGAAAGCACAGCTTTGACTTCAGTCATGCCCTTGCAAACAAACCTACAATGACTCCCCACTGCTTCAAGAATGAAATGTACAGTCTTCCTAAGACATTCAAGGCTGGTGTCGAGTGGGCCTTAAATCTAGAGTGTACAACACCCGGGTGGGATTCCAGGCATGATCCACCACGCCTGGCCTGTGTATGGCTATTTCTAGTTCTACGTCTTTACCTTGTGCCAAACACCTAAGTGCTTGTGTATATATTGACTCAATCCTCATTATGTCCACAAAGCAGATATTATTGTTCTCCTCTTTTGAGAGAGGAGGACACAGATACACAGAAGCTCAGTGGCTTGACCAAGGTCTCAAGGCAGGTCTCTGGGTGGGTCCATAATTTGAACCCAAGTCCTCTGACCGCAGAGTCTGCGCTCCTAATGGATCCGTCCTCATTGAATTGTGAAGACACGGCACATTAAAGTGTGTGGTGTTGTCACAGAGTAAGCCCTTGGCACGAAGTAGCACCCTCTAATTACAGGTGGAGTTGAGCTTCCAGGTCGTGAGGCCAGTGAGCCCCTGACTCAGGTGGGAAGGGGTCCCTGGGGCCCCAGCATGTCTGTCTTGCACCGTAAGCCCTTCCATGAAACAGCATCCCTTTAGATGATTAGAACCTACTATGGTCATGCAGGCGTTAGTGTGCTTGGGTTTTGTCCCGACCTCACTACTTACAAGCTGTGTGACCCAGGCAAGCCCCAGGCCTCCAATTCCAACTCTGTGAAATGACGTTTTCAGGACTGTGACTCAGGACTGAAATGAGTATGTACTGTTTCCTCTATGCCTGCCACTGTTTCAACAACTTTGTGCATATAATTCAATCCTTGCGAGGTAGGTAGGTGCTATTACTCCCACTTTACGGGTGAGGAAACTGAGGCACAGGAGATAAGTAAGTTGCCCAAGATCCTACAGTTGGGGGGGGGCCTGGATTTGAGCCCAGGCAGTCTGTCACCTGTGTATACTCTCACCCACCAAGGAATGCTGCTTTTTAAGTGCTTGAAATTATTTGCTACCACAAGCACTTCTGACACCCTCAGGGTCAGAGGGGTTTATAAACCCAGAACACCTTGGTTTGGTTTTGTTTTGGGGGGGTTTTGAGACAGAGTCTTCCTTTGTCACCCAAGCTGGACTTTGGTAGCACCATCTCCGCTCACTGCAACTTCTGCCTCCCCGGTTCAAGTAATTCTCAGTGTCTCAGCCTCCCGAGTACCTGGGATTACAGGCATGCACCACCACACCTGGCTAATTTTTGTATTTTTACTAGAAACGGGGGTTCACCATATTGGTCAGGCTGGTCTCGAACTCCTGACCTCAGGTGACCCACCCGCCTCGGCTTGCCATAGTGCTGGGATTCACCGTGCCCGGCCACCTTGTTTTTTTTAAAAGGCATATACCTGTACACCTATGTTCATAGTGGCATTGTTCAAAATGGCTAAGAGGTGGAAACAGCCTGGATATCTACTGGCAGATAAATGGATAAGCAAAATGTGTTCTATCCATGGAGTGGAAAGTTATTCAGTCTTAAAAAGGCAGAGAATCTGACACATGCTACAATGCGGATGACCCTTGAGGACATCATGCTATGTGAAATAAGACAGTCACAAAAGGACAGATACTGTGATTCTGCTTCTATGCAGGGTCTAGAGTAGTCACACTCATAGAGACAGAAAGGAGAATGCTGGTGACCAGCGGCTGGGGGAGGGGGACAAGGCGGGTTAGGGTTGCGTGGGAACAGAGTTTTAGTTTTGTTACCTAACAGTGTGAACGTACCTAACACTATAGAAACTATGCCCTGAAAAATGGGTGAGATGGGCCCAGCGTGGCAGCTCACACCTGTAATCCCAGCACTTTCGGAGGCCTATGCAAGTTCCAGTGTAGCCTGGGCAACATGGTGAAACCCTGTCTCTACAAAAAATAAAAAGATTAGCTGGCCGTGGCGGCTCACACCTGTAATCCCAGCTACTCGGGAGGCTGAGGTGGGAGGAACGCTTGAGCCTGGGAGGTGGAGGTTGCAGTGAGCTGAGACCTCACCACTGCACTCTAGCCTGGATGATGGAGCCAGACCCTGTCTCCAAAAAAAAAAAAAGTTTGAGATAGTAAATTTTGTGTATATTTTTCCACACAACTTTTTGTTGTTGTTGAGATGGAGCCCAGGCTGGAGTGCAGAGGTGCAATATCGGCTCACTGCAACCTTCGCCTCCCTGGCTCAAGCTTTCCTCCCACCTCAGCCTCCCAAGTAAGTAGGACTACAGGCGCGTGCCACCATACCCGGCTAATACTGTTTTCCATAGAGAGAAGCTCTTGCTATGTTGCCCAGACTAGTCTTGAACTCCTGGACTCAGTCCTCCTCCCTCAGCCTCCCAAAGTGCTGGGATTACAGGCGTGAGTCACTGCACCCAGCCCACACTTGACATTTACAAAAAAAAAAAAAATTCCTGTGTTACTTATAGCCCCAGTGAGTGGTGGGGTGACCACCCAATATCAAACAATATTTTCATAGCAAAATAAATACTGAGCAAGAGTAATAAAGGCTATCAGTAGCCCTGTGTCAGTTGAGGTTGGGTTTTGCCACCAAATAAATATAGAAGGCTAATTTAATTTAGGGGAGGAAATCTTAGTATTCAGAGACTGTGTCGGAGCTTGGAATTGCAGATAACAGACATGTGGTTATTAATATAATTGATAATCCTACTGGGGAAGGCATTTCCTGAGGGCACTTGGGGAGGGCATGGCCATCCCTTCTCCCGCCTGCTGGTCCCGGCCACAGTGGGAGACCGTACCTCAGGTCCTCGCCTTGGTCGGCACACCTGTACTGCAGCTGGCCGGGCAGGCTGGCCACCAAGGCTTTGAGCTGCACAGTGTCCAGGGCTGCCCAGATAGCCTCGTCCGAGTGCTCCTGCAGCAGGTCAAGGTTCATCCGTAGAGAGCCAGGGAACAGGACGGGGTCCTGGTGGGGAGGGCGGTGGGTCAGAGCAGGGCCCCACCACGCCTCCCATCTTTGCTCACCCCCTCAACCATCCTCACCTGGGGGATGACGCTGATCCTGGAGCGCAGTGTGTGCAGCCCCACGTGGGCAATGGGGACCCCGTCGATCCAGATCCCGCCCTCAGCTGCCTCCTGGAGCCGCAGCAGCCCACTGGCCAGGGAGGACTTCCCGGCCCCTGTCCTGCCAACGATGCCCACCTGCCCGGGGTTGGGAGGAAAGGCCTGCTCTGACCAGAGGGCTCCTGGGCATTTATTGGGGAGATGTTTCCACTGTACCTGAGATCTGTCTGTCCATCCCTCATTGTGTAAAGGTCCACCTTCCATCTCTCTATCTTTCCATCTGTCTACCTTTCTATATATCCACCCATCAGTCCATCCAGTCTTCTATCTGCGTTCTTCTCTATCTTCCCCTTACCCTAACGTCTCTCTCCCATCTTTCTCCCCACCCTTCCTTTAGTTCCTCTATCTTTCCTCATCCTTCTATTTATACTTCTCCATCATCTCGTGTCCTTTCTTTCACTGCATCCCGTCCATCCGTCCATCCATCCATCCATCCATCATCCCTCC
The DNA here is from genome assembly GCF_002776525.5 of Piliocolobus tephrosceles. Lineage (NCBI taxonomy): Eukaryota > Metazoa > Chordata > Mammalia > Primates > Cercopithecidae > Piliocolobus > Piliocolobus tephrosceles. Next base: position 15,740,631 of record NC_045450.1, read on the forward strand.
TCAATCCCATCCCTCCATCTCTCATTCTTCCCATTCCATTCATCCATCCATTCATCTGTCTATCCATCTCTCGTTTCTTCTTCCCTATTCATCCATCAATTCACTAATCCTTTCATTCATTTATTTTTTCTCCCATCCATCCATCCAGTCCCTCCTTCCCTCATCCATCCCTCCATTCATCCTCCATCCTATCCATGTGTTCATTCTCTTATCCATCTCCCATTCTGTTATCCACCCTCCATCCTTCTCTCTCTTGCTACTGTTGCATCCTCAGTGTCTGACACATGCTGTGGGTTCAACATTATTTGTTTAATTCATGACTGAAACATGTGAGTCACCTCACTGTATGCCAGGCGCAGGTTTAGGCACTGGAAGTATAGAAATTAAAGAGTCCTTGCTCCAGTGTGCCCACCATCTGGTCTAGGAAACAGTGCAGTTGAGTAGATGTAATACAGTGTGATGAACAATGCTATTTGTTTTATTTATTTACTTATTTTTGAGATAGAGTCTTGCTCTATCACCCAGGCTGGAGTTCGGTGGCGCGATTTCGGTTCACTGCAACCTCCACCCACCGGGGTCAAGCAGTCGTCCTGCTTCAGCCTCCCAAGTAGCTGGGACTACAGGTGCCTGCCACCACGCTTGGCTAATTTTTGTATTTTTAGTAGAGACGGTGTTTACACCATGTTGGCCAGGGTGGTCTCAAACTCCTGGCCTCAAGTGATCCATCCACCTTGGCCTCCCAAAGTGCTGGGATTGCAGGTATAAGCCATGGCACCCAGCCAACAATGCTGTTTGTTATCAGCTCTGGACCTCTGGCAATTCAGGGAAGCAAGGTGGTGCTGCTCATGCTGCCTGGGATTTGATAGAGGTAATAAGAGAAGACCTCATGGAGGAAGGAATACTTGCATGGAAGCCTGAAGGATGAATAGGAGTTCGAGGAAGGGGAACCCTCCAGGTGAACCACACTAAGTGGGTTTCCAGAACTGGAAGCTCATGGAGCTCACAGCACCATGTGTCCCCCTGGCCAAGAGGCAGCTGCTCCACAATGTTGGCTAAGCCCTGGCAGAGCAATGAGTGATGGGGGGGTGATGGGCAGGGCCTAGGGTGGGCAGAGCCTTGAATGCCAAGCTCAGGAATTCAGACTTTACCCCAAGGGAAGCTGGAACTAGTAGAAGGTTTTGAGTAGGGGAATGACATGCAGTGTCATTCATGCTGATAAAGGTCAGGATGGCTGGGCGTGGTGGTTCATGCCTGTAGTCTCAGCACTTTGGAAGGCTGAGGGGAGTGATTGAGGTCAGGAGTTTGAGACCAGCCTGGCCAATATGGTGAAACCCCGTCTCTACTAAAAATACAAAAATTAGCCAGGTATAGTGGTGCGCACCTGTAATCCCAGCTACTCAGGAGCCTGAGGCAGGAGAATCACTTGAATCTGGGAGGCAGAGGTTACGGTGAGCTAAGATCATACCACTGCACTCCAGCCTGGGCAACAGAGTGAGACTCTATCTTAAAAAAAAATTTTTTTTTTTCTCTTTCTCTCTCTCTCTCTCTCTCACACACACACACACACACACACACAGGAGAGCAGATTGGAGCTGGTGAGACAGGATCCACTGTTTATTAGGGGACAAGGAGGGGGACAGTGAGAAGCCTCTGTAGGTTCAGAGAGAGGGAGGAAAGGGATCAGTGAAGGGGCTTGATGAGGCATCTGTAAAATGGGATAGTACCAGCACCTCCCTTATGGGGTTGTTGTGAGAGTGAAAATGCAAATCATAAAAGCATTAGTAAACATTTCTGGAGCACTCTGCATGAGCTAAGCATGTTCTATGTGTTAAACTTCACAACAACTCAAAGATCAATATTACCAGTCCCAATTTACAGATGGGAAAACTGAGACTGAGCTATGAAGTGCTTTTCCCAACGTCTCCCACCCCAAAGCAGATACCCCATTTGTGCAAACTGGAAAATGTACTTGGAGCATTTAACACACTGCCCAGCACATATTAGGAGCTGGGTTAACATTAAAGGAAGAAGGAAGTCAGGGAGTTGCTTCCTCATCTGGGGACACCAAGGTGGCTGAGGCAGTCACCAGACGGAAGCAGGTTTGGGGAAGGCAGGAGTTCATTTTAGGGGGTAATGGGTCTGAAAGCTAGGGGACCTGAGGTGGGGATATTGTGAAGGTAGCTGGTGTCCAGGGTTTCGGGCCTTGCTCCTGGAGTCCTTTGGCCTGAACTCCATGAAGAGGACATTGTGAGAGAACGACTCACCTTCTCTCCTGCGTGGATCTTGAAGGACACGCCCTGCACAGCCAGCGGGAGCTCAGGTCGGTATCTCAGCCCAAAGTCCCGGAACTCAATCTGCCCGCCATGAGGCCAGGGGGGCTGAGTTGCACATGTGGGCAGCCTCCAGGGAGCCTGGAGCAGGAGGGGAAACTGAGTCAGAGGAGCCTTCCTCTAAGACTTCGCACAAGATGGCCCACCTTTCTCAGCTTCAGTTTTCTCTTCTGTGAAATGGACATATTTATTGCAATTTTACAGGGTTGTTATGGGAATCCAACAAGAGAGGGTATGGACTATGTCAATGCTAAAAACAGATGGTGGTGGCTACTTTTAGTCTATTTTATTGCTATTGTTAGCCACTGTTTATTATAAAATCATCTATTTTTCTATAGTGGGAGCAGACATTTCTCTCTGTCTTTGTGAAAGGATATGGCAGTGCAGTAGGAAGACCAATGCTGCCTTTTGCTATTCCTGTCACCTTGAACAGATCATTCTACCCTCTTGAGTCTTGGTTTTCCAATCTGGGAAATAGGGTTAATAAGAGCAGTGGGCATGTATTGAGTGTTTGCAATGGACCAGAGACTCTACTAAATCATTTATTTGCAGGATCTCATTTGATCCTCCCAGTAAGCTCAATGCTGTTATGTTACTGTTACTGCTATACTGCTGTTCTCATCCTTTCTTCCACCCCATCCCATCCATCCATTCATCCATCCATCTCTTATCCTTTTTCCACTCCATCCCACCCATCCATCCATCCGTCCATCTGTCTGTCCATCCATCTCCAATCCCATCCCTCCATCTCTCATTCTTCCACCCCATTCCATCCATCCACCCATCCATCCATCCATCCATCCATCCATCCATTCATCTATCCATCCATTCATCTATCCAGCATCCATCCATCCATCCATCCATCCATCCATCCATTCATCTATCCATCCATCCATCCATCCATCCATCCATCCATCCATCCATCCATCCATCCATCCATTCATCTATCCATCCATCCGTCCATCCATTCATCTATCCATCCATCCATCCATCCATCCATCCATCCATCCATCCATCTGTCATCATTTCTTCTACCCTATTCATCTATCAGGTCTTCCCTATTCTATTACTGTAATGTTACTGTTATGTTGCTATCACACTATATCATGTTGCTGTTTTGTTACCGTTGCATTTCTGTGTTGCTGTTCTGTCCTTATAATGCTACTATAATGTTGCTGTTTTGTTACTGTTACATTGCCACGTCGCTATTCTGTTACTATAATTTCGGTTATTTTGCTGGAATGTTGCCATCATGTTACTATAATGTTGCTGTTTTGTTACTGTTACATTGCCATGTTGCTATTCCATTACTATATTAAAACCATGTTGCTGTCCTGTTATGATGTTGCTGTTGTGTTTCTATTACATTGTCATGTTGCTGTTCTGTTTCTATCATGTTACTAAAATGTTGCTATTATGTTACTATTACATTGCTATGTTGTGGTTGTATTGCTGGAATGTTACCATCATGTTGTTATCATGTCTCTGTTATATTACTATTACACTGCTATGTTGCTATTCTGGTACTGCAATGTTGTGGTTATGTTGCTGTTACATTACTATTATATTGCTGTTGTGTTACTGTCATGTTCTGGAATATTGCCATTGTGTTACTATCGTGTTGCAGCTATGCTGCTGTTGCAATGCTGTTCCTCATGGTCCCCTGCCACTCCCATAGGTGACCTGCTTTCCTCAAGCTCAGAAGCAAAGGAACCAAGATTTGGCCTGGCTCCAGACCTTATGCTCCTAACCATTGCTGCCACCGTGTCTGTGACTCTGACCTATAGAGGTAGGGGTTGAGTCAGGGGAGAAGAGGGTACAGACTCCAAAGCCTGTAGCAGATGTCAACAGGGACCCATTGCCACCCCCCACCACCAACAATATGTCCCTGCTGGGAACCCCTCCCCACCTCCCGCCCATCACCTCCTTGGGCGTCCAGGCATAGTCCTGCATCCGCTCCACTGACACGATGCTGTTCTCTAGGTCTGTCCAGTTGCGAACAACCCACTGCAGCGTCTGGGTCACCTGGTGCAAGAAAGCATCTCTGACTGGGTTCGGCAAGGCCACTTGAGGGCTTGCAACAGCCCCGCTGGTTTCCCAACCTTTGCTGCGAGGCCAGACGCAGGGGAGTAAAGACGGGAGGCAGGAATGGGGAAGCTGTACAAACTGGCTTGATGCAGGTGAGACAGGATCAGAGACGGTGTGTGGCCCTCCCAGGGACACCCAGCAGGACCCAGGCCCGCTGATTCCTTTCTGACAGCTTCCCCACAGCAACCGGTGGCCACCAATTTCCCGTGACACTTGGAACCACTCCAAGCTCCTCCCTATGAACCATGACCGGCTCTAGTCCTGCCATCCCATCCCCAAACTTGTCTCCCAGCATCCCTGCCTTCACCCACCCTCTCTGGCCACACCTGCCTTCCTGCTGTTCCTCTAACACACCAGGGATGAACCTTCAACTCCCAGTCCTCACTCCCTCCTAAGTCACCTCCTCAGAGAGGCCTTCCTGGATGCAGGAGGAAAATGCCTCCACCGCCACCCAACATGCTCCGGCCTCTTACTTCATCCTGAAGCTTAGCAGCCTTGACTGTAGAATGAGGATAATAACAGTGCCCCTCTGATGAGGTTGTGGGCAGTATTGAGTTAATATTTATAAAGTTCTCATGCACAGTGGCTCATGCCTCTAATCCCAGCTTTTTTGAAGGTGAAGGTGAGAAGATTGTTTGAACCCAGGAGTTGGAGGCTGCAGTGGGCTGTGATCACACCACTGCACTCCAGTCTGGGTCAAAGAGTGAGACCTTGTCTCAAAACAGCCGGGCATGGTGGCTCACACCTGTAATCTCAGCATTTTGGGAGGCTGAGGCAGGCAGACCACTTGAACCTAGAGTTTGAGACCAGGTTGGGCAACATGGCGAAACTGTTTCCACCAAAAAAAAAAAAAAAGAAATTAGCCAGGCATGGTGGTGCACGCCTATAGGCCCAGCTAATTGGGAAAGTGAGGTGGGAGAATCCTTTGAGCCTGGAGATGGAGGCTGAAGTGAGCCAAGATCATGCCACTGCACTCAAGCCTGGGTAACAAAATGAGATCCTGTCTCAAACAGCAGCAACAACAAACCAAAATGAACAAAAATGTATAGCGCTCTTAGAATAATGCCTCCTCCATAACAAATGCTAATGAATGTGTATATATATATAGTTTTTCATAGATGTCATGAACTGACATTACATACTGTTATTAATAGTTAACAAAAAGTGGCCAGGTGTGGTGGCTTATGCCTGTAATCCCAGCACTTTGGGAGGCTAAGGTGGGTGGATCAGTTGAGCTCAGGAGTTGGAGACCAGCCTGGCCAACATGGCAAAACCCCGTCTCTACTAAAATATTAAAAATTAGCCAGGCATAGTGGCTCACACCTGTAATTCCAGCAACTTGGGAGGCTGAGGCATAAGAACTGCTTGAACCCAGAGGCAGAGGTTGCAGTGAGCCAAGATTGCACCACTGCACTCCAACCAGAGTAAAAGAGACTCTGTCTTCAAAACAAAACAAAAGTTAACAATGCACTAGAAATGTCCTCAACAGGATATGCTTTGTCTCAACTAGTCTTTATAACATCAGAAGTGATGGGATTACTGGCCTATTTTTCCAAGGAGCACGCTGAGACTCCACGAGGAAAGACTCTTGGCCAGGGTTACAAGTTCACCTCAGCTGAGTTCCTCAGTGGAGGGACTCCAGACACCTTGGTGGTTTGGACATAGGGTCTTCAAAGGTCCCACTAGCAGGGGTCTCACGGTCTTTGCCTCTGTCTCTCCCTCAAGCCCAGTTTGGGGGTATGGGGAGTACCTGGAGGGCCGCAGAGACAGAGAAGCCCACGAGGCCGGCGCTGAGGTGGGCTTTGCTCAGCACAGCACACGTGGCAGCCGCAAACACCAGGCCATTCCCCAGGAGCTCCACATTGGCCGCAAGCCACCTGCAAAGGGAGGCGACAGCAGGGTGAGTGGGTACTCTCATCTGCAGGGAGATGCTTCTCTGGGCACAGGACTGGTCATCACACCCGCTTTGTACCCACAGGGGTCCCAGCAATAGGCTCCACATGCAAGGCCCCACGCAGGCTCAGGGAGTAGAGGACGATGACACCGTCCTGTCTCAACTGAGCCCAGCTTAGGGTCTGGGGTACAATTGGTATTCCATAGAGCTTCCCTGTGTGGCTGCTTTTCTGTCCCTGGAATTTGCCAAGCCATGTCCACCTGCCATTCCCCTGCCCTGACCCGTGGCCTCCATGGTTTGGCTCTGTGTCCCCACCCACATCTCATCTCCAATTGTAATCCCCACGTGTGGAGGGAGGGATCTGGTGGGAAGTGACTGGATCATGGGGGCAGTTTTCCCCATGTTCTCATGATAGTGAGTTCTCACGAGATCATATGGTGTAAAAGGGGGCGGCAGTTCCCGCCTCGCACGCTCTCTCTCCTGCTGCCATGTAAGATGTGCCTTGCTTCCCTTTCCACCATGATTGTAAGTTTCCTGAAGCCTCCCCAGCCACGTGAAACTGTGAGTCAATTAAACCTTCCTTTCTTTATAAATTACCCAGTCTCAGGTAGTTCTTGATATCAGTGTGAAGATGGACTAATACACAGCCCCAGCTGGCTGGGGACCCGAGATGAAAGGAAAAAGGACTTCACATGTATTGAGTGCCTAGTTTGTACTTAACCCTCTCCACACTCTGGTACCACAATGCTTGGATTCAAATCCTGGCTCTCCCAGCATCAGCTGGGTGAACTTGAACAAGTTTCCAAACCTCTCTGTGCCTAGGATTTATCATCTATAAAACAGTTTCTGTTAGCGGCTGTAACAAAGCTGTTAGCAGAATTAAATAAATTAATGTACACAGATTGCTCAGAACAGTGCCAGGCATGCAATAAGCACGTTACAAGTCTTACCTATGAGTGTCTGTATTTAATCCTCATATCCACTACATGAGCATGATCCCAGTTTGACAAATGAAGCTCAGAGAGGTTATGTAACTTGCCTGAAATCAACCAGCTGGTAAGTGGCAGAGCTGGGATTTGAATCTGTGTCTATTTGTGCTTAAAGCTTATGTTCTTGTTCTTGCTTAGTACCTAAAGATGGCTGAGGATGCTTATATGGCTGCTTTATCACCAAGGCAAAAGGAGCTGATCCAGTTGCCTGGCAACAGAAGCTTCTTCCTGTACCCCCTGCCCACTTGCTGTTGAGAATCTCTGGGTCATGTTCCATCTGCCCAGTGAGAACCGATAGACTGCCTGTGGGATCTAGCCTTAACTATGTCCCTGACTCTCTAGGTGACCTCTCTAGCCATACAATACGACCTCAGGTCTCACCCTCTAAGGATATGGATGAATTGCAAGGTCTTCTCTGCCCTGGCTCTTCCTACCTGTCAGCCACCAGTCGCGGGAAACTGATCTTCTGGCTTTCATCTATGCGAGCATTGTTCTGAGCCACAAAAGAGGCCTGGGTTCGGAACGCCCGGACCACTGTGCTGCCCTGGAATGTCTCAGCCATGTGGGAGCAGACAGATGAGTAGCTGGCTGACTCCAAGCGTCTCAGCTGGCATGAGCTAACCACATACAGGCTCTGAGAAGGATGGATGGGAGAGGGGAGAGGAGAAGCCGCAGACATAGAGAGGTAGTTTCCAGAAGCACGAAGAGCCCCAAGTACAGGATTCCAGACCAGGATCTGTTACCAGCTTGCTGTGTGACCTTGGGCTAGTTGCTTGACCTCTCTGGGTTCTCATTTCCTTGCAGAATCAGAGTTCTATGGTTTTTTTGAAAATCACCTGGGAAACTTCAAAAACCTCTAATGCCCCACCCCAGAATGACTGAATCAGAATCTCTGGCAAAGTCACCTTGACTTTGGTGCTGTTTAAATAGCCTTCCAGATGATTCTAATAGACAGCCAGGGTTGAGAAACCACCAATTTAGTTTAAGTGTCTCACTTCCCAGCACTGAGGTCCACTACTTCATTTAGGGCTGATCATTGGGAGAACAAAACAGTAAGGGGCAATGAAGGCAGTTGGCCAAGTCAGTTTCACTCATGTAACCCAAGGGTTACGTGCCAGGTGATGCACAGGAAATATGTGTTATTTGGTTTGCAGCTGCAGGTTGGGTGCAGCTGGCAGACAGGCAGGCAGGGAGGAACTGAATTTGCAGAACACCCAACTATGTGTGCCAGGCTTTTTACAGTGTCTCATTCATTGCAGATTGAGCATTCGCGTCATTCACCAGTTAGTGGTGAGAGCATCCGAGGCTCGGGGGATTCAGCAGCTGTCCTGAGCGCCACAGTAAGTGACAGAGCCTGGATTTCTCTTGACTACAAAGCTTGAGACAGAAACAGCCCATCCTCGGCGTCAAGTGAGCTTAGAGAAGACCTGGGACAGTTGTCGGGGACGTGGTAGCCATGGGTGTTGGTTTTTGTTTTTTGAGATGGAGTCTCACTCTGTCGCCCAGGCTGCAGTACAGTGGCACAATCTCAGCTCGCTGCAACCTCTGCCTCCCGGGCTCAAGCAATCCTCCCGTCTCAGCCTCCCAAGAAGGTGGGATTACAAGCATGCACCACCATGCTGGCTAATTTTTTGTATTTTTAGTAGAGACGGGGTTTTGCCATGTTGACCATGCTGGTCTCGAACTCCTGACCTCAAGTGATCCGCCCACCTCAGCCTCCCAAAGTGCTGTGATTAGAGGTGTGAGCCACCATGCCTAGCCCTAGCCATGGTTTTTATCTGACTACCATGTTTTCTTCTGCTCTACTTCTGGTTTCCTGTAGGAAAGGGCTGGGTTGAGGTGCTGTCAATCATGGGACCTGATCAGAGAGATGGTCACATGATGCATCCTAGCCTATCAGAGTCTACTATCCATTCAGTTACTGTGATGAGTTCAGAGATGGACACATGATCCACAAAGGGCCAGTCAGAACCTTCCCTGGGATTAATATATGACTACTGAGCTGGAGAAATGTTTTTTGCATGTTGAGTTGCTAAGGTGAGATGATATGATGGCTGGTGGCCATCAGACCTGCCCTGGAAAGAGAGCATATACAAAATTAGACCAAACAGAGGTAAGCCAGTGGTTCCTAAACATTTGTGTGCATCACAATTACTTGGAGGGCTAATTAAAACCTAGATTCATGGGCCAAACCACGTAGCATCTGAATCAGTAGTCTTGGGCTGAGGCCTAAGAACGTGCATTGCTAACTAGTCCCCAGGTGATACTACTGCTGGTCCTGGGGCCACACTTTAAGAAGCACTGAGTGACGATATGGAGAGAGTCACTGTGTCCTGATGACAGCTGGGCCCATGTCCCCTAGGAAATGTAAGCCATTAAATTCTGTTCTTCTGGTTAAGCTAATTTTAGCTGGTCTCTGATCCCAGCAATTGAAAGAATCTAGCTTTATATAATAGCCTTTGAGAAGTTGCAATGTTTCTTTGGCTTCCAGATAATTGGAGAGGAAGAAATTACAGCAGGATAAAAACATTACACATGAAGAACTCTGGCCCTTAATATTTAACTGCACCAGGAGGCACAGTGGCTCATGCCCTGTAATCCCAGAACTTTGGGAGGCCAAAGTGGGAGGATCACTTGAGGCTGGTAATTTGAGACCAGCCTGGGCAACACAGCAAGACAGGTGTCTCAAAAAAAGTAAATTTAAAAATTAGCCAGGCATCGTGGCACTGCCTGTAGTCCCAGCTACTGGAGAGGCTGAGGTAGGCGGATCACTTAAGCCCAGGAGTTCAAGGCTGCAGTGAGCTATGACAACCTATTGCACTTCAGCTTTGGCAGGAGAGCAAGATTCTGTCTCTCTAAAAAAAGAGAACTTTGATGTGAACATTTAGAGACAGAGACTAGTGGAGATATCAGAAAGACTGTAGTGTCTCTGTCCCTGGGAATTCTAGGAACATCCCCTAGATGCCCAGCTGGGTGAAACCTCCTATATGGAGTCTTCCCCAGAGACAGGGGACTGGCTGAGTTGACCCCAGCTGGTCCCAGAAGCCTCCCTGACCTCTCCATACCTGAAACCCAGCGTAGAGGAGAAACAGTGGCAGGATGGCCACAATGGCCAGTGGAGTAGTCACTGCCACCACCAGGCTGACCTCCAGGAGTCCGAAGGCATATGTCAGCAGGGACCGGAGTTTGTCTGGAATGTCCACATCAACCGTGTCTGTCTCCTTGGAGAAGCGGTTCAGCAGGTTGCCGATGGGTGTCCGCTCGAAGAAGCTGATGGGCGATCGCACCACATCCCACAGGAGCCTCTGGAAGAGCAACCTGGATGCCCGGACCCCACCTCGGAGCACCGCAGCCATGGACGCAAACAGCCCAATGGCTGGGGAGGGAGAGGAGGTAAGAGCATGAAGGCTGGAGACCCTCAGGACCGCCCTGTGGGGCCTTGCGCAGGTCTCTCCCGCTACCCCATGGTGGACATCTTATGGCTTGGCCACCCTGATTGTTATATTTTTTTTGAGACAGGGTCTCACTCTGTCACCCATGTTGAAGTACAGTAGCATGATGATGGCTCACTGCAGCCTTGACCTCCTGCACTCAGGCGATCCTCCCGCCTCAGCCTCCGAGCAGCTGGGACCACAGGTGTATGCCACCATGCCGGCTAATTTTGGTTATTTTTTGTAGAGATGGGATCTTGCTATGCTGCCCAGGCTGGTCTCGAACTCCTGAGATCAAGTGATCTGCCTGCCTTGGTCTCCCAAAGTGCTGAGATTACAGGTATAAGCCACTGCACCTGTACCCTGCTTGTTTCTTGATGTAATGGGTTGAAGAGTGTCCGCCCAAATTAATTTGGGATGGGTCCTAAATTCAGTGACTGCCATTTATATAAGACTACTAGAGGATACTCAGAGACACAGCAGGAGACATGAAGATGGTGACACAGATGGGAGGGCACATATACAAGCCAAGGAATGCCAGAGACTGCAGGCAACCACTGCAAACCAGGAGAAAAGCGTGGGACGTTTTCTCCCTCAGAACCTTCACAAGGGGCTGGGCACGGTGGCTCATACCTGTAATCCCAGCACTTTGGGAGGCCAAGGCGGGTGGATCACCTGAAGTCAGGAGTTTGAGACCAACCTGACCAACATGGTGAAACCCTACTAAACCCTACTCTCTACTAAAAATACAAAACTTAACTGGGCATGTTGTCAGCCACCTGTAGTCCCAGCTACTCAGGAGGCTGAGGCAGAAGAAATACTTGAACCCAGGAGGCGGAAGTTGCAGTGAGCCATGAGCCAAGATTGTGCCACTGCACTCCAGCCTGGGTGACAGAGCAAGACGCCGTCTCAAAAACACAAACAAACGAACAAACAAACAAAACAAACAAACAAACAAAAAAACCCTCCACAATGAGTGAACGCTGCTGACACCTTCATTTTAGACTTCAGGCCTCAGAACTGTGACAGAACAAATTTCAATAGTGCTAGGCTCCCAAGTTTGTGGAAACTTGTTTGGCAGTAGCCCTAGGAGAGAAACGTACATCCTTCCTCCCAATGCTAATCTATACACCTGGGGTGGGGCTAACTTCTCCTCTGGGGTGGGGCAAATTTCACCCACGGCCAATCCAAACCACTGCAATAGGTTCAGGGATGAACGCATAACCCACGTCAGGCCAATGACAGGGAGACCTGGGACTTCACTAGAACTTTTGGAAAAGTGGTACTGGGTGGTCGGAGGTGGCCAGGCTGGAGCTGTGGAATATCATCTTACCACCAGGGGGAGCAGCTGAACTGGACAGGAAGCTGTCACAGAGGAGGGAAATGAAGCGATTTCTTGTTTGGACTGCTACATCCAGGCATACCTGAAGCCAGAAATCTATGGATGCTGGTCCCAAGAGTCAATCAATTCTCTTGTTGCTTAAACCGCTTTGAATTGGAGCTGAATTTGTTTATTTTTAGACGGAGTCTTGCTCTGTCACCCAGGCTGGAGTGCAGTAGTGCAATCTCTGCTCACTGCAACCTCCACCTCCCAGGTTCAAGCGATTCTCCTGCCTCATCCTCCCAAGTAGCTGGGATTACAGGCACTGACACCACACCTGGCTAATTTTTATATTTTTAATAGAGACGGAGTTTCACCATGTTGGCCAGGCTGGTCTTGAACTTCTGACCTCGAGTGATCTACCCACCTTGGCCTCCCAAAGTGCTGGGATTACAGGCATGAGCCACCGTGTCTGTCCTGGAGCTGAATTTTTTATTGTTTGTATTCAAGAGTCATAACCAATTTCTCTCTCTCAGCTCCTGTCTCTCCATCTTTAGGGGAGAATAAGACTTGCCCTTAGCTATCAAATGAGGGATGGAAGTGGAAGGATTTTGAAAGGGCTATTTGCCACCCAAATGAGGATGTGGGTTAATTCCAGGACTCAGCTGACTCTGACAATCCCTAATTTCCTCTTGGTTAAGTAACCATTCGCCTTGAGTATTCCACTGTACATGTGGTTGTGGTGAGTAGGTGTACAGGTTCTTAGGACTAGAAGAGTCCTCAAATTCAGGCCTGGTGCCCCCCATTTTACAGAGGAGGGCCCAGGCTCACAGCATTTGGGTGACGTGGCCAAGGTCACCCAGTGAATGAGGATGAATCAACATGGAAACGAGGTAACTGTCCTTTAAAGAGGAAGCCAGGCCAGGCGTGGTGGCTCATGCCTGTGATCCCAACACTTTGGGAGGCTGAGGCGGAGGATTGCCTGAGCCCAGAAGTTTGAGACCAGCCTGGGCAACACGGCAAAACCCTGTTTCCATCAAAAACAAACAAAAATTAGCCAGGCATGGTGGCGTGTGCATGTAGTCCCAGCTACTCGGGAGGCTGAGGTTGGAGGATCGCTTGAGCCCAGGAGGCAGAGGTTGCAGTGAGCCGGGTTCGTGCCACTGCATTCCAGCCTGGGTGACAAAGCCAGACCCAGTCTATATATACGTGGGTGTGTGTCTAAAGAAGAAGCCAAACTCACGTGTGCACTCCTGTTCCTCCCTTCAGCCAGGCCATGTATTAAAAGGAGAAGAACCAGGGGTTAGGGACTGGGTGGGCGAGGCAGGAGGAGGGTGGGTGTGGTTGCAAAAGGGCAACACGAGAGTGCCTCAAGGTGAGGGGATTGTTCAGTATCTCAACCATTAACCACTGTGATGGATGCGAGAGCCTGAACGGGGGACACAACTGCACAGAGGCAAACATGCGCACACATACGTGCAATCAAAACGGGATATCACAATGAGATCCATAGGGCCGGGCGCGGAGGCTCACACCTAACTGTAATCCCAGCACTTTGGGAGGCCGAGGCGGGCAGATTGTTTGAGGTCAGGAGTTCGAGACCAGCTTGGCCAACATGGTGAAACCCCATCTCTACCAAAACCACAAAAATTAACCAGGCTGCACACTTACAATCCCAGCTTCCAGCTGCTCGGGAAGCTGAGGCAGGAGAACTGCTTGAACCTGGGAGATGGGGGTTGCAGTGAGCTGAGAATGCAGCACTACACTGTAGCCTGGGCAACAGAGCAAGACTCTGTCTCAAAATAAATTAAATAAACAAACAAATAAATAAACAAATGAGATCCATGGATTGATGGGTGTCAGTATCCTTTGTGATGCTTTACTATCATTTTGTAAAATATCACCACTGGGAGAAACTGAGCAGACTGTATAAGGTAGCTGGCTGCCTTATTTCCTAGAACTGCATGTGAATCTACAATTATTTCGGGAAGTAGTTCCATCTATTTTATTTTATTTTATTTTATTTTATTTGTTTTATTTTTTTGAGATGGAGTCTCGCTCTGTCTCCCAGGCTGGAGTGCAGTGGCACAGTTGTGGTCACTGCAAGCTCCACCTCCCGGGTTCACGCCATTCTCCTGCCTCAGCCTCCCGAGTAGCTGAGACTACAGGTGCCTGCCACCACCCTCGACTAATATTTTGTATTTTTAGAAGAGACAGGGTTTCAATGTGTTAGCCAGGATGATCTCGATCTCCTGACTTCATGATCCACCCGCCTCGGCCTCCCAAAGTGCTGGGATTACAGGTGTGAGCCACTGCGCCCGGCCGTATTTCCATCTTTAATAAGGAGAAGTTGGAGTGACGGCAGTAATGCATCTGTTAGGGAGGGTCTGGGTCTGTCTGGAGGTTTGGGGGCAGGCACTGAAAGTCACCAGCATGCAGGCCTTGGAGCTGCCTTCCACTGGCGGGGAGGAACTGGGAGAAGTTCTGAAGCTTCCAGAAAAGGAGGGATATGCCCTGTCCCCCCCATTCCCTCCAGCCTCATCTGAAGGACAGAGATCGTTGCCTGGCCCCCAGACATTTTGCACAGTTGTTCCAGGGGGCACAGGGTGACCCAGGGAGGGGTGAGGAAAAGGAGCCTGAGCACCCCTCGGTGGAGCTGGGAGGAGGGGGATGAGGAGGGCAGGTGAGGCATACCTTGGAGACAGCCGAGGAGCCCGAAGATCCCACCACGCAGGGCTGCCTGCGTCTGCTGCCCACCCACTGTGGGGTCGTCCGCCCACAGGCTCAGCCAGTAGCCCCGGCACAAGGACGCCACTTGCTGGCAGAGGAAGAGGAAGAGTGCATAGAGGCAGAGGGGGGTGCCCACCGCACGCAGGTAGGCCAGGTGCACTGTGGCCTTCACCTATAGCACACATGAGGGACAGGGAGGCAGAGAGAGCCCCCAGCGGGAGGGGTGAGTTGAGGCAAGGCCAGGCGAGGCTCCCAGAAAACACGCCCATGGGCAGATGGAAGCACCGCACAGACCTCACAGGTTCTCCCGCCATGCCTCCCACAGACAGGCCCCAGCCAGCCTTAGAACCCCCATCTCCTACACAATCCCCAGTGAGCTAGTATTAATATTTTTTCTTTTGTTTTTCTTTATTTTCTTTCTTTATTTTTTTGAGGACAGGGTCTTGCACTCTGTCACCAATGTCACCCAGGCCGGAGTACAACGACGCAATCATGTCTCACTGCAGCCTTGAACTCCAGGCTTAAGTAATCCCCCAGCCTCAGCCTCCCGAGTAGTCAGGACTATAGGTTTGTACCATCATGCTTTGTTAATGTCCATAGTTTTAAAGAGATGGAGTCTCGCTATATTGCCCAGGCTGGTCTCAAACTCCTGGCCTCAAGCGATCCTCCCTCCTCAGCCTCCCAAAGTGCTTGGATTACAGGTGTGAGCCACCACACCCAGCCAGAAGGGTTTTCTTGAACACCCACCATAGGTCAGGCATATGTCTCTGCTCATAATAACCTCAATTTCACAGAGAAGGAAACTGAGGCACAGAACGGTTCAGCCACTGGCTTAACGTCCTGCTCCTACAAATCTGAAGTTCTCTGCACAGCTGCAGCCAGACAGGACTGTTGAAAACATTAATCTAATTATATCTTGTTGCTGGCCTGTCCATGGCTCTCTCTTGCTCTTAGAAGAAATTCCAGCCAGGCGAGGTGGCTCATACCTGTAAACACTTTGGCAGGCCAAGGCGGGTGGGTCACCTGAGCTCAGGAATTTGAGACCAGCCTGGACCAACACGGTGAAACCCTGTCTCTACTAAAAATACAAAAATTAGCCAGGTGTGCTGGTGGGCGCCTGTAATCCCAGATACTTGGGAAGCTGCCGGAGAATCACTTGAACCTGGGAGACAGAGGTTGCAGTAAGCTGAGATTGCACCATTACACTCCTGCCTGGGCGACAAGAGCGAAACTCCGTCTCAAAAATAGAAATAAAAATAAAAATAAATTCCAAGCTTCTTACCTTGCCCCCACTCACTGCCTGCCAGCCTCATGGGACCCCTTTCTCTGGCACCCTAAGCTACTTCCCACCTCGGAGCCATTGTACCTGCTGCTCCTTTTGCCTGGAGCGCTCTTTCTCCTGACCTTTGTATGACTGGTTCCTTCACATGTTCTTTGGGGAAGCTCAAATGGCACTTCTCAGAGCATCCTATCCATACCAACCATGACCCTCAGTTGGTCTCCATGGCAGGGTCTCACTCTGTCACCCAGGCTGGATTGCCGTGACATGATCATAGCTCACTGCAGCCTCGAACTCCTGGTCTCAAGCTATCCGCCTGCCTCAGCCTCCAAAAGTGTTGGGATTACAGACATGAGCCACTGCGCCCAATCATTCTTATTTATAGCACTTATTGCTATTGGATATAGCTTGCTTATTAGCATAATTATTTGCTCTCCATTTATCTTCACTAGTATCTAATCTCCACCAGACTTAGCCTGGCACACAGTGGGTACCGTGTACATGTTTGCTGGATGGATGAGAGGGTAGGTGGGTGAATAAATGAGTGGGTGGGTAGGTAGGTAGGTGTGTGAATGAATGAGTGGATGAATGGATGGAAAGATCAATGAATGGATGAACAACTGAACAGACAGATGCATAGGTGAGGGAATGGTTGTATTGTTAGGTGGGATAGATGGATGGGTAAGTGAATGGGATGGATAAATGAGTAGGTGGGTGAGTGGATGGGATGGACAGATAAATGAGTGGGTGGGATGGATGAATGAGCGGGTGGGATGGATGAATGAGCGGGTG